>NC_135658.1:73792274-74092274 GCF_964188315.1 Podarcis muralis | reverse complement strand
GAGGAGGAGGAGGAGGAGGATGGAAAGCTAGTTCTCAGGATGCTTTTTTACCCCAAGAGGTGAAACAGCTAAGTGAGCCATATATCTAAGAATTTAAGAACATCAGAAGATGCCGGATCAAGCATTTGTTTTCACAGTGGCCAACCACATAAAAAGGTAAAGGACATCTGGATGGTTAAGTCCAGTCAAAGGTGACTTGGGGTTGCAGCGCTCATCTCACTTTCAGGCCGAGGGAGCCGGCGCTTGTCCACAGACAGCTTTCCGGGTCATGTGGCCAGCATGACTAAACCGCTTCTGGTGCAACGGAACACGATGACGGAAACCAGAGCGCACGGAAACGCCGTTTACCTTCCCACCGCAGTGATACCTATTTATCTACTTGCACTTTGACATGCTTTCGAACTGCTAGGATGGCAGGAGCTGGAACAGTGCAACGGGAGCTCACTCCGTCGCAGGGATTCAAACCACCGACCTTCTGATCAGCAAGCCCAAGAGGCTCGGTAGTTTAGACCACAGCGCCAACCGCGTCACCCACCAGCCACATATCTATAAGCAGAACCTGAGCAGGAGAGCACTCTCCCCTCTTGTGGTTTCCAGCAACCAGTATTCAGAAGCATTACAGTGGCACCTTCAGGTTACATACGCTTCAGGTTACAGACTCCGCCAACCCAGAAATAGTGCTTCAGGTTAAGAACCTTGCTTCAGGATGAGAACAGAAATCATGCTCCAGCGGCGCAGGAGGCCCCATTAGCTAAAGTGGTGCTTCAGGTTAAGAACAGTTTCAGGTTAAGATCGGACCTCCGGAACAAATTAAGTACTTAACCCGAGGTACCACTGTACTGCCTCTGATGGTGGAGTCAATGCAAGCATTATATCCAAGTTTGCATCTTAAAATGGAAGCCAGTGTGGTGTAATGGCTAGAGCGTCAGCCTAAGACCCGGGAGTCTGAGCTTCTAAGTCCCACTCAGCCAGGAAGCTCACCTTGGGCCAGTTACTGCCCCTCAGCCTCACCTACCTCAAAGGATTGGAGAAAAAGGTGACATATCAACGCAATAAATGCAGATAAATTTAAAAAACCCAAATAATTCCATACAATATCTTGTGCATGTCCAGCATAGGCTCAGCATCTTTTAAGAAATAAAATATAATTTCAAACAGATCTAGAAGCAAAGGTCTCTCTCCTTACAGCCTCCAGTTTGCCTGGAACTGTTTTCTCTCCCTTCTTGGCGATCAGAAGGTCGGCGGTTCAAATCCCCGCGACAGGGTGAGCTCCCGTTGCTCGGTCCCAGCTCCTGCCAACCTAGCAGTTCGAAAGCAAGTCAAAGTTCAAGTAGATAAATAGGTACCACTCCGGCGGGAAGGTAAACGGCATTTCCGTGCGCTGCTCTGGTTTCACCAGAAGCGGCTTAGTCATGCTGGCCACATGACCCGGAAGCTGTACGCCGGCTCCCTCGGCCAATAAAGCAAGATGAGCACCACAACCCCAGAGTCATCCGCGACTGGACCTAATGGTCAGGGGTCCCTTTACCTTTTATTCCCACTAGGCATGGGAACAAAGGACCAACTACCCAAGATGCCAATTTGCAATTCAGTACCTCTCATGTGGTCTAAATCAGGCACATGACAGAGCAGAGAACAACAGTTAATTATCAACCCATGCAGATGCTTGGAGCAGGCATAGGCAAACTCGGCCCTCCAGCTGTTTTGGGGCTACAACTCCCATCATCCCTAGCTTAGCAGGACCAGTGGTCAGGGATAATAATAATAATAATAATAATAATATCTTTATTGTCATTGCCCCCTCTCGGGGACAACGAAATTACTTGGCTGCTCCATCCACCCAGGTAGGGCACTCCACACAAAATCAAATCAACTATAAAAACACTAATTAAAACAATACAGTATAAAACAGCAAGGAAGATTAGATGACTTTCAAAGTCCAGGCTTCCCATTCAGGGCCGAGATCGCTCTGGAGAAGAAGCTGTTCTTAAGACGGCTTGTTCTTGTCTTCATCGTCCTGTATCTCCGTCCCGACGGCAGGAGCTCGAAGAGACAGTGACCAGGATGCGATGGATCTTTTACTATGTCCAGTGCCTTCCTATGGCACCTTGTGGCATAAATCTGCTCTAAGGTGGAGAGTGGGCAGCCAACAATGCTCTCTGCTGCCTTAACAACTCTGCACAACCCCATCCTGTCCCGGGTAGTACAGCTTCCATACCACACACATAAGCCATAGGTGAGCACGCTCTCAATGGCACAGTGATAGAAGGCAAGCAGCAGTTTCTGCGGAAGATGGTTTTTCCTTAGAATTCTCAAAAAATACAGTCTCTGCTGCGCCTTCTTCACAAGCCCCCTTGTGTTGGGTATTGTAATCGCAAAACATCTGGAGGGCCGAGTTTGCCTATGCCTGGCTTAGAGAGTGCTTCTTGCTCTTCTTTAGCTTCAGTGGAATCTTCCAGTCAAACCCTTTCGGCAATACACACAGGCATTCTCCATTTCAGCGTGAATTAAACAAGTAACACTCCAGGTTCCAGTCCCGGGTCAGCCAAGAAATTCAGTGAGTGGACTTGGGCCAGCCACTGTCTCAGCCAATCCTTCTTTGAAGGGGTGTTGTGGGTATAAGATGGTGGAGCTCTTTGGAGTTGAGGCAGGAAATAGTGTAATAAATGAAATCAAAGACAAAGAAAGTGGTTCTTTCTGCCAGAGGATAACAAGCACCGGGATCTGATTTACTGACCAAAATTAAAGATTGTTTCCATGAAAATAGCATTTTAGTTAAAGTAAAAAAAAGAACACTGGCAATCTAAACGGTAAGTGATATTGTTATGTGCTGCCCCTGTCGTGCAATATCTATCCAAGGATTATTTTAAGCCTTTGTATACAAAGTATCCCCCCCCCCAATTTCAATATTGCAACTTTGCTCTAGTTATGGACCCCCTGCAGTTTTTTGTTTTTTAAAATAGATGCCTAATAATTAATCACTGCACTTCTCTACAAAGTACGCTAAACGCACTTCAAAACACAACGGGATTGTATCTTCCACCCTAGCAGATGAAAGATGCTTTTGCTGTCCTCTCCGCTCCCATCAGCCATGAAACGTCTTACATAATAGGATATATAGGTACATTCCATTCTTTCTTCTCTTGTGATTAGAGTCGCGATCATCTCATTATACAGTTCAGTGGAGCCAGAAGAGGCTCTCCACTCCTTTGTGCAACGGCCCTTGCAGCTGGAACATTTTTTTGTTTTTTTGTTTTCAGATCTCTGTGTAAACACACTGCAAGACACCTTGTAAACCCTCCATGGTGAACTGCGGTGCTTGTCAATCCGCTCGCGCAAATTAAATCTGAAGTTGATGGTAAACTATATGCCGTCTATTCAGCTTTCCTCTTCCTTTGACCATTTAAGTTAGTGGATCAGGGACACTGTTTGGCTTCCTGTTTTCCTTCTGCTGTCAATGGATCTGTTTAGAAAAAAAAACACAAAACCAGCACCAACAGGTGTTTTGTTGCAAGACTTAAGGTCACATCTGTACCATACATTAAAAGCAACCTGATAAGTTCCCCATTCCTGAATGAAGGACAAATCAGGCACATTTCTCTCTCTTACCTCTCTTAAAGGTAAAGGGACCCCTGACCATTATGTCCAGTCGTGGCCGACTCTGGGGTTGCGGCACTCATCTCGCTTTATTGGCTGAGGGAGCCGGCGTACAGCTTCCAGGTCATGTGGCCAGCATGACTAAGCCGCTTCTGGCGAACCAGAGCAGCGCACAGAAACGCCGTTTACCTTCCTGCCGGAGTGGTACCTATTTATCTACTTGCACCTTGACGTGCTTTCAAACTGCTAGGTTGGCAGGAGCTGGGACCAAGCAATGGGAGCTCACCCTGTCGTGGGAATTTGAACCGCCGACCATCTGATTGGCAAGTCCCAGGCTCTGTGGTTTAACCAACAATGCCACCCGTGTACAAAAATCCAGTGGCCTAGCATGGAGGGAGCCCACGAGGTGGTTGCCCCAGTGCAAAATTGTTAGGAGCCCCAAAAATTCAGCACCCGGTGCTGCCTCAATACAGCTGCGCATTTCTGTCACTGAGCTCCATTGAAAACAGCTTCTCCATGAGAACCAGGAAGTGACCTCTCCAGGCAATGGAACAGCTTTTTTTCCCTTATCCCTTTGGCTGCAATCTCCTGGGTATCGCAGATGCTGCTAGGCAGTTGGATGAGCATGCGTGCTCCATCTGTTTCCTTCCCTTCCACCCACCCCTCCATGCAGCCCTGGGCACTGGCAACCCACGCGACACCACTACAAAAAGCCACAGGAGTGCTGACGTTGTTTGTTATTATATTCAGACTCTACCTTTCTTCCAAGGAGCTCAAGGTGGTATACATGGTTCTCCTTGGTCTCGCTTTATCCTCACAACAACCTTGTGAGGTAGGAAAGGATAAGAGACAGTGACTGGGCCAAGGACACCCAGCGAGCTTTATTGCCAAGTGGGATTTGAACCCTGGCCTCTCTGGTCCCAATCCATCCTTTTTAACCATTGCACCAGACTGGCTATCTACACAGGAAAATGATTTCAGATACAAAGAATCCGAGCCTTTTTAAACATTGCTTTTGGTTTTAAATTTTGTTTCAGCTCTGTCTCGAATGATCTAACACCTCGGCTTTGTAACACTTTCTCACTTTCCCATTTTTTGGTCCAACTACGGGAGAAAAAGCTCTTTTTACAATAACCCTGAAGTGTTCGTGTCTTGGCAGAATATTTGATTGTATTTTGGTAGGGTAGCAGTCATCCTTCATCCAACTGAGGAAAAGAAAGGGGGAAAGGAAGTTGCTTCAAATGCGTTCTTGGTAGAAATGTGAGCTATAAATAGACTGAATACATGAATAAACAAACAATGTGAATTAATATGCATTTTTGGCAAGACAAAAGCCTCAGCATTTCCCCTGAGTTCTTTTTCTGTACCAGTGTTCTTCAGGGATGCAAACTGAAGGATACTGCTAGATTTGACTATGTTCTAGTTAGTCACTGTATTCTGTTGAAATTCTTAAACTACATGGCTTTGCAGGTTTCCGAGGAAGTAAATGTCACTATGTTCAGTAAGCTATATGCTCTAATATGTGGCCTTCAAGATTGATCCAGGACCAAAATTGCAGAATCATCATCCTGCAGCAAAGCCAGTTTTACCACACTGTTTATCCATCAAAAGAGAATCCCTACACTTGAGTCGTGAAGATCCTCTCACATGTATTCCTAGAGTTTTTATTGGGTTATACTGGATTTCCAAATTTTACTGGATCAGAATGAAGCAAAGATTCCACATATTACTTCATGCTATTCTTTTCATCAAGAAGACAATTCCATGAGAAGAAGAAATATGTGCAGATGGAGAGATGTGTGCAGCCAGAACACAGCAGCACCACCGCCTACCGCAGAAGAAACAAGCCAACCTCCACTCTGAATACAGCTTCTCTCCTCAGCAGTGGGAATGGCTGCAGAAACATCCAATGGAGCTCCAAACATCCATGTGTGCTTTTGCTCTGCACATTCTTATCGGTTCATTGGATGGCAGTCAAAGATAGTTTTACCAGTAACTTCAATGAGATCTGAATTAGACTCAGAACCAGGCTCACTGTTTGCATAGCTGCTTGGTTAGAGCCAGTGTGGTGTAGTGGTTAAGAGTGGTAGACTCGTAATCTGGTGAACCGGGTTCGATTCCCCGCTTCTCCACATGCAGCTGCTGGGTGACCTTGGGCCAGTCACACTTCTCTGAAGTCTCTCAGACCCACTCACCTCACAGAGCGTTTGTTGTGGGGGAGGTTTGAGACTCCTTCGGGTAGTGATAAAGCAGGATATCAAATCCATACTCTTCTTCTTCTTGGTTATTAGGTTCTTCTTCTTGGTTATTAGGAGTCATTGCTGCAAATGATATTTATTTGCTTCTAGCTGAGCAGCATCTTCAGATTACTTTGAAGCACTTTCTTTCCTGTGTAAAACGTTCTAGGAAGAGAAAGAGGGGCGGTGATGGTAATGGAAGGATCGTTTGAAATGAAATTGCCAAAGTGGTTGAATTTTTTAAAAATAATGCATCTGTGAAGTCCATAAAAGGGAGTTGTTTTTTCTGGCAGCCTGCAGAGCATAATGGAAAAGGTGTCCTAGATGAAGTTCATTGAACAGGATCCAATCTTAGGCATGCGCCTTTCAATCTCTTAGAGAACGGGATCTGAGGCCCAAGGCCCAACTGTGGCCTACCAAGCCTCTCTCCCTCAGGACTCTCCCAGGCCACACCCCTCATCAGCCCTGCTCTTTGCCTTCCTTGACTGTTTTTGCCTGGCTGGAATGTGCCATCTAATTTCGACAATGCCTTTTGCTTGCCTGGATGGAGGCTGAATTTGTGTGTGGGTAGATATGTGTGGGAGAAAAGCAATGACAAACCTAGACAGCATCTTAAAAAGCAGAGACATCACCTTGCCAACAAAGGCCTGTATAGTTGAAGCTATGGTTTTCCCAGTAGTGATGAATGGAAGTGAGAGCTGGACCATAAAGAAAGCCGATCGCCGAAGAATTGATGCTTTTGAATTATGGTACTGGAGGAGACTCTTGAGAGTCCCATGGACTGCAAGAAGATCAAACGTATCCATTCTTAAGGAAATCAGCCCTGAGTGCTCACTGGAAGGACAGATCCTGAAGCTGAGGCGCCAATACTTTTCCAAGACTCCCTGGAAAAGACCCTGATGTTGGGAAAGACTGAGGGCACAAGGAGAAGGGGACAACAGAGGACAAGATGGTTGGACAGTGTTCTTGAAGCTACCAACATGAGTCTGACCAAACTGCAGGAGGCAGTGGAAGACAGGAGTGCCTGGCGTGCTCTGGTCCATGGGGTCACGAAGAGTCGGACACGACTAAATGACTAAACAACAACAACAAGAAGATATGTGTGGAAGCCTCTGACTTTCATGTGACTGTAATGTAGCCTTCTGTATGAAGTTCAGAGTCACAGCTGTTGCCCTGCCCACTTTTCCTTCTGCTGCCACTTCCCCCCTGGCATGCAGCTCCCAGAAGGCTGCCAAGGAGGGATCGCAGCCATCAGGTTTGAAAAGGTACCCCATTTCTGCTTTATGAAGTGGACACTGAGGAGTGGTGGCTGGATGCAGAGGAATGGTCACTGGGGGAAGTGGGGTTGGAGACTGCCTTGTAAGAAGGAATCAGTGATCTGGGGGGAGACTGTAACAGCCAGGAGATGAGAGTGAGAGGCAGGAGAAACTGCAGGATTGGAGAGTGAAGAACAAGTGCAGGAAGAGAGAGATAGGTCAGGCAGATGTGGAGTCAAGGGCTTCCATGCCTCCTCCTCCTCCTGCTCCACTGTCTCCCAGGACCAGAAGAGGACTGAAGTGGGAGGAGCAGAGGGAGGCTGCACGCAGGCGTAGTCTACACCTGCTTGCATGAAGCTGTGGGGGTGGGATAGGGAGTGATACATAGGCTGCGTTGGGGGGTGGGGCCTCTCTGTTGCAGCAACTGCCTGATTGGGCACACATCTATTTATTATTATTATTTATTACATTTATATACCATCCTTCGTCAAAAGATCTCAGGGCGGTTCACAGAATAAAAACATCTAGGAGTAGCTAAGAGACGTAGGACTGATAGACATACCTTTTCCTAACTCGTAAGCATACTTTTGACAATAAAAAGTTGATTCCTCACTCTGGTCATTCCTTGACCGACAATGCACTGACAGTCACTGAAAGCACTGAGAACAATAGGAAGCTGCAGCAGCCCTTATGACACATGTTGGTTGCATTTACACTTTCCATTTTTAGGTGTACATTTAAAGCAACTGCTATGTGTGCACAGTCCCATAGACCAGGGATGCTAACTTCATGCCCTGAATATCTTTGTTGGACTACAGTGCCCCTCATTCCTGATGATTGGCCATGTTGGTTGGGGTTGGTGGGAGTTCTCCCATCATCTGAAAGGCGCCCCATTGGCTACTGCCTCTGCTGCAGACTAAATAATAAAACAACCTCCCAAATGAGTCTCCATGTTTCCTTGTAAATGATGCAAAGATGATTGAATGCACCACAATTATTTGATTGCATTGCAAAGGTATTATTAAAGTGACAGGGTCATTTGGGCTTCTTTTAGTCAACTTGCACCAACCTTTGGTTTCCAGTAGATTTACTTTGAAACAGAAGATGGAATTGCTTGGGAAACAAAAAAATGTGCAGCAAAATGTTCGGTCTGGCCCTTCAAAATGATATGTGCAATTCAGCTCATTCTCTGCTACAAGGATGCATAAGAAATTTGATTTCAGTTCATACTCAAAGATCAACCTACTTAATTTTCATTTTCCAGCATCCTTCAAAATCCTCACTTCTCTGAATTTTGCAATGCAGTTCTACAGCCACATGCAGTGTACAAAACTTCATACACTAGTGCAAAGTATGCATATATTAGTGGAAATAGCATACAAAAATTGCATTATGTTTAGGAAATTGCTTTGCAAAAAAAGTAATAATAATAATAATAATAATAATAATAATAATAATAATAATAATAATAATTTATTATTTATACCCCGCCCATCTGGCTGGGCCTCCCCAGCCACTCTGGGCGGCTTCCATAAAAACCACAAGTACAGTAAAATATCACACGTTAAAAACTTCCCTGAACAGGGCTGCCTTAAGATGTCTTCTGAATGTCAGGTAGTCGTAAAGGTGTGTCTTAGGCCCAATTGCATAGAAAAGTGTGTACTTTAGGAGAATTTCTCGCTAAAATTGTGATAAATTTTCATAAGGGCCTTGTCTTTTAAATAAATAATGATGATGATGATCACAAACTGATGTGGAAACATGGAGGACTGAAGTTAAGATTAAAAAAAATATGAGAGCCTTAGAGAAACCAACACTGACAGACTTGCCCATCCCTACCTGCCTACCTTTGGTGTCTCTTGCCTCAGCCACTTTTCTTATGTCTTTTCATCTCTTCCCTTCCAGTCAAAAGCATGTTACATGGGTCCTCTGTGAGGTTACGCATCCAAGCTGACCTTTAATTCCTCCGCAGTATCATTTGCCAGTGCTATCAGACACACAAGCCAGTTTTTAGTCTACTGTGTGTACAGTGGTACCTCGGGTTACATAAGCTTCAGGTTACATACGCTTCAGGTTACAGACTCCGCTAACCCAGAAATAGTACCTCAGGTTAATAACTTTGCTTCAAGATGAGAACAGAAAACGTGCTCCGGCAGCGCGGCAGCAGCAGGAGGCCCCATTAGCTAAAGTGGTGCTTCAGGTTAAGAACAGTTTCAGGTTAAGAACGGACCTCTGGAATGAATTAAGTACTTAACCCGAGGTACCACTGTACGTAAATTCGAAGCAGCTGACACCTTGGCCACAAGAGATCAGCTGAGTCTCTGGATGCCAAGCTGCAGACAGCAACTAGATGCTAATGTCTTCCTAATCCCTCAGTTGGCAGGGGGTGTTTGAGTGCAATGCTCCTTGGCACCATTGTTTCTGCAGGAATTATCCGATACTCTCCAGTACTGAAATTGCAAAATCCACAGAGCTGGGATTATATGGCCTCTTTACAACATCTCCATTAAAAGGAGATTAGCATGCATGCTTCCCCCCTGCCACCCCCCGCCCCTAAATTGGATGTAGACTGTATTGTGCAGAACACATTTCTCAACAATTCTGGAACAAACGCACACACATCATCACCATCACCATCTCAGCAACTAGACCGACATATAAAGGGAAGAACTGAGCAGATTTGTATACTGATGACACCCATTTAGCTTCCATTTCTCAAATGATGCCATATGGATGGTTCCTTTATGAATGTTATGACTGATGACATACTCTGAAGGGCCGCAAAACAAAACAGGCAAATTCTGAAAAATTGAGTCTCTCTGATCTTGCCGGTTTCTCCGGCAGAGGCAAGCAGCTGTGAAATCACTTCTCCCCACTACCTATAACAAATAAGAAAGAGCTGCAATGTCTGTAAATTCAATTGACAGCAGTCCACCTGATCATTTTTGTAGTGCTGCCGCAGCCAGGAATCTGGGGGGAGTCTTCCTGACACCAAATTCTCTGTCCTAAGTATCCTTACATCCCCCAGCACTCTCTGTGGACTAACTTTGACAAGTGGGTGGGTCTGCCCATTATGGGGAAATCTAAAGGGTGGCTAGGTCCAGTTGCCCAATGCTGCTCAGCACACAGCAATTGTGGTTAGATAAGCCTGTCAAGGCCCACTGGCACCGGAAAATATTTTCATGGGGAAAATATTACAGACGACAGGGGAACACCTGGTAATGGGGATAATAGCTTCACTGGTGCACAGGAAACTGAGGTTCTAAACGACAAGAAGGAAGCAGCTGGAGGGAATGCCCCATGGTTTGAGCAGTCTCTATACTAATACACAGAGTATGGGAAACAAGCTAGACAAATTTGAGCTCTTAAAACAGGACGACAAATATGACCTAATAGGCATTACTGAAACCTGGTGGGATGAGACTCATGACTGGAATGTAGAAATTGAGGAGTACAACCTATTCAAAAGGAATAAACAGGAAGGATGGAGGAGCAGCATTATATGCAGAGGATGTGTTCACTTGTGAAGAGATCCATGACTTGGAGCATGGAAGGTAGATTGAGAGTATATGGGTAAAAATTGTAGGAGAGGGAAACAACAGCAACCTTACTGTGGGTGTCTGCTATAGACCACCAAGTTAGACTGAAGACTTGGATGAAGCCTTCCTAGAGCAGATTGCCAACCATTCTAAAAGGAGATATATAGTAGGCATGGGAGACTTCAACTACCCTGGTATCTGCTGGAACTCAAACTATGCCAAGAATGTAAGGACCAACTAATTCCTCAATTGCCTCACTGACAATTTCATTCCTCAAAAGGTGGAAGAAGCAACAAGGGGATCATCTATCTTGGAGTGGTCATCACCAACAGGGGGAAACTGATTGATTTACTGGAAACCTTGGGAGGAAGCGATCATGTCCTCTTGGGTTCCATTCTACAAAGGCAAGGGAATGCTGAGCGTAGCTGGACATCTACTCTGGACTTCAAGAAATCTGATTTTAAAATGCTTAAGGAACTACTTAAGCTGGACATGGTAACTGTTAGGTTGACTTGTAGCTGGTTGACTGACTGAACCCAAAGAGTGCCCACTAATGGTTCCTCATCATCCGGGGGGGGGGGGAATGGTAAGTGGGAGCAAGAATTCCCATGCTAGTGTAATATTAAATCCTTCACAAGAAACTCTGAGAATTGTAGAGCTCTGTGAGGGAAACAATGGTTTCTTCACAACTCTCAGCACCCTAACAAACTACCGCTCCCAGGATTTTCTGGGGGAAGTGACTGTTTAAAATAATACCATGGTGCTTTAAATTTATGGTATGAATGTGGCCTAAGACTCCCCACCCCCATGTGAGAGATGGGCCTCAGGGGCCTCATTGCTGCATCACTTCATCTTTAATATATTTCAGAGCAAATTTTCCCCCTCTGTTTCATAGGGCTATTCATTGACAATTCTCCCTGTCCTTCTGTTTGTCCTACAGAATTGAAAGCCAATGGCTTGCTTTGAAATACAGCCAAATATGAGGGTTGTTTTTTTTCTGTCAGGAGGAATGAAATGGAAATGAGGAGGTGGTGTGTGGGTGTACGCACACGGCTGGGTCAATATATGAGCTGAAACGCCAGTCTTCCTAACGAGCTATTTATTTTGCCTTCCTTTAAAATGAAGGTATTCCAGACCTCTGTCAAAGGAGGGAAGAGACATTCTGAAGCTGGAATCAGAAATGGGGACTGTTCAGAGTCTCAGGAACAGACATGGCAGAAAGAACAGCAGTGACTCATAGAAGGCTGAGTAATGGAAAGAGACTTCTCAAAGCAAAACCTTTGTTTGCCTTTGCCTTGTCAGACAGGAGTTCAAATCCATAATGAAACAAAAGATTTTCTATCTCTTTCCTTTAGAGAAGCCCTCTGATGCCTCCTGGAAAACTTCGAAGGAAAGTCTACAACGGGGCCACAGCTCAGGTTCCGCTCGCTGCTGATTCAGAACCTGTGTTGGCGATGCAACATATTCCCTTCGAAAACATTATCCAGGGGATATTCCTGAAGGTGGCTTTACCCCCCATCCCTGGACTTCAGGTGTTTTGAGCCACAGCTCCCGTAAACCATAGCCAACATGACTATTCATAAAACTTGGTTGTGATGCCAATTTACAGGGTGTAAACCACTCTTCCAATTCTACTCTTTGTTACAAAAAAAGAATGTGATAACCCCAGTAGTTTAGAGTTGCTGATGAATTTGAGTAGCATGTGGTAGGTTCTTCTGTCAATAAATATCCCACCATAGAAAATGGCAGGAGAGTGACATTGTGTGATTTATTGTCAACCTCCCTTAATATTTCCAACACAGCTGGGGTTCATTAAAAAAAACCCACTTTAAAAGGCAATAGTAAACAATTTGCCTTGAAACAATTCAACAGGAACACATATTCCTCCACCCTAGAACATAATGATAGGGCTGAAGCCGTACTGTTAGTTCCTCTAGTGCCTCAGGGGCGCCAGTTGTTAGACCATGGTCCCTGGTGTTGACGCTTCTTGAACTGTCTGCTGTCAACTCCTTGTTCGAAATCGAGTAGCCAATTTCGGGGGGCGAGATGGCTAGGACTGAGAACATCGATGGGAATGTGCGTCCCAGAAATTGTTCCCGGGGGTTCTTCTTCTGTTGAGGTGTCCTCTAGTGCCGGCATAACCAAGTCAGCATTTGCGAGGCAAGATGAAGGTTGATGTACTAAGATATTAACTTCTTGCAGATAGGCTTTGAGGAGTACTGTTAGTTCCCATTGAATCAAGTCAAGTCAATGTTTATTTACGGCAAACAGCCAGCATATTAAACCAGGATTTCTGCATAATTCTTAGTTGCACTTAGTTGCACTTAGTTCCCATTTAATCAAGTCATCATTAGCTTGTCCCCAGTGCTTTTTTTGTTTTGTTTTAAGGTGCCGGTACTCACCATGAAGTTGTTACAGTAAGTGCCACACATTTAATGTTTGAAGGGGGAAAGGTGCCAGTACTGCATATCCTTCAGTGACCCCCCCCAAAGCACTGCTTGTTCCATTGATTGCAGTGGGACTTAAGTTCAATTCTATTGGTTTGAATACAAACCAATTTCACCCCTCCCATATCCAAGAATCTGCTGATGTTCTCTGCTGATTCTCCAGAGAGGAGGGGGGCGGATTCTGCTCTCTACTTATTTCGCTCCAGCCTCACATCAAAGAGAGAGAGAGAGAGAGAGAGACTGAGTGTTAGAGAGAGATTGTGTGTATAGATAAGGTTGCTGCTAAGAGCAGCTGCAGACACTCAGTGCCGTTCAGCATTTTTCGTTTAGACCTCATTTAGCTCTGTACATAGTTGTGTATTATAGTTGTAGATAGAATAAAGAAGATATTCTACAGAGCTGCTATCCGAGTCGTTTATGCTCTGCTGTACTCTGCTGTGCGACAACTGTCTTCTTTTTGGAATGAATCCAGTGCTCACAACTCTAAGCTGTGAGTCCACAGCACTTTGACCAGTTCCTGAGCGGAAGGTGGTCTCTGAAAGTGCTACCCAGCTCGCCTGGCCCAGTCGGGGCTGAAGTTGTGAGTCCAGTTGGTGGCACTGGCTCAAGGGCGATGCTGACAAAAAAAACCCTGTCAAAGTTATGTATAGCCAGGGGCAGCCTGCCACCTAAGGCAAAACAGGGATGTGCCACCCTCTGCCCCCAACTTCTGCCATCCCGCTTCACCTCAGTCAGTCCACTTCTGCCGCTGCTAGAACTCCCCCTCTTGGCAAAATTGGCAAGAGAGGGGTGTTTGCAAGGCCTTGACCTTTATCTTCTCTGCCCCAGGTGGGGAAGATGAGTGGCAATGCTGTCCTTGGTGAGAGGGGTTGTTTTGGCAGTGTTGGCAGTGTTGGGGCACGCAGGATACCTCTCGCTCTTTTGTCACCTGAGTCAGCCACTTAACTCCACCTCTCATGGGCAGGCTGGCTCTGCATGTAGTCAATCTACATAGACAATTAAATTGTGAACTATTAAATAATAATATATCAGGGTGTAATCAGGAATTTTGGGAAATATAGATGGGGAAGATGAGTTCACCCTGCATCTTCATTTGATCAGAAATCTTCATTTGATCAGAAATCAAAAGAGGCAGGGACATAGTAACCACATGGGCAGGTGATCTCTCTCTCTCTCTCACGCGTGCGTGCGTGCACACACACACACACACACACACACACACACACACTTTCAAAGATCATGTTGACTCAGGAATAGGTAGCTGTGGCTCTCCAGATGTTGCTGGTCTACAACTCCCATCATCTCTGGTCATTCTGACAGGGGTTGCTGGGAGTTGAAGTTCAGCAACTTCTGCAGAGCCAGAGGTTTCCTATTTCTGTGTCAAAGCTTTAGATACAGATACGAATTTTTTGTAGCCATCCACTGACATCTGCATTCTCTGTTCGAGCCAGTACACTCACCCTAATGAAAAATATTCACACTTAATCGATTCCATTTTCCTCAGGCCAGACATAGGAACTAGTTAGACATGGAATGGAAATGTGTTTGTTTAAATGATGCACATGTCAGGAAGAGATTCATTTATCTACCTCAACGGTAGGCAAATATTCTTTATCATTTGCACAGTATCATTCATTTGGCAAAGACGAAAACATTCCCTGTTCATTCATGCATCAGTATCATAGGAGACATTTTCCTTTACACTTTTGATGTTCATCCATACATTTGAATTTTATCACGGCCTTTTCTTCTGTTCAGCTTATCTGTTGTGCAGTCTGACACAAAGCAATATAAAAATAATAATTTAAATAACACCGGATAGCTTGTCATCAGCAAGTACTTTTGGAGAAGAGCTATTCTTAAGCGGAACTGAGCACATTCAACAACAGTGGCTCCACCCATTGATGTGGTCCCACCTGAGAAGGACTCATTGGAGTCTGTAGGGGGAGGGCAAGAGGGGCAGCCTCCCCCCCAAATGACCCATAACCTCAAAATTACCAGCTTTTGTTGTCAAAAAAGAGATTGAGTTTCTAGCATTTGTGGAACCTGAAACAGGAGGCATTGCTTTGTTGTTGTTGTTGGCATTTGTCTGTCTTGGGAGATAATGAAGGAGCGCACCTTTGGGGTTCAAGTCAAACCATTGGGGAGTTACAGCGCCTGATGTAGAGACCGATATGGGAGAGACATTTTTTGTTGCAGCTGCGGCAGATGAAGGTGTCCGGTTGTGCTGCTGCAGATGCACCATGGCGTTTCTTCTCTGCACTCATCTCAGCAGTCATTCTTCCTCAGACCACTGCTGTGGATACATGACCAGACACTATTAATCACCTTTTTTCGTGTGAGAGACTCGCTTGCTACTTCTTTCCATGTTGTACTTTGCTTCCCAGGCAGAGGGCCTTCTCGGTGATGGCACCCGTCCTGTGGAACGCACTCCCATCTGATGTCAAGGAAAGAAACAACTATCTGACTTTTCGAAGACATCTGAAGGCAGCCCTGTTTAGGGAAGTTTTTAATGTTTGATGTTTGATTCTGTTTTTAATCTGTTGGGAGCCACCCAGAGTGGCTGAGGAAACCCAGCTGGATGGGCAGGGTATAAATAATAAATTATTATTCTTGTTATTATTCCCCTGGAAAAAAATCCCACAGAACCCCATGACTGGGAAACGGCTCTTCCTTCCTCCTCTTCCTTCCTCATCCCTCCCACCCCTCTGTGACGAGCTAAAGGCCACATGTATACGATACACTGAAAGTACAATTCACCACTTTAAACAGTCATGGTTTCCCTAGAATTCTGGGAACTGTAGTTTGTTAAGAGCGCTGGGAGTTGTTGGAAAAGCCCTATTCCCCTCATAGAGCTACAAGTTCCAGAGGTCCCCGTGAAGAGGGATTGATTGTTAAACCACTCCTCACCCAGGTACACCCAGCATTTAAAACCAAAGCCGCCTTTTCTATTTAACCGGTGCACTTCCAAATCCTTAGGCAGCAAACTTCCATAAAACCACTTCACCCTGCGAAAATGTACCTCGTGATACATTTCCATCTTAAACTGGTCCTGTGGTTCTTATCTACAGGTTATTTTCAAAAAGTGGAATAACTCTGCATAGTATATAAAAAGGGATTCAATTGCCCAGACAAGAACTTCTCGCCTGGCTTCTGTGTATTTAATGTGGGGATCTTCAAAGAGCCCTAGCAGGCAGCTTTAGTCATACCTCCTCAGATCTCTTTTGTCATGGATCTCATTGTGAAGATCATTACCATATCAAAAAATAAAATAAAAATCCCACTCAGCTCTGCTTTGAAAATCACTGGAGTGCTGCAGAAGGTTAATAAGCACCAACATCATAAATCTTCTGAATGCTGTGAACATGCCTAGTCTTCTCCCCAAGCACAAAGTCTGATGGCATCTATCATTAAAAGATACTGAGGAATATAAATTCAAAAGTAATTTGATTAAAATAGCTCCCACCAATTAAGCCACCAAACTTTTAGTTGATTAACCTGCTGATGACCAAAGTTTGCAGTACGATCAACAGCAGTCAACTCGCTACACCTCAAAGCGAATATTTATGTGCGTTGTGAATTTTTCTCATTAGCGATCAGCAGACATCCCCCATCCTGTTCAGTGTGACGGCATGTCAAAAAACCCCAAAATTAGGAGCCGGAGGGAGATTCAGTCACTTCCTTCTCTCCTGAATATACAATATACTTTGGCTACAGATTAAAAAGATGAAGACTTCGTTGCGAAAAGAATTCCAGGCTACCTCAGGTAAAATCCAAGAAAATAGAACTTGACACTTGCAAGAGAAGTAGCCTTACATAACCTTTATAGGCAGCACAATAGGAAATGGATACTGCTCCTATTGCTCCCTTGTGGGCTGCTTGGGCTGCCCCAGCCATCACAGATTGCTGATTGATGTTGAATGCATGGGATTTAGAGGGTTTCTTTTTGAAGTGCCTACTAACCAAACTAGCTTTGCAACAGATGCAAACGAATGGCTTGATGATGGCCACGATGCTAAAAAGAGGACAGGGCTTCAGCATCCTTAACAGCTGGGTGGATTAAGAGATTTCAGCATGTGCAGCTTGGTCTGCTTTGGCAGCAGGTTGGGGACCAGTATGACCTCAGCCCACCCTGATTGCTGATAGGGATGGCGCATCAGATCTCTGACACAAATCCCTGTGTGAATGCACTCTGAAGGACCTGTGTGCTCTTTTTCCATATGCATCCCCCCCATGCAGAAAGGTTACAACATTTGGGACTTTTTCGTTCAGCAGAAAGGCACGCAAGAGGTGACATGATTGAGTGTATACAATTATTTATGGTAAGGAGAGAGTTGTCAGGGACCATGCTGTGGAGGGCTGCACTGAGGAGGAATGGTGGGAGCCTCCCCCCCCCCCGCTGCTACTCCTGATCAGGATCCTGAATCTTCCCAGGAGCAGGAGGACAGTATAGATTTGGAACAGTGGTTTGCAGAGGGACATAGTTCAGAAGGCAGAAGCTGGGAAGTACTGGGTGGGGAACAGCTAGGAGGAGGAGAACTGAGAGAGAGAGAGAGAGAGAGAGAGAGAGAGAGAGAGAGAGAGAGAGAGAGAGAATAGACTCGCTGTTGCTGGAAAGTGTTCATCTGCTCAGCCCAAGAAGAGCAGATAAGGTGGCAGCACAGAGAGCACAGTGGTTGCAAGATCAGGTTGCAAGACGCGGTAGTGACGTGGATGACAAGGCAGGAAGTGCGTGGAAACCTTAATTGGGAGCACCTTCATTCCTAGGAATGTATTCTTTGTTTTCTCACTGTGATCTCTCGCTCTTAACTGGTAACAGACTCCTTTCTCTTTGTTCTGCTTATCTACTGCCAAAGGGGTGGGAGGAGGAAGCTGAGTCCCTGAAGTCTGACAAGAGTGAATACAGAAAAGTTTTTCTCCCTCTCTCGCAACACTGGAATTATTTCATATTTTGTAAGGGGCTGATGCTGTGCTGGACATGCACAAGATATCGTATGCAAGTATTTTGGATGTCTTTGTTCTGTTTTGAAGAAAGTTCTGCAAGTAAAGTTTTAAATAAAAACTTCAAATAAAAACATCCTGAAGGTCCCAGGCCACAGAGAGGTTAGGCTGGCCTCAACTAGAGCCAGGGCTTTTTCGGCTGCGGCTCCAATCTGGTGGAACGCTCTGTCACAAGAGACTAAGGCCCTGCGGGACTTGACATCTTTCCGCAGGGCCTGCAAGACAGAGCTGTTCCACCAGGCCTTTGGTCAGGGCACAGCCTGGCTCCCTCCTTCGGCAATCTTCACAGAACTTTAGCTTAATGATTGCCATCAATCTGATTTTAATTAATTTTTATAATGAAATGTTTTTAGAATGTTGCACTATTTTATTGTTGTTAGCCGCCCTGAGCCTGGCTTTGGCTGGGGAGGGCGGGATATACCGGTAAATAAAATTTATTATTATTATTATTATTATTAAATGACACTTAAGGGCCCGGAAAACGTTTTATTCCAAAAGGAGCCCGTTTTTATGCACCCAGTTGCTTTGTGCTGCACAATATCAATATCTGCAATAATCCCACGACGTGGAATGCTGGAACGTTCAGGAGTGACCAAAGAAAGGTCTTATTCACAGAGGATAAACTATGGTATTCTCTCTCGTAAGAGGCAGTGGTGCCCACTAACCCAGGATGGTGCGAAAAGAGGATTAGACAAATTCATAGAGGATAATCTATCAAAGGCTACCAACCCTGATGGAACCAGTATACTTCTGAATGCCAATTACTGGAAACCCTGGGAATGTGGAGTGCTGGGGGGTGAAGATCTTCCCATAGGCACCTGGTTGACCACAGTGAGAATAGGATGATGGACTAGATGGGTCACTGGGCTGATCTATCAGTCCCTTCTTAGGTTATTATGCTCTAAATGAAACAGAGCATGTGCATCTATTTTCCATCCCCATATAGGGTATCTGTTCATTTCCTTACGTTTTTTAATTCATCTTTTCTTGAGACATTATGCACTTGTCCTCTCTAGTGCTAAAATGGACATCACTCTTTCTCCCCCTCTTACTTTTAGAAAGGTCTGGGATAGGCTTTCCTCTCCTACAGCAAAACCCCCACTTCCCTCAGTGAAACCAGGCTCTTCTTCAGCCTTATAACTGCACAGTTATCAATCAAATCTGAACGCTTATCAATCTAGTAGGTTCAGGCCTGGATCTACGGCGTCAGTAAGGGGGAAGTCATTCCCATTCATCCATAGAAGTAAGCATTTGTTCATAGCCCATGGCAGCGCTTGACATGTGCAAAGCGAAAGGAACTCTGTGGCTTCATTTTTCTTCAGTAAGCAGAATGCAGCTTCGGTAGTTGCCGCATCAGCACAATACTTCAAATCAAACATGGGGAACCTGTGACTCTCCAGATCTTGTTGGACTAGAAGTTTCGCCATTCCTGACCACAGGCCATACTGGGTGGGGCAAACAGAAATTGGTGTCCAACATCATCTGAAGGGCCACAGGCTCCCCGACCTTGATTTAAATGAAAGTGCCAGCTTAAAGGCTTTCTCATTATGGTACCCCCTTTCTTCATTTAAAAGAAGCATTGCCATCTTATATTTTTTTGCAAATCAAATTTTGCTTTGGTTATGTGAATAACCTCCCCACGCTTTGCATCTATGCGATAAATGCACATCTTTTGTCCCTGCTCATTTGTATCTTGCTGTTTTTATTTAAATAAAACGTCTCCATCCTGCTGAAAGGATAGGATTTATTTTGCAGCAGATCTGAGTGTGTCCCCAGCATCCTTTAGATCCAATGTGGTCTCTCGTTACAAACAAATGCTTAGCTAATGTCACTTGCGTAGATTAATTTGCAGGATATGGAGGAAATTAGCCCCCCCCCCCGATTTTTCACAATACAATTACAAGAACAAACTGATCTACAAGAAAAAAAAGAAAAGAATGAATCTAAACAAAGAAGAAACAGAGAAAGAAACTACAAAAACGTCTCGCACTGTGGTCTAAACCACTGAGCCTCTTGGGCTTGCCAATCAGAAGGTCAGCGGTTCAGATCCCCGCGATGAAGTGAGCTCCCGTTGCTCTGTGCCAGCTCCTGCCACCCTAGCAGTTCAGAAGCATACCAGCGCAAGTAGATAAATAGGTACCACTGTGGTGGGAAGGTAAACGGCATTTCCGTGTGCTCTGGCTTCTGTCAGGTGTTCTGTTGCACCAGAAGCGGTTTAGTCATGCTGGCCACATGATCTGGAAAGCTGTCTGTGGACAAATGCCGGCTCCCTCAGCCTGAAAGTGAGATGAGTGCCACACCTCATAGTTGCCTTTGACTGGACTAAACCATCCAGGGGTTCTTTACCTTTACCTTAACTTGCATCCCCTACATAAGAAGGTGTGCCCTCCCAGCTCTCACCTGGACTCATGCCTCCTCTGTGAGATCTCCCCTTAGCTGCCTCTCACACGAGGTCCTCAAACTATCCTTCCCTTTCATCTGTATACAGTTCTTACCAAAACACAATGAGAGAGAATATAATATAAGGATAATCATAAACTACCAAAGAAGAGAGAAAGAGAGAGAGAGGGAGAGGGAGAGGGAGGGAGAGAACAGTCTCTTATCAACATGCACATCAGTTTGAAGATACCAGCTTCAGCTTCGTAGCTCAAATTGGTTGCAAGATGAATAATGCTAAGAGTCTTATAGTACCAGTAAGTGTACAAGAGAAGCCTATCCCACCATCCCTGACCATTGGTTGAGATGCATTGAGCTGGTGAGAGTTGGAGTCCACTAACATCTGTATTGGTACATAATCACAATCCTCTCTTTACTCAAAAGTAAGGTTATTGTGTGATCCTGAAGGGTACTGACTGACATGGCCCTTGGGATCCCTTCCAACTCTACAATTCCACATTTCTGTGAGATACATCTCGTCATCCCTCCAGAATGATACTCTTGCACTGAATGACATAATAAAGGTTCACCGAGGCCTGAGACACTACCCACTGGGTAATTCTCCTCCATAAGCTCCAGCGCAATGGATGGGAGCACTCTCTGAGCAGTTCAATTGGATTTTTCATAGACAACTTCCTGGTTGCTAAATATCCAGTTGTGTCTTTCCTCCCTCCCTCCCTCCCTCCCTCTCTCTCTCTCTCTCTCTCTCTCTCTCTCTCTCTCTCTCTCTCTCTCCATAAAGCTCAGAATCTTTTGTTCTTCTCAATTATAGCTTGCATAGCAGATACCAAGAATATCTTCATCTTTCTAAATAATCATCTGCTTTATATTATGCAGATATTATGCACTCACCCATGTCCCCCCTCCACCCCAATCCTAGCTTTAAATTGTTGGGCAAATGGTGACTCATGAGCAATGCATCATCGCCATCATCGCCACGTTCCTTCTCAAGGCACATAACATCAACCCCAGGCTCCTTCGGGATGCACCAGAGATGCAAGAATGTTACATCCTCTCACGGCGCATCATTTGATAACCAAGAAAATAACTGCCTGGTTTTGTCATGAACGTTCACAAATGGAGGAAGTGGGATGAGAAGACATGTCACGTGACCACAAAAATGCTGGCATTTCATCCTTGCCTCTCTGAATACACAAAAGACAGCAACAGTCCTGTACAAAGGTTAAGTTCCATGGAGTTCAGCAGTCCACATTCCCAGTTAAGTGAGCATTGCATTGCAGTCTAAGTGAATATGTAATCAAAGGGAGGAAATAGGCCTTGCTAGCTCTGAAGAGTTCCTTCCAGCATGAAAAGCCTTTCCAGCTTATGCAAAAACTAAGGAAGTGTTCGCAAGCAAATCCCACACATTTTAGTTCCCTATTTGTCTACTGAACTCTGAGTTTTGATCAACAATAGAGACACTTGCCACATCAGACAGACAGATGTAAGCAGAATGAAATTTCTTGCCATCCCTATGTCTCCTCCATATGATCCTAAAACAATATGGAATTGCCCCACATGTTTACATCCATCCATATGTAGCATATGGTCCCTTCACAATGATGCCAAAAGAAATGGTGTGGAATTTTCCAGCATGGACCCCTGCTGTGGCTATTGTGCTGTTGGCATCTTTGGAATGGGATATTGTTCTTCCTTGCTGCTCTGTTTGTTGGTTTCTAAAGTACATCCATGTCTGTGTTTGTGTGTGAGACAGCCACAACCATCTTCATCAATCAGCCACAGGTAGTGTAGACAATAGCTGGAGATGATGGGAGTTGTAGTCCAAAACATCTTTACTAGTTTGAGGAAGGCTACCAGTGCAACTTGGGGTCTAGCAACATCTGCACCTAACGCATGCATTAAACATTTTTCAGGTGGTGACCTAAAAACGGGCATTTTCTGCTGGTGCCTCTGTGCTATGGAGTGCCCTTCCCTGTGTCATATGTGAAGCAGCAGCTATCAAGGTATTCCAGATGTTTTGTAAAGACTTACCATTTTGCCCTGGCTTTCCCTGATCCATAAGACCATGGGTAGACAAACTAAGGCCCAGGGGCCGGATCTGGCTCAATAGCCTTCCCGACGGTCCGGGAATCAGAGTGTTTTTACGTTAGTAGAATATGTCCTTTTATTTAAAGGGCATCTCTGGGTTATTTGTGGGGCCTGCCTGGTGTTTTTACATGAGTTGAATGTGTGCTTTTATTTAAAATGCATCTCTGGGTTATTTGTGGGGCATAGGAATTTGTTCATTTTTCCCCTTCAAAATATAGTCCGGCCCCCCACAAGGTATGAGGGACAGTGGACCATCCCCCTGCTGAAAAAGTTTGCTGACCCCTGCATAAGACCAAGCCCTGTTTTATGTGTTTGAATGCCATGATTTCCCTGTTTTTACATGCTTTTATTGTAGCACCCTGCTTGTGGTTAACGCTTAGCTGGAATGAAATATTCAACGCAGCAACAGAGAAATTAAAATAATAATTTATTTGTCAGACAAATAAATGTGAGGCACAGTGGTATATGATTACCAAGCTCTGGCCTGGCCTCCTGCCATTATGGCCAGCACTTATATTTCCTTAATCCAGCCCCCTTTGCTTCTCCTCTGGCTGCATCTGTCCAACCAGCCTGGTTGGAATTCCTATTGGCTGATTGGTATGACCAATCACAAAAATACACTCATTTCCTATTGCCTTTTATGGGAGACAAAGAGCTATATTTCCTTCCATTTATAATTGACAAACAAGTATTAATATATCTTTACATGTGTCTCAACAAGGAATCTTAATTACCAGCTCACCTCTTTGCCCTCCTTGCCCTGTTGCCTTCTAAAACAAATGGTTAATCTTAAATTTTTATCTTGAACAGATGTCAGAGACCTTGGGTTCATATTCTCATGCATCATCAATGAAATATCTCCTTTTGGAGGTCTTTAAACAAATGTCTGACAACCATATATATCAGAACTGCTCGGA
This sequence comes from Podarcis muralis, assembly GCF_964188315.1. Lineage (NCBI taxonomy): Eukaryota > Metazoa > Chordata > Lepidosauria > Squamata > Lacertidae > Podarcis > Podarcis muralis. Next base: position 74,068,795 of record NC_135658.1, on the reverse strand, counting down.
TGGCGTCTCATTTCTGGCAGGGAGCTAGGCTCATCTGCCCCCCTGGTCTCCTACAGCAATATGACTCTATGAAATAAGAATTTAACATTTCTTTCTTTCTAGATCCTTTGCATAATTACATTTAAACCAATATATTTCATACATTATCATAGGTAACCTTTTAAAAGAATAAAGCTTCTCAAAGTAAAAAGGAAGGAACTCAGTAAAAAACAGCTTTTAAAAGGAACCTCTTCAGTTCACCCCCCCCTTTCACCCTCCTTTCCAGCCTCAAAATAAAATAGGAAGAAGCTTCTTCTTCCCCAGCCAAGCCAGTTGCCTTTCCCAACATTTATTGCTCTTTTTAACTCTCTCAGTTTAAGAAAGAAACAGTTTTAAAAGACTTCCCAAAAATGCTTTAAAAAGACTTCCCAAAAAGCCTCTCTTTCTGCCAGCTAGATGCTTCTCCATTTGGTCTTGGCCTTTTAACCTTAGAAAGAAGATCTGGCTCAAGTTTAAGGCACATGGTTTTATTTTCCGTAACCTTGCTCTTTAACCTGTAATTCCAGCTTTTATGACTTTGAGAATTGTTTTCTGCTATAAATCAAAGGGGGGCCCCTTGTCTTAGGAGAATGGCCAAGGTTTTCTCTATAAACAGCTGGCCTTCTTGCCTGGCATGAAACATTTGAAAATCTAAGCCCATTTAATTTAGGAACCTGATCAAATATAAGCCAATATATGCCTTGATTAAAAATGCAGTCTATATTCAGATGCCACATTCCCCCCTTTCAAGCTCAAGGACCTGGCTACAAAGCGTCCTTGATAGCTTGATCTACATCATATTCCTGAGGTAAGGCTCTATATAGTGCCATGATATGAGGTAAAGTTTCATTTGAAATCATCTTGCTAATTGTACTCCTAAAACATGAGATGATACATGGCACCATACATAAAACCATTATCTGAAATGTTAAAGCAACAGGCATTCCCTGTCAAGTTCAAGACTCCACATAGGCCTCCCTGCCTGGCAAGTACATAATCCATTCCCATTTTCAGCTGCAAAATAGCGGCTCTACTTTCATCCAGCTGTTATGCAATAAGTCTCAAACTCTGGGCCGTTGCATTGGTTACAAGTTCCACTACTGCTTGTAATCGAATTATTCTGTTTAGATTATAAATAGGATCCCGTGCCCCTTGTATGAGCTCACCAGGATTCCAGGAGGCAGGATCATAATAGGCTATAATGCGCTCTGATGGCCAATCATTAGTACCGCTCCAACTTTGGGTACTTCCTCCTGCTATACGAGAAATATCAGCGTTTCTTTGTGTTCGCTTAGCTGAACTAGTGGGCAAAATCCACATTAGTGGTAATACCCGTCCCAGGAAACAAGTCCCACTCCATTTGGAAGGGAGTTTCTTGTATGCCCATTCTCCACATATCCACCACAACCATCGGGTCTGAGGTTTTTGGTACGTGGAGTACAGAAGGCGAAATATCAAAAGAGGCAGAGAGTTCACAGTGCAGTATGTTAGATTGCCTTTCTCTGTCACAGTTATGTTCCATACCACTTTCCATGCATGAATAAAAGGAGGTGCACAGGGCAAGGTATTCCGAGTTCGATAGGTAGTACCGTGTGCCCAGGTATGACTATTCTTAATATAATCCCAAGTATAGTGACAATGAGAAGAGCCTATCATGGTAGAATCAGCTGCATCTGATGATTTATGTACACAGAATTCCCCTTGTACAGGTGTAACTGTAATGGTTTAGTTGAGTTCCATCCGGGGAAATTCTGTATTTCTGTTTGGTGTGGCATTTCGCTTACCATACCAATGGCATTTAATGGTATCAGTAATAAGGGCATACCTCCCTCTGAATCATCTGGCCCAAGAGAGCAAACAAGGCAATTGGTCCTATTTGCAACATTGGCTACCATTTCAGCTAAGCCTACCCACATATTGTGGTCATGGCTGAATCCATATTTAACAAATTTGGTCAGATTCAAGGACCCTTCCCCTTACCAAGGGATCAGGATTAATAATAAAATCATGTTGATGTCTAGCATATGCATTCCTTCCACAAAAGATTACCTTATTGTGATAGCATAAAACTATTAGTCCCAATATAATTCCCCCAGTGACAGAAATGGGGAACCACCAAGACCAAAACATATATCCCAAGGATCCCCAATGTGTAATATCTCTGATAATTGTTCCACAAGGGGGCAGTCAATCAATTGTATAAGAGAATCTTCCCGCTCACAGTCGCTGGTTCAGACGCTCCTCAAGCTTCAGGCGTGCGCAGGTCAGCCAGCTTCCAAGTTGTGGCTGCAGCAGGCCGGTCGTCTAATGTTGCCCGTGACCTAACCCGTTACCGGTAGGGCTAGATACAGGGGTTTTTAGAAAGAGTCAATTTTAAAGGATTAGAGGGGTCACCTTTGCACGTCCAACTGCCTTCAGACTTCTTCAAACGAGAGTGATGAATCCAGGGGGTCACCTCAGCTACCTTCACCGCTGTTGGAGTAGAAAGCAAGACGGTGTAAGGTCTACGCCACTTAGGTGCAAGTGGATCACGTTTTCCACTCTTTCACCCATATGCTATGCCAGCCTGGAGCTGATGAATCGGCTTGGCAATGCTGCACGGCGTGTGCTTGAGGGCCCACCTGTTAAGAAAAAAACAACAACAAACAAACAAACACGGGAGAGAGACAAAAACACGGGAGAGAGATTGCACTTATCCCTGTGTCACATGGTCTCCTATTTGTTTGAGGTCAGTTGGAATATCCTGAACAAAGGAGGGCGGCCTCCCATACAGGAGCTCAAAAGGTGACAACTTAAGTCTTTTTGTGGGTGCGCACCGAACACGAAACAGTGTTATGGGTAACACATCTACCCTCCTGAGACTTTAGACATATTAGTGGGCTTCTGGCATGCCCTGCAAATACCTTGCACAAGCGTCTGGCGGTAGGTGGTAAGTCTGGCCAGGTAAATCGCATTGTTTGGATCCCAATTAGGATCTTCCAAGGGATAGTTGTCCTGGAGATGACGGTCAATATTATAAATATTTCCCACTCTGGCCTGCTCACGCAAATATATCTGTGCCTTTTCAATTATGTCTCTCCTTTCCTCAGTGGTGAAGAGAGTATTACTATTGAAGTCACCAAGTCCATCATAGCCTGAGGTTTTTCTGCGAAAGATGGGGCGTTTTCCAATTCATCAGACTGTAGTTGTGAATGGAATACATTGCAGGGTCGAAGTTCGAGGTGGCCGTGGTCCAGGTTGCCCATTAACCAGCACAGGCTCCTCAAGTGCATCAAATACTCTTCTAAGAGGGGCTACTACGTGACCTTTCTCTTCGCTTTGCTCTAGGGGCCTCAAATCATAGGGGATGGTATCTGTCCCAAGGCGTTCTTTTGGCAGCTCTATACGCCTAGCTGTATTGCTTGCTGACCGATTAAGGTCTCCCTGTAACTTCTGTAATAATAGATGTACAGGGGTTTAGGGTAGGCAATCAGTTGTTCCACTAAAGGAGACTGTAGATGGAGTTCTACTGGGACTCACAGGTGGAATAACCACTTCTGCTTGGGCTTCATTATAGGACTCCAATGCCTCCTGAAGATATTTATCATAATCTATCAAGGAATCAAGTTCTATGACTCCACCCCCATTATTCATTCCACTTTCTTGCCTTGGGGTTACAACTGGTGGAGGGTTTGAATTTGTTTGGCAAGATTCCTTTCCTAGCTTTGGCTTTTACAGCCAATAATTTGCATCGTTGGACTTTGCATTCCCTTATCCATGGAGGATTTTTATTTAATGTGCTCAGCCAGGAATCTATATATGAAAATTGTTCTGGGCACCCTCCAGTTTCCTTGGTGATGTTAGACCAAAGTTTGCTTACTAAATTTATATCAAAGGTTCCTTGAAATGGCCATTCAGTATTTTGTTTTGGCCATTCTAGTTCACATAACGTTCTCAAGCGCTCTGGCGTCCTTTTGACTCCATATGCCCCTGAGAAGGCTTTCTTAAAATTATTTCACATACATTCAAGAGGTGTATTTCCCCCCTTTGAACCCCCAACTCCCATTGTATGGCCCTGTGAAGTATCCACTCAGTCACTCACACACACACCTTACTGGGAAACGAAGTAGTACTCACTCCACACTTAGGTCAGTTACACATTGTACTTTCTCACACATGCAATGCGCAAGATACTTCACCCACACTCTACCTCCCAATCTTCCCTTTTCCCTACACCAGATCACCATCTGATGTACCCAGCCACCTAGCGTACTCAGTTCCCCTTTACTGAGACGCAGAAGTTTGATCAGGACTTCTCTTCCTCCCAATTAATTGGAGGGCCAAAACCCTTTAGTGCACTTACCCTTAGCTGGTTCCGTTTCCCCCCGGTCCGTCGCCGTCGGTGGGCAGGGTATCAGACAGACGAGACTGCTGCGTTCCCCTGGAAAAAAATTTTCCATTGCGCGCTGAGTAGGCAGTGAGTGATCCTCTGTCTTGTACCCTGCTCAGTAGGCGAAGGGGCTGCGTTCCAGCAGACCACTTATCCGAGTCGCAGGCACCATAAAATGTAGCACCCTGCTTGTGGTTAACGCTTAGCTGGAATGAAATATTCAACGCAGCAACAGAGAAATTAAAATAATAATTTATTTGTCAGACAAATAAATGTGAGGCACAGTGGTATATGATTACCAAGCTCTGGCCTGGCCTCCTGCCATTATGGCCAGCACTTATATTTCCTTAATCCAGCCCCCTTTGCTTCTCCTCTGGCTGCATCTGTCCAACCAGCCTGGTTGGAATTCCTATTGGCTGATTGGTATGACCAATCACAAAAATACACTCATTTCCTATTGCCTTTTATGGGAGACAAAGAGCTATATTTCCTTCCATTTATAATTGACAAACAAGTATTAATATATCTTTACATGTGTCTCAACAAGGAATCTTAATTACCAGCTCACCTCTTTGCCCTCCTTGCCCTGTTGCCTTCTAAAACAAATGGTTAATCTTAAATTTTTATCTTGAACAGATGTCAGAGACCTTGGGTTCATATTCTCATGCATCATCAATGAAATATCTCCTTTTGGAGGTCTTTAAACAAATGTCTGACAACCATATATATCAGAACTGCTCGGATGGCGTCTCATTTCTGGCAGGGAGCTAGGCTCATCTGCCCCCCTGGTCTCCTACAGCAATATGACTCTATGAAATAAGAATTTAACATTTCTTTCTTTCTAGATCCTTTGCATAATTACATTTAAACCAATATATTTCATACATTATCATAGGTAACCTTTTAAAAGAATAAAGCTTCTCAAAGTAAAAAGGAAGGAACTCAGTAAAAAACAGCTTTTAAAAGGAACCTCTTCAGTTCACCCCCCCCTTTCACCCTCCTTTCCAGCCTCAAAATAAAATAGGAAGAAGCTTCTTCTTCCCCAGCCAAGCCAGTTGCCTTTCCCAACATTTATTGCTCTTTTTAACTCTCTCAGTTTAAGAAAGAAACAGTTTTAAAAGACTTCCCAAAAATGCTTTAAAAAGACTTCCCAAAAAGCCTCTCTTTCTGCCAGCTAGATGCTTCTCCATTTGGTCTTGGCCTTTTAACCTTAGAAAGAAGATCTGGCTCAAGTTTAAGGCACATGGTTTTATTTTCCGTAACCTTGCTCTTTAACCTGTAATTCCAGCTTTTATGACTTTGAGAATTGTTTTCTGCTATAAATCAAAGGGGGGCCCCTTGTCTTAGGAGAATGGCCAAGGTTTTCTCTATAAACAGCTGGCCTTCTTGCCTGGCATGAAACATTTGAAAATCTAAGCCCATTTAATTTAGGAACCTGATCAAATATAAGCCAATATATGCCTTGATTAAAAATGCAGTCTATATTCAGATGCCACATTATAGTACTGTTTTACTTGTTGCATGCCATATTTCTGTTTCAGTGATACTGTTTATTGCTTGTATGTTGTACACAGTGCTATTTTTCTAGAAAAAGAGGTGCCGGAACTCACCGTGAACATCTTCCTTGTTCTCTTATAATGGCAATGGCACCCACCTGAAAGGTGTTGGAACGGAGTTCTGGCTGGAAAAAAAGCCCTGGTTGTACAGCATTTAAAGGTGGGGTTTTTTTGGAAAAAAATATATATTAAGAGGACAGAAAGGAGCATCCACACTTTGTGTCAGCATCAACTCAGGCCCTGCAACTGCCTTGCTGGATAAGGCTGACTGTGTTTCAGCAGTGATTTGATAACATCTTGCCCATCTGCGATGCCTTGCACGGCAAGAAGTTCCTTTTCATCATGCAAACTTTGCACCTTTAAGAAGGATGGGAAGCTTATTAGCAGAGATTAGAACGTCAAAAGTTGAAAGAAAAATATATAACCCCAGCAATTAGACACCTCTGGTATTAGATTTTGTCTAGCGAGAGAAAAATTAAATGATTTAGTGGTCTGCTTGGGGGGAAATGGATTTCAATAACCTCCATTTGTATTGCTGTCAGTTCGGGTTTGACAAATTTATACACAAAGAGCAGGGAATTGTATAAGTCTTTATGAGTTAATGTTGGTGTCATTATACCTTTTAAATCTCAGCTGCGAGAATCTCTCACTCATAGGAACAAGGCTTGAAATGCAGCGCCGTAATTATGTTCAAGTTTGCAAGTCATGTTGCAGCGTTGCATACCAGGAGCGTTCTGGCACATTCTGGAAGTAGCTTGGTCCAGTGGAAATGCTGCATGGTCTACCAAAAATGAGGAAGCGGGGAGCGTATATTCACTTGAAAGTATTCAGGAGGGTTTTTTATATATATATATATATTTAGGGCCAAACTACCTTGGACATAGGGACGCGGGTGGCGCTGTGGGTTAAACCACAGAGCCTAGGACTTGCCGATCAGAAGGTTGGCGGTTCAAATCCCTGCGACGGGGTGAGCTCCCGTTGCTCGGCCCCTGCTTCTGCCAACCTAGCAGTTCGAAAGCACGTCAAAGTGCAAGTAGATAAATAGGTATCGCTCTGGCGGGAAGGTAAACAGCGTTTCCATGTGCTGCTCTGATTTGCCAGAAGCAGCTAAGTCATGCTGGCCACATGACCCAGAAGCTGTATGCCGGCTCCCTCAGCCAGTAAAGCGAGATGAGAGCCGCAACCCCAGAGTCAGTCACGACTGGACCTAATGGTCAGGGGTCCCTTTACCTTTATCTTTACCTTGGACATTGATCACAGAGTTGGCCAGAAACTGGCCAGTTTCTGCTAAACCATTGAAAAACTTCATTGAGAGTGAGAGAATTGCAGCTATCTGCTCCCCCTTTTTAACAGGGCATTGTTGATGTGACTGGCCCAGGGCGGGGTCTGACAGGCCTATAAGAACTGCTGCTGTGGCTACCATCCAGGAGGATTCCCCTGCTCAGCGCCCGAGGTCCCCAGTCCTGCCACTCACCACCTGGCCCAGGGCGGGGCCTGATGGGCTGTATAAAGGACTGCTGCCACTGCTGCTGCTGGGCAGAGAGGGCTCTGTTTTGTTTTGCTTTTGTTTTTGTCCTATGTCATCTTAAACTCTGATATGAATGCTGTATTCTTAGTTTTAGATTTTGATTTATGTGGAAATTGTTTCCCATTTGGTTGTGTATTTTTTTATGTGGTTTATTGTTTATGACTTTTGTAATTATGTAAAACTTGTTATGTAAAACTTGCCAACAAAGGTCCGAATAGTAAAAGCTATGGTTTTCCCAGTAGTGATGTATGGAAGTGAGAGCTGGACCATAAAGAAGGCTGATCGCCGAAGAATTGATGCTTTTGAATTATGGTGCTGGAGGAGACTCTTGAGAGTCCCATGGACTGCAAGAAGATCAAACCTATCCATTCTTAAGGAAATCAGCCCTGAGAGCTCACTGGAAGGACAGATCTTGAAGCTGAGGCTCCAGTACTTTGGCCACCTCATGAGAAGAGAAGATTCCCTGGAAAAGACCCTGATGTTGGGAAAGATGGAGGGCACAAGGAGAAGGGGACGACAGAGGACAAGATGGTTGGACAGTGTTCTCAAAGCTACCAGCATGAGTTTGACCAAACTGTGGGAGGCAGTGGAAGACAGAAGTGCCTGGCGTGCTCTGGTCCATGGGGTCACGAAGAGTCGGACACGACTAAACGACTAAACAACAACAACAAAAATCTTGAGCATTGTTTTTTTTAACTGTGGAAAGGCGGCATACAAATAAAAAATGATGGTGATGATGATCCATCATGGAATCATAGAACTGTAGAGTTGGAAGGGAACACAAGGACTATCTAGTCCAACCCCCTGCAATGCAGGAATCTTTTGCCCAAAGTGAAGCTCAAACCCACGACCCTGAGATTAAGAGCCTCACACTCTATCAGCTGAGCTATGATCACTGCTAGGTTTCTCTTTTGCACCTTGCCAGCACAGGGGGCCAGACCCTGCTGTGGTCCAGATCCAGACCAGCCTCATCCCCCACCCCTGTGTTTGCAATTTGACTTGGGAGGAGGAAACTCCCCTTGGGTGATATAGGACCTTCCGTCTCCATGCAAATAGCAGGTGCAAAGTTGCCTGATCTGAACTAAGGCTGCAGTGGGGCAAAAGGACCCAAGTCCCCCTATCTCCCATACCAAGTTCCTAATCTGAACCAGGTCCCCTGTGCTGGCAATCTGAGAAACCAACACTATGACAACAGTGCGTGCAGGCTGACCCTTAGAGGAGTTACTACAGCTCCTATAGAGGAGCATCTACAGCTCCATGCTGTTTCTCAAACACAGTGTCTAACCATTCCATGCTTTGCATTGCTTCACTCGACTTCCCTTCTGCCTGTGTGACAGAATGGCAGAGAATCCCAGATTACGACTAGGAAGATACGGGTTCAAATGCCTACTCAGCTATGAAACTTGTTAGTGACTTGTGGCCAGATTCTGTCTGTCTGTCTGTCTGTCTGTCTGTCTGTCTCTAACCTACCTACAAAATGGGTTGGAAGAACTTTATCTAGAAGCATTTTACAGGGGCAAGCACCTAACAATGAATGGCTATGCCCTTCAAAGCTGGCACAGTGAACCTACTTATTACACAGGTGCACCTACTCGAGGACGAAACGTCAAGTACGAAGAGTAGATTTGGACTGACGGAGAGCCCAATTAAATGTGCATTGAAAACATAGCAGGCAACCACAGGTCTTGTTTCTCCTTCATTCATTACTGGGGTGGAGAGTCTTTGTTCTCATTGTGGAGGCCACAAGTGGGGCAGAGAGCCTTATCTCTTCACCAACCCACTGAGACTGAAGTGGGTGGGGAAGTCTAATGGGGACTCCCCCATCCCCGCCAAAGCTCCTAGCAATGTCGGGGAGGTAGTGGTGGCAGAAGTTCCATTCCAACCTCAGCAGGGGAGTGATGAGAACAGTCTCCCCTTTTGGGGGGGCTGGCTTCACAATGAGAGGGTCACAGGTGGCACAGAGCCTAGGACTTGCCGATCAGAAGGTCGGCGGTTCGAATCCCTGCCATGGGGTGAGCTCCCGTTGCTCGGTCCCTGCTCCTGCCAACCTAGCAGTTTGAAAGCACGTCAAAGTGCAAGTAGATAAATAGGTACCGCTCTGGCAGGAAGGTAAATGGCGTTTCTGTGCACTGCTCTGGTTCGCCAGAAGCAGCTTAATCATGCTGGCCACACGACCTGGAAGCTGTACACCGGCTCCCTCAGCCAATAAAGCGAGATGAGCGCTGCAACCCCAGAGTCGGTCACGACTGGACCTAACAGTCCGGGGTCCCTTTACCTTTACCTCACAATGAGAATCCACCTCCTCCGGCTGTAGTCAGTTAAGGAAACACAAGTTACTGAGCTGCCTGCTATGAATCTGAGTGTGGCCCTCAGAAATATCCATGTGCTTGAGATACAGAATGCTGCCTGCCTGCTTGTCCTTATATTACTACATGTAAGAAAAAGGGGGATAGAAATTACAGATGGGAGAGAAATCTGGTTTTGTTTGCATTGTAATGAGAAACTGCATAATTCACACTGCTCCAACCAGTAAACAGCCAAAACGCAGTGGTCCTTCAAACTGTGAATTTTGCAATAGAGTTCGCCAATGTAACAATGTTTACACAAATTAGGTTGAAGTTTGCATTACAATGCACATATTAGTGAAAAGGTACCCAAATACATTAGGGGAAAGTGCTTGCAGATATATTTGTCGGAACTGCATATAAAAAATGTGCTCATTAAGAAAAAGGCACACTAAAATGCTGACAAATTTTTGTTAGGAGTCCACACACACCCTTTTTTTTTTAATGCATATCGCTGTGGAAATGTGAAAAACGGAACTTACGCTTGCAAAAAGAAAAAAGGAGACGCTGAGAAGGATCAAAATGGACAGATTCATCCTTCCGTTCTAGAGACCTACTTTTAAAAATGAAATGTGGGTGAAAATTCTCAAAAGGGAAAAGAAGGGCCTGGGATGTTTGCTGAAGGGGCCTGGCTGAAGCAGCAACTCACTCACTCACTCACTCACTCACTCACTCACTCACTCCCTGTGACTATAGCTCTGACATTAACTGGCTTGACTTTTCCTAGTTCAGCTAAAGGCTGCATGAAAAGCGAGAGCCTCTATTTACAAGAGCAGGCAAAAGGAGCTCAAACGGGAGGATTTAACTCTGAGCTGCTGTTGGATCCGTTTCAAGAAAGCACCAGCAAACAGCAGAGAGGTCTCAGCCCTTTCATAATCCTCACAGCTGCTGCGAAACCTCCTCACAATGGAGCAATGTGCTGCACGGGGAAAACCAGCTCTTCTTATTAAAGGAATTTGTCAGTGGAGTGACAGGAAGTGTAGACGATGTCAAAAATCAGCTGTTAGTCACTTGTACAAAAAAAAAAAAATCAGAATAATTAGCCGGGATGGGAAGTAGATGCTGTGGCGCTCTCATTTCTAAAGAGCTGCCGTTGCTCCCAGGCAGGCAGAAACAGAGAGAGGGAGAGAGGGAGAGAAGCTTTTATGTTACATGGGTAACTTGGACCCAAATGAGCCTTGAGCCGCACTAGCTAGCACAGAAGAAGCATTCCTGCCACAGCTCAAGCCATTGCTCCAGCAATTCAGCCCCCACCTCCCACCCACCCACCATTTTGAGGGAAGACGACGCCTCCATGGGAGGCGAGAGTCATCGGCGAGTTCAAAGGTCAACCCTTGGAGATATTCAAAATAAAATGGCAAAATTAAAAACAACAACAATGAATGTTAAGAGCAAAGTGTACAGCTTGTGTTCGTTTTTTGGGGGGTGTTTCTTGAGGTTTGGAATAATCACATGTGGTCTCAAACATAGGGGAAGGGTAGGGAGGAGTGACCCCCCCCCCCCGCCTCTCATAACGGTACTCCTGTACCCAACCTTGTTCCCTGTGGGTGCTTAATTTCCACAACAGCTGGATGCAAGCTTGTTGTGGCACCCACAACTCAAGTCCAAAGACTCCTATGAGTCCCTCTTTTGCCATTTCTGTCCCCCTCCACCTTTGCTCATGATATTTTGTTAGTTCTCTGATGACACCATTGTATGAAAACCTGATTCCATTGGTCAGTGCACCCCAGACCCCAGGCTTGGGGGACCTGTGGCCTTGGGATGTTGCTGGACTACAACTCCCATAATCCTTGACCTTTGGCCATGATGGCTGGGGCTAGCAGGAGTGCAAGAAAATCTAAAGGACTTCATGTTCCCTATCTCTGGTAGAGCATCAAGTTCAGTTCATTCCTGCCTCTTGTACCGGGAATAAGGAATTGTGATCGGAAACTTTGGATTTTTCCTGCACTGTACATTGTCTCTCCTAGTAAATCCACCTTACCCAAATTCTGTGATTTGGGCTTTGCTTTGAATAAGGTATGAATGAAATTAGTTTTACATCCCTGGCCTCAATGACTCAAGGGGTTAAGTCAAAAGTACCAGGTTTGTAGTGGCACACAGTTTTGCAGAGAGAGTGCATTTTGTATTGCAAGTCAAACATCTGTGTGGTTTTATTTTGTCTTTAATTTTTATTAAGTTTTCTATTTTACAAATTAAAATATTCATTAAACAACCTTAAAATGTCAACGACTTCCCTTCTTCTCTTTCCATGGTTCAATTTGCATATCATAAATCCCTGCACTTTTTACATAAACTACACCATTGAGTATTCCATTAATACATCCATCAAAACTTGTTTACACTGTTGAATTTATCTTAATGCTGCCAATGTTTTCAAGTGTACAGCTTCCCCCCATATATTCAATAAACATTTTCCAATCATCTTTGAACGTTTGCTCTTCTTGTTCTCTTATTCTGTATGTTAGGTATACAAGCTGCACATATTCCATCAGTTTAAGTTGCCATTCTTCTTTAGTTGGGACCTTGCTCGTTTTCCATTTAATACCTGTGTGATTTTATAACCCATATATTGCTAATGTGGAATTCGAAAGACAGGTGGCTGCCGAGACAATTCACTAAACCACAGGGTGCAACAGGCTGGTGATTGGAGATGGGGCTATGCATTGTGGGTGATGATGGAGGCATAGGGAGTTAGAGCTGGCACACTGCAAGTCATCCTGTTGTGGACACAGGCTACTGATGTCATTGGGACAACCATCCAATCTGGCAACATGCTGGCTGCAATATCCCACACCTCTGCCTACTGGCATCTAAAGGTAATTACAGGAAGGCCCCTCCAACTTCTATAGTCATGCTGCAGCAGCCAGCAATTTCACCTAGCAAACTGCCTCACTGGCTACAGCTTACTCCGAGCCTCGCCAGCTCACATGACCCAAAGGGGCCGCTTTGTCATCTGCAGCTGAAAAAATAAATAAATAGTGTTATGTTCAAGTGTCTAGTTGAAATCCATTAGCTCATGTGATGAAAACCACTTGGAGTGAAGCTGTTTGATAATAGAGTTAACCCTGACAGATGGTCTACTCTTGCACTCCTGTGGGTATAATTTTAGGAGCAAGGAGGGCAATTATATCCCCAGTGGTCCACCAATGGGAAACATGGCATTTTGCCTCACTCCAGAGAGCCTCCTTTTGATTCAACGCAGATGCTGATGCTGTGTCACTCTTGACATGCAATGTGCCACTTCAAATAAATGTCCTTCTCGAGAGCTTCTCGGGTTCATGTAATACTGTGGAAAACATCAAATTAAGCTCTTTTCTAACTTTAGCGTTGTAATTCTTAGCCACCTACCTTTCATGATTTCAGATCACGGGGATCATGGAGAGATGTAAGCAGAAAGGGGCTGTGGGTGCCCGGCCGGAATTTTGTGGGTGCTCGGGCACCCAGGGCCCCAGCGAGTTGGCACCTATGCTACTCGTGTAATAAGAGCAGAGAGGGCAAGAAACCTGGAGGCAGACACATTTTGGGGGCAAAGTCCTCTGCAGTGCACCAAGAAGCAGCATGAGACTCCATCATAGTTTTGCTCCACCATCCCTCTGCGCTTGGTGGTTGGCGGTTTGAATCCCCATGACGACGTGAGCTCCCATTGCTCTGACCCAGTTCCTGCCAACCTAGCAGTTCAGAAGCATACCAGTGCAAGTAGATAAATAGGTACCGCTGTGGCGGGAAGGTAAACGGTGTTTCCGTGCACTCTGATTTCCGTCACGGTGTTCCATTGTGCCAGAAGCAGTTTAGTCATGCTGGTCACATGACCTGGAAAGCTGTCTGTGGATGAACACCGGCTCCCTCGGCCTGAAGTGAGATGAGCACCGCAACCCCGTAGTCGCCTTTGACAGGACTTAACCGTTCAGGGGTCCTTCACTTTTTTACCTACCTCTCCCCCGCAATTGCCCACCCCTTAATAAACCTGTGATTGCCAAAATCAAGGCAGCAGCAGGAGTTACTGCATATTTGCAAGGGACCCTTGGCACAAGTCTTAGAAATAACTACAGTGGTGCCTCGGGTTACATACGCTTCAGGTTACAGACTCCGCTAACCCAGAAATATTACCTCGAGTTAAGAACTTTGCTTCTGGATGGGAACAGAAATCGTGCAGCGGCGGCGCAGCGGCAGCGGGAGGCCCCATTAGCTAAAGTGGTGCTTCAGGTTAAGAACAGTTTCAGGTTAAGAACGGACCTCCAGAACGAATTAAGTTCTTAACCCAAGGTACCACTGAATGTGTGTGTGTGTGTGTGTGTGTGTGTGTGTGTGTGTGTATATATATATATATATATATATATATATATATATATATATATAAAATCAGCTCACAAGTCGGGATGATTAGTGCGATTTGACACTTAACTCTTCATTCCTTATTGATAGAATTAAAGTTTCGCTTCTGCTGACATAATGCGCCATAGAAGCCTGAAGCTTCAACTTCTGTGTCCATTCAATGCCTACATCTGAGCTCCATAGCTCTCCAAGTTACAGTCTTTCTGCTACCAGGCTCACAAGATCCCACCCCGCCCACCCCACCATGTTTGGCAATAATGAAAAGAGATTTACTTTTATTGAAAAAAGTATTAATGGTATTTAGAGATCCCACTGGAGCAGTCATGCACAGTTTCTGGCAGAGTTCCCTCATCATCTAGTTAATCGCTTTAGTTTCATAAATTGTTGACCTGGAGATATCTTCAAGGGGAGGTAGATGGAATTAATTTCCCTTCTAATCTTTGATTAAACAGGCCAATAATTTACTTGGGTTGCCTCATGATTTATAAGGGTTGTATCAGGGAAGCAGAAAGGGATAAAGATAGGTAATGAAACTGTTTTAGTGAAATTGTTTTTTATATATATATATATCCAGATTATGATTGCTCGCCACCAAAATCATATTTGCAGTGCTGAGAATTTTGCAGCGTCGTGAGCCAATGATAGATAAATAGGCACATGCTTCTTAATCAGACATTAAGCCTAATGGTACACAATTTAGTTCGTCTGTGATGATGAAAGGTATAGTTTATCCCATTAACTAGGTTTTCGGAAATGCCCAGAGATAAATGTTAATCCAGTTATTGGAATGCCATGACTTTTCCTCAAGACTGTCACTCTCTCTGTGTGCATATACATGCACATACTGCATGTATCTGTGCTTTTAAAGCAGTTTTTTTTCCTATAGAGCAGTCCAAAGAAACTAGTCCAAAGAGCAGTCCAAAGAAACTAATTCTGGGCTGCATCAATATAGCATCTAGATCAAGGGAAGTAATAGTGCCACTGTATTCTGCTCTGGTCAGACCTCACCTGGAGTACTGTGTCCAGTTCTGGGCACCACAGTTCAAGAAGGACACTGACAAACTGGAATGTGTCCAGAGGAGGGCAACCAAAATGGTCAAAGGCCTGGAAATGATGCCTTATGCCTTTAATAGGTTATGTTATATTCTGGATTATGTTACGTTTTTATAGATTATGTCTGAATAGGATGAGAGTGATGGAGATACGTGCAAATGTGTATGTGAACCCGGTCTTTGGGTGGGTGTTTGATTTTCGTTGTTGTGTATACTGTGTATATACGGACAATGACAATAAATAAATTTATCTATTTATTTATCTATTTATCTTATGAGGAACGGCTAAGGGAGCTGGGCATGTTTAGCCTGGAGAAGAGGAGGTTAAGGGGTGATATGATAGCCATGTTCAAATATATAAAAGGATGTCATATAGAGGAGGGAGAAAGGTTGTTTTCTGCTGCTCCAGAGAAGCGGACACGGAGCAATGGATCCAAACTACAAGAAAGATGATTCCACCTAAACATTAGGAAGAACTTCCTGACAGTAAGAGCTGTTCGACAGTGGAATTTGCTGCCAAGGAGTGTGGTGGAGTCTCCTTCTTTGGAGGTCTTTAAGCAGAGGCTTGACAACCATATGTCAGGAGTGCTCTGATGGTGTTTCCTGCTTGGCAGGGGGTTGGACTCGATGGCCCTTGTGGTCTATTCCAACTCTATGATTCTATGATTCTAGTGAATCTAATAAATTCTGCTCCACTTTGAATGAAAAAGTACAAACAGAGGTCCTAACAGCCTCATCTTAGAAATAAACAATGCAATATACTGGTTCTAGGAAAGAAACTGGTAGCTACAGAGGGTGTTTCTTCTTTACTCATGTGAAATATTTAGAGTCTAAGCTTTTACACCTCTGAATTCAATGGGACTTACTCTTTAAAAAACGTATATAGAACCCAAGACTTTACTGCTTAAATTCACTTACCACCACATACGCTCAGGTCTGCAAGGTGACTGAAGGTGACGTCCAAATCAAATGGCTACGTTAGCATTATTAAAAGCTTAAGGTAGCCATCATGTCCCCAAAGAAAAAAAATCCCAAATCCAAATTAGGACAATACCTTTATTAGGCCGACTAAAATAACACACAATAGCATGCAAGCTTTTGAGTTTGGTCAAGCATAAGTAATCCATATTTTAGAATTTTCATTCTTGTATTCTGAGAGTTATAAAAACAACACAATTGACTTAATAGAGGA
Source organism: Podarcis muralis (assembly GCF_964188315.1). Classification (NCBI taxonomy): domain Eukaryota; kingdom Metazoa; phylum Chordata; class Lepidosauria; order Squamata; family Lacertidae; genus Podarcis; species Podarcis muralis. Next base: position 74,052,403 of record NC_135658.1, on the reverse strand, counting down.
GTTATTCACTCACACCCCCACTTTCCAGCAGCATCGGGCTTCTTGCAACAGAGAAAAACAGAACACTGATTGAGAGTGTGCCAGTGAAGGGAGCTATCCTTTGGTGACTGTAGTAGCTGTCAGAACAGAGAGCTGCCACAGTCATCTGGAGGCTTCTGGCTTTGAGAAGACTCATTCACAAGATCTGTTTCCCCTGTTTCCTTTTGTATATGCTGAATTTCATTTCCTCATCCAACTTTCAATCTCTTTTCTTTCTTTACATAACCACTAGTTAGGAGAATTTGGGCGAACGCTTCAATGCGGCTTTGAAAAATCTCAATGTTTGTTTTAATTCTGGAGATAATTTGAGCAGTATTTGCAATATAGCATCAATTATTTAAGAAAGGGGCTTTGAAGATGTTTTGATCTTCAGTGCGTTGCACTTCAGCAGGGGGAAATTTACAGATTTCTTAAAAGTTTAAAAGAAAATGACCAAACAAAAAACCCAAACCCAAACCCAAACCGAGGAGTTGCTTCCACTGTGGTATTTAAAACTCTGCTCTGGGCAGAACTAGCAACAGTACAGTAAAAAAAAAGAAGAACACATTTTGTTCCTGTGAAGAAACTCACACAGAGAACACCTTTAGTTCTTGTGAAGGTGTTAAATGTTGTGTTTGCATGCACACACACTTGAAAACAAATGTGCTTCGCTAACCCTAACTAAATTTCACCAAACATTTTCATGCTGAAATGCTTGCAATCAAACCTTCGTGAGTAACTGCAGGTCTCCCACTCTGACAGGGGAAAAAAATGTTGCCAGTCTCAAAGCAACACACACACACACACACACTTATGTATTCTTGCAGTGGGTGTTTCTTAAATTGCCAGTGCCGTAAGTTATGAAGTCTCCTTTGCACATTGCACCAAGCTGAGCTTGGGAGAGATGCTTCCAGTAACTAAACGGCTCCTTGTCATCAATTAACCGCATGCATTCTGTCAGTTAATGGTCTTGTAGCACCATCATTTACTTTAGAATACTTCCCCCAGAGTCCCTCAGGGATGCATTCTGGTTTTGCCAGACAGGCAGCAAATGCACATAATTATTGATCACTGCTGTGCTGATTGCTTAACTGAGAAATCTAAGAAAAGCTACGTCAGTTTGAAGTGAGAAGTCTGACTGGAATTATTGAGAGGAATCTGTTTCTGCTAAGGATGGTGTTGTCTGTTCCCAGGTCTTTGGTATGGGTATCTCATGAGCTAGTAAGATATGAATATGGGCACCTGCTGAGCTTACTAGGAGTGATGGGAGATCCAGTCTTTGTGTGAAAGACACCCAGAATCTGCAGTCATCATGACTCACAAGGCTTCTATTAACCCTGACCACTAGAGGTGATGATCATTTCCCCAATCCATGCACTTTTTCTTATTTAAGACAGAACTGAAATTATCTGCTGGGAAGGCTTTTGGTTGACCTGGTATAGGACTGGGATACACAATGCTGGCTACTTACTTTCTTGTGAATGAAAGCTAGTTTTTAAAGAATGGAGGATGAGGGGCTCTTAACCTGACCTGGAAGTGGACTTTTAATAACAATACTATGATGTGCCTTGGAAAATGGTGGTGTTGGGAAAGATATGCTTGATTTAAGGTAGAAGTAACCTTAGATAGATAGGTGATAGATAGATAGATGATAGATAGATACAGATAGATGATAGATAGATAGATCTATATCTATCTATCTATCTATCTATCTATCTATCTATCTATCTATCATCTATCATCTATCATCTATCATCTATCATCTATCATCTATCATCTATCATCTATCTATCATCTATCTACACACATGCACACAGACATTTTATTGCAACATTTTAACAATCTCTGGAAAAAAACCCCCGATAACAGTTGTGGGGCCTTGCAAAATTCCTCAGGGGTATTTGTAAAATTCCTCAGGGTTATTCAAAGGTCAAATGCAGCACGTGGCTTGTTGCTTATAAGGCAATAGAGACTTCACAGAGATGCTGAAATATGGCTGTGATGTTTCAGACCGCTGGCAGCTTGCCATGCCTTTCACGACCCCACCACAAACTTTTCTTGGTGTCCCTTGGAGGCAACCAGATGAAAACTGCTTAGTCCGTACAATACATCCATCACACCAGGTATTTGTCATGCTGCAAAAGCTGCCATTTGGAGCAATGGTAGGTGCTACTGTACAGCTTAGTAAACAGGAAAGATATGTGGCGAAGAAGAAGGGGGGGGGGGAGAATGAGATATGTCAAGACAACGAAACCACTAAAGTGGGAGCCACCTAAAGCCAACAAACAATAGTAGGCACATATGACAGTATTATTTGTTGGATGCTTAGAGTTCACTCATTTGGGTATTGTGTAATACAGTGGTACCTCGGGTTACAGATACTTCAGGTTACAGACACTTCAGGTTACAGACTCCGCTAACCCAGAAATAGTACTTTGGGTTAAGAACTTTGCCTCAGGATGAGAACAGAAATCGTGCGGTGGCAGCAGGAGGCCCCATTAGCTAAAGTGGTACCTCAGGTTAAGAACAGTTTCAGATTAAGAATGGACCTCCAGAACAAATTAATTCTTAACCCGAGGTACCACTGTAATGGTGCACCTAGATATACATACCCTCCAACACCTTGAAGGCAAAAACTGGGATGCTAGCTTCCTGGATGCCATATTTCCATTTTCTCTTGTGAGAGAACGGTGGCCATTTTGGACACTGTGATGTCCCACAATTTTGTGCAGCAATTCCCTCCCCCAAGTGCATTTGGGGGTCATGGTGCCCCAAAATGTGTGTTTTGGAGCACTGCATGAGACTGTGGCCCTACAAAAGGTGCTTTTTTTGGGGGGGGGGGAATTGTGGTGCGGAGTCACGTGAGATCATGTCACACAAAATGGCTGCCATTCTCTCATGAGGTAAAACGGGATGTCCTGTTTTTTCCAGGACACCTGTGGGGCCACTTGAATCCCCATTTGAGAGAAATGTTGTGGGTTAAAAAAAAAAATGTCAGGTTGTGGGGCGCAGGTAATAGTCAGAAGCAGTCTGGCAAATGGAGAGAATCGATTTTCTCCTCAGCCACCATCTTGCTGCAATATCCATTAGGAAAAACTCATTTGCGTTGTGGGGATCAGTTTGGTTGACTTTCAAGGGGAAAGGAGATAGCATTTTATGGAAATGGTTGTTCCTTATCGGGATGGCGAGGTCAACAGGGAACAGGGATTCCCCACCACCTTGTTTGCTAGGTCCATCCTAATAAACCTGAGTGTGCAAACTTCTTAGCATAAATGGCACTAAATGTCTTCAGAAATGAAACGAATGACACGGCGAGGGCCCCAGCTGAAGGCTATTATGGGTTAAATTGTGATTTATGGTGCCCATGTGCCATCATTTTCTGCCCAGTGACAGCTTCCACATTTCAGTCATGGCACCTTAATGAAGGGCCCTGATAGTATCTCAGAGTCTGCAGCTCTGTAATAGGCCAATTTATACAGCAAATGACACTGGGAGAGTCAGAAGAATGTTTTGTGTAATATTTGATAATGTAATTGATATTCACTCAGGTTTATGAATGTAAATGTTGGGCCGTTTGGTTTTCATCGGGGGTCATTTTTCTTCCAATTATCGGGTACCCATAAAAATGAAGGAGCTGAACTTTAGCCATACCACAGCAGAGGTATTCCGAAGCATGTTCTCCTAGGGGGGGAAACATTGAAAATCTTTACAGAGCTATTCTTCATTTTCTTCAAGGTGTCACATTTTCACACTCACTCATTGGAAGGCTGCGAATACCAAGCAACATAGGCAGCACCTCTGGAAGTTGGCAGGGAAATGGCCTTAAAGGTACCATGTGTTGTAAATGGAAATATTGGCTTTGCCATCTTGCAATGAGTTGGCTGGCTGATTATACAGGCCAGAAGGGGCCTGGTTTTCACTTTCTCTTTTCCTTCTGGTGTGGTGTTCTGTACATAGTATGCTTAGTGTTTAAGTTTAGACTTATTGTAAGTTATTGTAGGTTTAAGTTACATCTGCTGCAACTGGATTTCTTATGGACAGTGCCAATCCTGAATGTTTTGGATTTGTGACCATTATGCTCATTTGCCTTCAGTAGCAGTAAAGCTCTGCTGGGTGAAATACAATCGCCTCTGGTCTGTTCCTTGGGAATCCTGCAATGTGATTTTACTCTGCTAACTCTATATTGGAGTTCTGCTCTGGATCAATGTTGAGTAGAATTCCATGACATCCTATCACCCCTTATCCCTTAACTCATGGGACAAAGCCACTGTGTGGGTCAGGCTGGCAGCCGCCCCTCATGGTGGAAGGCTCTGAGAAGTGTGAACTTTGAAGGATAACGGTGCATCAGTTCTTGTATTGTTTCAAAAAGTAGGATTGCCTTTACATTAGAACGGAGCCAAATTTCTCCCCCATCCCCCAGCTGTTTGGAAATAGCTTTCACTGAAATGCAACATAAGCACTGCAACTGACAATAAACCAATAAGCAGAGTGCTTATTGGTTCAAGCTCCCTTCTGTGCTCTTGACAATGAATGCTAACATAAGACTATTCAGGCAAATTCTCCCTATGGGTTCCCTAAATGTGACATTCTCCTCTTTTCCATTTCAAATACCTGCAGATCATCCAGTAAGGGTTTTTTTTCTGATGAGCTGCTCTTTCTTAAATGAAGGCACTAATGTGCACGTCTCGTGGTTTTTATTTACCAGAAGTCGCTTTCTATGATTTACAAGTGATGGAAACACAGTGCCTAAAGACAGGAAGCAAATGAATACAAATTTTGCCCCAAAGCATCACTTGTTAAAAGTGTTTTCCTCTACCAGCCCTCCTAAAATGTACAGATGAGGAAGAGAAATGGAGTTTAAAAAGCAAGGTAACTAAAGATAATTCTAAAGCATGAATTAAAGCAAAGGGAAACTTATTTTGAGTTTAATTTCCCCCCCCCCCCCAGCTTTTCAAATGCACTCAAGAGACAGGGGAAAAAAGGAGAAGTAACAGGAAAGGAGTGAATTAGGCCACAAAGTAAAGCATATTTTCAGTTTAATTGCTCCCCCCCATCCTTTGGGGTTTGGAAATAAATGCGGACTGGGCCTCCGAGCAAGGTTTTAGGAGTGGGGAGGGGTACAAATACCAAAAGAAGGAGAAGGAGGAAGAGAGAATCTTGCTGTCCTGGCCAAATGGTTACATATTCACAACATTAGGGTTTGGGTGCCAAGCTGGTGCCACATATGTTGCTCTGCTTTCCTTTGGACCACATCAGGAAGGCAAAGAAAGGGGGCGTTTGAAGGATAACGGTCCGGGCAACCCACAACCTCCATGCACACAGCCCAGGCTTGCACCCAGTGGCGGAGGAAGGGGGGACGGTGGGGCGGGCCGACCCAGGTGCCATCTCTGACGGGGGGTGACAAGAAGGCACACTGCGGGGGGCTCGCCCCACTGCCACTGCCATCGGCCCGCCACAGCCACTTGTGGAGGATCCTCTGCTTGTGGCTGTACCACCTGCCATCGTCCATACAGCGCTCGAGCGGCGGCATCGGCAAACTGGCAGGTGGCACATGCGCGGCAGCGCTACGTACAGCGCTGCACATGCGCCCTACATACATTGCACACACATGCGACGTACGTAGCGGCACGCACACATGCTCTCTACATAGCGGTGCCATGCATGCGCCGTATGTACGGTGCATGCACATGCACCACCGGCAGTTTGCCCCGCTCCCCGACACCCCGCATCGGGTGCTGGTTCTCCTTCCTTTGCCCCTGTTTGCTCCCCAGGGAAGTCACTTCCGTGCTGCGAACACAGTGATTTGACTTCACCCCCAGAGGCATACTCCATTGTCTCTTGAGATACCAGACAGATACCAACAGCAAGGTTTGAGTTCTTTGTTTTGTTCCAGGTTGAGAAATCATAGATAGCAGAGTCGAAAAGGACCTCCGTGATCATCTAGGGCAGGAAATCTGGAGCGAGAGCTGTCACTTCCTCACAATTACATTTAAAGGACATTTGTGTCATTTTAACAGCCACGCTTCCCCCCCAAATTATGCTGAGAGCTGCTGTTCCCAGAACCCTTAACTGTCTCTAGTTCTCAGGGTACCTTGTGAGTTGGAATGCCATGGCTGCTGTTACGGAAATTACGGGGGGTGGGCACATCTTTAAAGTTAAATGTTACAAATATTATACCTGAATGTATCCTTTCAACTTGACAGCTCAGGGAAGTTACCTAGCTTTAAAAATAATATAAAATCATCTCCTTTGCCAGTTTCCTCCATTCCAAAGCTATTTTCCCCTTGAAAAGGGACTCCAGGAAGTTCCCAGAAGTGACAATTGCTGGGCTCATTGTTAGCCAAGGGAAGCCAAATCTCATCACCTGACTCGCCTCAGGCTCCAGACATGCAAAGGAAGTTCTATTGTACTTTTGGGTGGTGGGTACTTAAGACATGTCTATGCTAATCTTATACTTGAGTCTTGCCCTGCCATGTCTGCTTATGCTAATCTTGTACCAAGGACTTGTCTGGACATGTTTGTCAAGGTTAACCCCTCCCCTTTTGTGCCATGTCAGTGATGTAGCAATGATGTAGCAATGATGCTGTACTCGCTGTATTCTGGGATATGGTGGGAAAGTTTTCAAAGTCTTTGTCAACCCATCCTCAGGGTTCAAATTTCCTCTTTGAACCTATTGCGCAATAAACTTTGGTCTACAGCTATTTGCTCCGGTTGGTGGCTGGAATCCTTCCTTTATTCCGCAGGGAGCCGTGGGCTCTGCCCGACGAGCTGGGTGACTGAGCAGCCTCACACCTAGATTTTTCCATAACACTGCTGAAGTAGTATGAGTGCTTTAAATGCATGTTGTAGATGTGGCCAGTATCCCTGAGAGGTGACTGAAAAACAAGTCCCTCATAATCTGAGGCAGTTTGTACCACTGTAAACAGCTCATAGTCAGTGCTGGATTTAGGCAGATCCCCCGCACAGGGCACCGAGCTGTGCAAAATAAAAAATATGAGGGAGACAAAAAAAATTGTCCTCACTCAGGGCACCATATTACCCAATCTGCCCTTGCTCATTTCCCCAGAAAGTTCTTCCTAATGCTGCTCAGCCACAGAACAGGTTGCCTCATAAGGGAGTTTAGGGATCAAATGCATAATGCTCCCCATTATGAATGGATGGGTGAACCTATTGATTCACTATCAAACAGCTCTCTGCCTGCTGCTCAGTACAACTAGAGTCATAGAATGGTAGAGTTGGAAAGGATCCCACGAGTCATCTACTCCAACCCCCTGCAACAGGAATCTCAACATGAAGTCCCCCATCCAATTTGAAACCAGGCTGGGCCCTGCTTAGCTTTGCAAATGTGCTGGCAGTTTTATCGCTGCACCACTAGGAGGTTCTTGCAGCTGCCACTTTAAAGGGAGATTTGCACCACTGGGCAGATGAATAGCTTTGGCCTCCAATTTCTGCATAAGGAATCACTGTAAGAAGGATAGGAGCAGGTCAATCTATCTTTTTTTTTTGGAGGAGGTGGTCAGTTGGCAACTCTATCTTTTACATCCAACCAGATTTATAAATAAACGAAAGCTGACATAATCACATTCCTTGAAACGTTAGATAAGAACAAGCACAGAGGAAAGTCAGCGTAAAAGGGATCATTGTGAAAAGGCCAAACTAGTAATTAAGATATGCCAATGAAACGGAAAAGGTTTTCTTAAAATAAACAAGTCCTCGGCTGCAATCCTATATTCATTTCCCTGGGGGGAAGTCCTGTCGAACTCAAGATATTTCTTATTCAATATATATAGGATTGCATTGTTAGCCTCCCTGTGAAAAACAGCGAGCGAGGGGACTCTGAGACTTTCTCACTCTGCTTTTCACTCTTTGCTCATTCCAAATTCATTTACAAGTGCAACTCAGGAGAATAAATGAGCTTGGAAATTGTGTTTTTATATATATATATATATATATATATATATATATATATATATATAGAGAGAGAGAGAGAGAGAGAGAGAGAGAGAGAGAGAGACATAAACGGAGCCGTTACTGGTTTGTTGAATTCTTATTGCGCCAGAATCAATTGTGTTAATTTTGAGAAACGGCAGCAACAACCAACATTTTGACAGAATCAAGGCTATCTCTTATCACCAATTTTGTTTGACCTGCTCACTGAAAGCTGGGCAGTAAGGAGGAGGTCAGATAGACAGATTAAAGCACCCAGGGTATCTCAGACTAGGTTCTACAGACCCATCATCCCTAGCTAGCAGGACCAGTGGTCAAGGATGATGTGAACTGTAATCCAAAAACAGCTGGAGACCCAAGTTTGGGAAACACTGTAAGACAGTGCTGAACTAGATGGATCAATGATGGTTTGAGGCATCTTCCTATATACTTTGCTTCCCCCCACTCTCTGAGAAATCATGAAAAATGCCCCCGCCCCCGATTTTCAGCCTGAAAACAGGCTTCCAAAAGTGAGGGAGGAGTTGTTGCAGCATCAGTATCCTATTACATCTCCATTTTGTTTCTCCTGTCCACACTCCTTCCAATCAATAGGAAAAGCATATTTCTTTTCTCAAACACGACAATTGAATTTGCTGGGCCAGCTCATTCTGAATCTGTTTAAGCCTGTTTGTAAACTTCCCCAGTTGTGTAAGGAAAGATGCCCTTTAATAGACTCTTAGGTGTCGGCTCCAAGTGCACATGGTGTGTGTGTGTGTGTGTGTGTGGCGGGGGGAAAACACAAGCATTTAAAAAGCTGTCACTCAGTAAATTGAGCTTTGAGAAGATGTATGATTTTCCGGTTCCTCATCATTGCTTTTTAGCATCTGTGGAAGATTTAACTCAACATCTATCATCTTGTTATAGACAGACAATGCTGCACTTGACAACTAGTGGTTTCATCGAAATGTGCATGGCATTGCCTTTATCCAAGATGCCTCAATACGTTAATCCTCAAAGCCTCCTTTTGGAGGGATGGGCCCTCAAACAACATTAGAAGGTGCTAAACTCTGGTCTGTTGAGTGTGTGGGGAGCAGTACTGAGGAACTCCAGCACTTAATTTAAGCCTAACGGGTTCTTCTATTGGTACATAATTGTAACATGCCCTTTGACTTTAAGGTGAAAAGTGAATGAGTAAGGAATCTAAATGTCACCACCACCACCACCACCATTTGAATGTCTTCCCTGCTCTTCTTGCTAGATTTGGACTGGGAAGGTGTGGGCAGGGACAACCAGATTGCATTGACCTTTTCTGCAGACTGAAGCATACAGAGGTGTACAGACTGCAGGGGTCAGCAAACTTTTACAGCAGGGGGCCGCTCCACTGTCCCTCAGACCTTGTGGGGGGCCAGACTATATTTTTTTTTTGGGGGGGGGAGAACGAATTCCTATGCCCCACAAATAACCCAGAGGTGCATTTTAAATAAAAGGACACATTCTACTCCTTTAAAAACACTCTGATTCCTGGACCATCTGTGGGCCAGATTTAGAAGGCAATTGGGCCGGATCCGACCCCCGGGCCTTAGTTTGCCCACCCATGGTACAGAGGCTCCCTTGCACCCTTGGCAAGAAGCTGTATTGCCGCCCGCCCACCAATTCCTTGTGCCCTTGGGAAGGACCTGTGTCAGCGCCTCTGAAGCCAGAAGAGAACATGGACCAGAAACTCAAAAAGTTTGCTTTTCATCACCTTTCATGCTCCTGCAATGACTTCCTCCACAGCCATCGGGGGCAGGTCAGCTCTGCTCAGCCTCTCTTCCTTCCTCCTTTGTTGGTTCATTTCCCTCCCTCCGTCCCTCCATCCCTGCCATTCTCACCCACTCTCTCCATCTTTCTTTCCTCCAGCCCCGCTGGTCACTCAGCTCACACTTCTAATAGCACCTATGGATGACTGGGGAGGGGCTCCCACAGGGCTGCTGTGACAGCCCACATCAGTCTTACACTTGGGATTGATGGAAAAACCCAGCCAGGGAGAGTGAGAAGCTTTGGTTAGCAGGGAAAGTTGAGTCAAACATGTCAGGTCACTTAAGAGTGGTAGTTATGGCTGAACATATCTCCATCAGTTCTCCATCATTTCTAGATCTGGTATATACAACTTTTGTGCACGAACAGCAGGTGTATCTTGGGAATGTGTTGTGCATTATGTGGCATTACGACATTATGATGTGTATTATGATGTCATGAGCCACTGCCTCCTCTTCTCTGATAGGCTTTTCCACATGCCCTTGTCTGCTGCCGTCAACACATGTTCAGACATTTATGACCCTTTTAGACTGAACATTTCCAAGAATTTCCAAGAAAAGAATAAGAATAAGAACAAGAGTTTGGATTTGATATCCCGCCTTTCACTCCCCTTAAGGAGTCTCAAAGCAGCTAACAATCTCCTTTCCCTTCCTCCCCCACAACAAACACACTGTGAGGTGAGTGAGGCTGAGAGACTTCAGAGAAATGTGACTAGCCCAAGGTCACCCAGCAGCTGCATGTGGAGGAGCGGGGAAGCAAATCCAGTTCACCAGATTACGAGTCCACCGCTCTTAACCACTACACCACATTGGCTAAAGTCTGAAGAGAAGACACATTTCAAACACACACCAAACATTAAAGGAAGAGTGATGCATGTATGTGCTGTGAGCTCAAAGCGAATGGTTTTTACCACTATCCATTGCAGAGGATTCAACTGCAATTGAACAGTGAGTTCCGTGAACAAGCCTTCTCAACTAGAAATGCCTGAGGAATCTGATCTTTCTGAACTCCATAAAAATATATTTATCTGCACCTTCCAAATGTGCAGATTGGAACGTCACTATCTACCGTCTTTCATACTTGAAGATGTACTTGATTCAAAAGAAAATATATCAGTATCAGTTCTTTAAGCACATGTTGAATGGAAATACATTAATAGGTATGTATTCAAGACCAACAGAAGTGGTCTTGAAACTGGCAACCCAAACTGTGGGTGGACGCATCCAAGAGGTGACATGGAGCAGAAAAGACTGATTTGCTCATTTCTGCTGTCAGTGTGTGATGGCACCATGGGATGATGAATGTACTGATTGTTTGGTTACCTGCTTGGTCTTCCATGCCCCTCCATGCAGAAGGTCTCAGGTTCAATCCCTGACATGTCCAGGTAGAACTGAGAGTCACTGCCTGCTAGCATAGACAATACTGAGCTAGGTAGACCCATGAGCTGGCTAAGGCAGAAACTTACCTCCCTACAAGACTGAACTTTGTTTCAAGTCAGCCACTGTATCTTTTTGTGTCATGAAGCTGTGACCAGTGGACTCTTTGGATCATATTGCTGTGATACAAGAGGAACAGAAAATCCAATAATTAGGGCTGGATCTACACTGACATGTTTAACGTTATTAGAATGATATTAGATCTATCATTCTAAAACAGCCTTTCTCAACCTGTGGGTTCCCAGATGTTGTTGAACTACAACTCCCATCACTCCTAGCTAGCAAGGCCAGAGCTCAGGGAAGATGGGAGTTGTAGTCCAACAACATCTGGGGACCCAGAGGTTGAGAACCGCTGTTCTAAAACATCACAGGGCATATTTATAAATTAAACTGTATCTTACCTTTGACCCCCCCCATCAAAACGCAGTTGCTTGTTGCTCTGCAGCACCCCCTGGTGTCATATTTTAATAACACATTTTGAATGTTAAAAGTAGGGTGTCATGTGTCCAAATACACTATGAAAACCATTTCTTAACCATTCCTTAATGTTAAAAACCATAAGTGTAGATTCGCCCTAGGAGAAGTAGATTATGGAATTAGAGACAGAATTACAAGGCAGTCTGGTGATGGTGGTAAGGGGGAGGAGGCCAAATTCAAAGTCTGGAAATGCATGTCTAACCCTGTGCAAAACCTCACAAACAGAAGTGGCCTCTTGTGTTTAAAACCCTGTGAAAATCTGTTACATCAATGGGAGGCAGATCAGGGTAAGGAATCTGATCGTACATGCCGACTGTCATGCGCAACTTCATGTGGAGGAGTTATGAACAAGCATGGACACTAGCCATGCATGCATGCAGTTATGTGGTACTCCCATGGGTTTATAGATCCTGCCCCAATGTATTTCCTGTAATCGTGATGGGATTCCTTCCATGCAAATCTGCGAAATCTTATTCAGCTGCTATTCATTTTGGTCCCCATTTTTCTTCCCAAATAGCGATATTATAGAAGTGTTAGTGCCGGTGGTAGATGTTGTGAAAGCACTCAAAATCCTTGCCAGATAGAACGTCGCAGCAGTGCCCCATTTGTTTTGTTTTCATTATAGCGGAGTGTGATAAATGCCACTTGCCTTGTGGTCTTTAGTTCAGCAAATGCCATTGGAAACGAGCACAATTATTGAAGCCATATTGAGAATTTCTTCCTTGCCCCCCAAAACAAAAGAGCATACATTGCTGTAGATTGAACTGCGTCTCGTGCAGCAACTGCAATGAAATTTGTATCTATAGCGGAGGGGAAACTGCAAAAGTGCTAATTAAATAGGTTCTGTTGGGTCTTGACTTTGGAGATTAGTGCAGATCACACAGGAAAAAGCAGACAGAGGCATCTGTCAGCTGGTGTAGTTATCTCAATCTGCAAAGATCACTATTACATTTTGCAACTCTTTTCATAGCACAACCTACTACCCACACAGGGGAGGAATCATAAAATCATAGAATTGTACAGTTGGATTTGTAGAGTTCTATGCTTCTATTGCACTAGTTGGAGCCTTTCCACTGGCTTCCTTTAGCATGCCGGGTTAGTTGAATTCGTCTCCAGGTTTTGAACCTTTGTCATAACCAAACAAATTCACATGCTGGATCTGTTGCTTGCCACCAGAATCCAAAGGTATACTGTCTTGCAGCATGGAGGTTTCACTTTACTAATGCTATTTTGGCTGATGGCTTAAAAAAGGCTGATCGCCGAAGAATTGATGCTTTTGAATTATGGTGCTGGAGGAGACTCTTGAGAGTCCCATGGACTGCAAGAAGATAAAAACTATCCATTCTTAAGGAGATCAGCCCTGAGTGCTCACTGGAAGGGCAGATCCTGAAGCTGAGGCTCCAGTACTTTGGCTACCTCATGAGAAGAGAAGACTCCCTGGAAAAGACCCTGATGCTGGGAAAGATTGAGGGCACAAGGCGAAGGGGACAGCAGAGGATGAGATGGTTGGACAGTGTTATCGAAGCTACCAGCATGAGTTTGACCAAACTGCAAGAGGCAGTGGAAGACAGGAGTGCCTGGCATGCTCTGGTCCATGGGGTCACAAAGGGTCAGACACGATTAAACGACTAAACAACAACAACTTAAAAAAGAAAAGACTGGACAATGCCACGGATTGCTACCACCCCTTTATGTGGCAGCAAATACCCTAGTGGCACAGCCCTATACACAGAATGTCTACCCAGAAGACCCCATGAGTTCAGCAGGACTTACAGCCCAGGATTGCTGTCATTGTGAATTCAATGCTGTAGAAAGGAAACTTCTCTTTACTCAGTCCAGAGCAGGCATAGGCAAACTCGGCCCTCCAGATGTTTTGGGCCTACAACTCCCATCATCCCTGAACACTGGTCCTGTTAGCTAGGGATGATGGGAGTTGTAGTCCCAAAACATCTGGAGGGCCGAGTTTGCCTATGCATGGTCCAGAGCCTATTGCCAGTGCCCTCTAGTTGCCTTGCATGACCCTGATTTTTAATGTGCATTTCAAGACAGAGAAATTCCATACGCTTCACCTTAGTCATAATTTCATAAGCTTCCAAACTGTGTTGCTGTGTCATTTTCTTTCCATCTGCCATTTTTTTTCTAAACTAAAAAGGTCCAAATGTCTTTTCCGCACTTTTGTCAAAACGCTCTCCTCGCTGAGGAGATGAGAATTCTTTCCTCAATGGGGAACATATTTATAGAGCAGCCTCACCCTCACCAAGGGAGTGAACAGCAGAACCCTTTTCTCTTTCTGTGTTCTTTTAAAAACTAAATTTTTTTTCGGATGACTGTAGATCATGTGACAAGTCTGTCTAATCTGATCTGATCCTTCTCTCCCTGATCCCATAAAGAAAATACTCTATTTGCAGCAGATCCATTCCCTCTCCCATATGGAGAATAGACGGGATGCAGACTGTAGATTATTGCATGACTATTGCTCCAGAACATCAATGGGGCATAAATTGCTTGATGAAAAGCAGTAAGCAGCTGACTTACCCTTTCCTGCTCTTCTGCTTTGCTTTTGGATTTTAAGTACAAAAATGGGGAACTTGCGGCTGTTGGACATTGTTGAACTACAACTTCTGTCATCCCTAATTATTGATCTTGCTTGCTGGGACTGACGGGAGTTGAGTCCAGCAACATCTGGCAGGCCATTGGTTCACCTTCTCTGTTTTAGCAGAACCTGCTGTGGTTTTCCTCCTCAAACATGTGCACTAGAAACATGGATGCTTTAGCTGAGATTTCTGCATTGCAGGGGGTTGGACTAGATGACCCTCGAGATCCCTTCCAACTCTATGATTCTATCTGTTTTTAAAATGATGGCCAGGATTGATTAAAAAAAGGAATGCCAAAGTTTTATCGTAAGGCTTATCTCACCTATTTTGCAAGTTCAGAATAATGTCAAGCAAAATTATTGCCAAACATTAATGTTGGAACTCATGTTTATTTATTCATTGGAAACATTTATACAATGTCCACTAGTTTATAAAACCACTCAAGAACCATAAAAACATTATCCACTGCAAAATATTGAGGGAGGGGGTTAATATCAGCAGTAAAGAAGCAAAAGGAAAACCAAGGGATAAAAATAGCAGATCAATTAAAACCTGTTTAGATGACTTGTTGGGAAGCTTAGGCAACAAAAAAGGGTCTTCCCTGAGACTGAAAAGTTATCAGGTTTGATGCCAGACTTATCTCTCTATTCCACAGAAAGGTGCCATGGCTGAAAAGGACCTCTTCTGGTGGGGTTGCCATACATCTAGATTTTCCCCAGACATAACCAGGACTTCAATGGTGGTCACCCCCACTCATTGACACCCACATATGATATTTTTGTAATTTTTGTAAACACTTACATACTGCAGAGGTCAGGCATATCCAGGGATCAAATGTGGCCCCCAAGACTTCTCTCTTTGGCCCTTGAGACACTCCCAGGCTAAACAGGCTTCCACAAGCCATAACCACTTCGAGTGCTTCTGCTTAGCTAGAATGTCTCATTGGAAGGATGGAAAGATGTGTTGGTAGAAACCTCTGACTTTTGCCTAGCTGGGATGTAACCAACTATACAAAATTAAGAGTTGCATCCATTGCCATACTCACTTTGGCCCACTGGTCCTGCTCACCTCATGAGGACCTCAAAAAGCTTCCCTCAAAAGGGGAATATGGCTCTTTTCCCACTCCTGGCCTACCAGACAAATATGAGACACACCTGTTGTTCTGCTTTGCTACCTGAGCATCAAAGTCTCACCAATTAGCCATTGACTAGCTATGGAGAGATAATGCAAACATCCACCGAGCCAACAACATAGTGACTGTTTTCTGCTTTATGAAGCCACAAATGTGATGCTTTATTTGCTACTAGGTCTCCTGCTGTCTCTGTGACTTGTTAGGAAACTCGGGATCCATTTATTTTCATTAGAGGTCCAACCTTAATTTATTGCTGAGGAAGTGAAGCAAAGAGGAAATTCGCCCTGCCAAGCCATAGTGAGGTTTCGTGGTGGTTTTAAATATCTCAGGGATGATGCTATTCCAACTGACACAGATGTGCAATGTTTTCCTGGCCTATGATGGATCACTAAGGTAAAAACAACAACTACACTTTAACAAGTGTTAAAATTGGTTTTTTTAGTGTTTTTTTAATGCATTTTGAAAAGTATACTCTTGCCCCAATGCTTTGATCAGCTGCATCACTGTTTGTGTCACAGCCTTTGGTTTCTAGCTGCTAAATGATGACTGCACCAGCCATTTCCATGCCATTTCATCCATACATGACAGTTTGACACTGATGCTTCAATGGTTCCTGATTAGGGTCGCCAGCCTTCAGTCTGGGCAAATGATGCATAGCCAGGGATCTGCAAGAATTTTGGACCTGGGAGTCATTCAGAAATCCAAGAAACTGTTGTGGGGCATGGCAGGAGAACACTACAGCAAGAAATCCATCCCCTCCCATGGCTGACCACCATAGTGCTGAGCAAACCATTTGATGCCCAGAGCCGTCAGTGCAGGCACAGCCCACTGCTGTGTGCAAGTACGCTTGGCTCGTGGCCAGTGACTACAGGCAATCTGATGAGTCTACATTGTATACTCTGCATCACCCTACAGCAAGCAATTCACTTACTGGTAAGCCTTTATGAACTGTCTGCATTTCAAAGAAGTCTCTGGTTTGTGTGATTCCAGGAGATTGCTCTATTTCCTGAAAGAGAACTCTCTCCGTACCAGCGCCTCTGTGTTCTAGAAAACCCTCTACTCTTGATCTTGAGCTGTTGTGACATCCTGCAAGGAACCAGGAGCTTGTATGGATCTATAAACATGCTCAGAGGGAGCAATTACTTCTAGAGTGTGAATGATGGAATCGATACATACACATTCTGAAAAGCCCTGGTTTGGCAGGCCGGCTGGGTAGAGGGGGAGAGATTCTCTTGAGAGAGACTGGTTGTCTGTCAAGGTGGATTTTTCCGACTCAACCACAGCTGGGAGAGCTGGCGTGGAGGCAGGGGAAGTGGCAGGGAAGGGGGGTGCGCAGGATGCTGAGGTCTTGCCTGGGGGTAAAGCTCCTTGCTTCAAAGGGGGGAGGAAGACCGCCCATCAAGCCAGCAAGCCGAGGGATAGGTTAATTAAAATATTTCTTCCTGCCATTCTGATGTTCATGAAAGCAAAACAATGTACTTAAAAGGTGCCCCATAGGGTCAGCGCCTCTGCTTCTCCCAGCTGTCCTGATGCTCAGAACCCTGCTCATGGGAACACCCAAATTATCCCTAATGGCCTGGACCTTGACGTCACTATTATTTCCCTGAAGCTCCTTCTCCTTTAGTGGCTGGGTCATTCTTGGGCAGGCAACCATCGGTAACAGCAGCTGGCAAGAAAGAAATGAAAGGAAGACATTTCACTGTAAGGGACTAGGAAGCACCTCAGGGTTCCTGGGACCTCTGTTCAATCTCGGCAACAAAGCCCAGTTTGTCGTACCTGAAGCTTTTCCCTGCATACGCTTCTTCTGCTTACTAGCTGCTTAAAGGCATGATCGGAACAGATCCTGCAGATTTCCTGTAGGCAACTTATTTCATTGCCCAACTACCCTTAGCATTAGGAGGATTTATTCTAATATTGAACTTTCCCCTCCTGCAATTTAAAAGCTCCTTCTTGCCTCGGGCGACGCAAGACATTCTTAGCAGCTGATTATATGCAGCTGAGGAGGCCGCAGCTGGAGAAATCTGACTTTTTGGTGGCCGCACAGCTGTTTTGTCTATCACTGTTTGGCAAGCAAAACAACATTTTAAAGAGGTGATGTGTCTTACGGAATCCCCTCGAGCTTTAACACTCCCTATTTCTTTCCGCTTTCCTTGTGGATTGGATAGGTGTCCCCTGGACTCTATGGTGTGTTCTCAATGGACACAAAGTCAAGACATAGGAAGGGAGGAAGTTGCCTAAGACCAAGTTAGACTGTGGTTCCATCTAGCTCAGGGACTGGCAGTGACTGGTCAGGGTTGGAGGCAGGGATCATTCCCAGCCTTACCTGGAGATGCGAGGGATGGATCCTGGACTGCTTCCAGGTTGTCACTATTTTGGGGTGGCAAGGATTCCATCTCATGCTGGCAAATCCAATTATAGTGGATTAGGAGGTCTTGCCCAACAAGCCCCATGCCTTTTTGCAATAAGGAAAATGATGAGGAGATGCACTGGAAAACTGCTTGTTTTGATGCTGCCCAGTGGCTGGGGCAACCCAGTCAGATGGGGTGGCATACAACTAGATGGTGATGATGATGATGATGATGATGATTATGCAACATCATCTAATCTCCCTGCAAATAATTCAGAATGAATGATCAATAAACTGGTTGCCTGGAAGTTTTTGGGTACACAGCATGAACACTACCACTCAAGTATGGCCTCCAGCCAAAGATAATATCATCAGACTCATATTTGGCTTCACTTGACTGCGTGCTCTTTGCATGGGACATTTCTAATCCAATTGGCACATATTTAGATGCATTTATAGCACCATCCTGAAAGTTTGGGTGGGTAGGGAACTCCATTGCAAAATTCAGAGAAGTGTGCATTTCAAATGACGGTTGTGTTCCAGTTCATGTATTGTTTCAGAAAGTACAAATGAGGTAGGTCTGTCTTAAAATGTGAACTGAATCGATTATCTGCCTGATTCCTGTCCTCTGGTTCGTCCCTCAGCCAACAGGAGCTGTTGGGGCAATGCATAGAAAACAAGTTGACTAAGGAAAAGACAAATGTGTGTGCATTATGACCCAAACCATGTTTTGCTTCTTTGGGGTTCAGAACTGCTTCCTTGAGCCAGAACGTAGCCAGCTTTTTGTTAAGCATATGGGTTTGGTTTTTTTTTTCTCCTGGAGGTGAAACATGGTGGCAGGCTGCACTCTGCAGGGGCTCAGCACTGAAAAAAAATCAATTAACTCCTGACTTTGTGCTGTTGTTTCTTATACACCTGCTGCTTGCAAGCTGTGCTGCCTCCATGAAATCTTAGATAACTTTTGGCCTGTCTCCAATAGCAGATCGGATACACTGACCCACCAGAAACTTATCCTTCCCCATGAATGGTAGTAATTGAATGGTGGTCATGTCAACAGGACTTTTGTCGGAGTTTTGCTGCTGAGTAGAACTATAGGACAGATCATGAAGCTGAGGCTCCAATACTTTGGCCACCTCATGAGAAGAGAAGACTCCCTGGAAAAGACCCTGGTGTTGGGAAAGATGGAGGGCACAAGGAGAAGGGGACGACAGAGGACGAGATGGTTGGACAGTGTTCTCGAAGCTACCAGCATGAGTTTGACCAAACTGCGGGAGGCAGTGGAAGACAGGAGTGCCTGGCATGCTCTGGTCCATGGGGTCACGAAGAGTTGGACATGACTAAATGACTAAACAACAACAACAACAACAACAACAGAACTATTTTGCAACATGTTTACCCAAATAGGAAACTGTAACATCAAGGCTACAGTCCTATACTATAGTGAACACACCAACCTATCATAGAATAATCATGTTGGAAGGTACACCAAGGGTCATCTAGCCCAACTCCCTCCAATGCAGGAATCATAACTAAAGAATCCCTGACAGATTACTATCCAACCATTTTTTTGAAAACCTCCAAGGAAGGAGAGTCCACCATCTTCTGAGGTGTTCCATTCCACTGTCAAACAACTCTTATTGTTCATCCTAACCTTGAGTTAGAATCTCCTTTCTTGTAACCTGAACCCATTGGATCAGGTCCTATCCTCTGGAGCTTGCTCCATCTTCCACGTGACAGCCCTTTAGATTTTTGAAGATGGCTATCCTATCACGTCTCTGTCTTCTGCTCTCCAGGCTAAATATACCTAATGCCGTCAACCATTCCTCAATAAAGCTTGGTTTCCAGGTCCATTGTTATCTTAATCACTCTCCTCCACACACATTCCTGGGAGTAAGTTCCACTCTAAGCAGTGAGGCTTACTTCTGATGATTATTTATTCCATTTATATCCAGCCCTCCCTCCCAAAACAGCCCGGGGCAGCGTCAACATAGGAATACAGACATAAGAACATTGGAAGCTACTTTATGTAGAGTCAGTCTATTGGTCGATCAAGCTCACTGACTGGCAGTGGCTGTTCAGGATTTGAGTGGAGTCTCTGCCAATCCTACCTGGAGATGCAGAGAAACGAACCTGGGACCTTCTGCATGCCAATCTACCATTGAGCTATGGCCTTTCTGCTCGTATAAGATAGCAGTGTTCGCAGTTCTCCTGTGCCACCAATGGTTCAAATGTTTCATTCTCAAACAAGTTTGTCTTTTAGAAGGGGAAAAAAAATCCCACTTTTATCTATGAATGAGAACTCAGCAATATATCATTAATGAAAAGAAACCTCAAAGGGATGGGTGAAGATGCATTTGACTTTAAAAATAAATACATCACAGCAATCTTTTGCTCTATCCCTACTCTCAGACAGCTCACTGCACGCTAAAATTTGCTGAGAAACGACTTGAGCATCCTATTGCCCTGACCATAAACTTCTCTGAATGTTTTGCTTAGCCCTGACTGGCCTCTGTCGGAGTACATAAAAGATAGTGTCTCTAAGGAAAATGAAGCACTTAAACTCAGTTACCTATAATTTAGCCCAACCCTCAAGGAATAGTGCTGTGTACGTGATTCTAAAATGTTTTGCTTTTCCCTACATTAAATAAACAGCAAGACACACACACTCACATTTGCACACAAATAGATATAGTATTATAGAGAGGTTTTTAATGCAATGAAGAATTCTTTCAATTCCAGGGTATTTCTGGAGTCTATCTACATGGAAACAATATTGATAACAGTGTCACACAAAGTTAATAAGAATCATCATCGTTTACATAGTTTTTTCCAGGGCTTCCAAAGCACATCACACACATGATTTAAGTAATCTTTACATGAACCCTGTCCTATTATGCTCATCCTTCAGATGGGGGAAAGGGGTTGGGGAGCACTGTGATGTACCTATGACAACCTACCATGGAGCATGTCAGAGACGACATTTCAGTTTGGAAACTTTTTGTTTCATGGCACCACAGTGGTTAGTCATCCTTGAGACAGATGAAATAAGCAGTGAGATCAAGGGTGCCTGGTGCTTTGCTGAGCTGTGGCCATTATATGTCACACAATGCAATTAGGTCACCAGTGTTATTGTTTTACATAAAGGGAAGTGAAGATGAGAATTTGTGACTTGTCCTAGATCACAGTAAATAGGGGTACAGCTAGTTCATTTCTGAATCTGGACTTCATGATCTTACACAAACACACTGCACCTACCTTCTTTTGATGTTAGTGTATTGTTGTAGGTTACAGGGGGTGTGAGGGTGTGTCTTGTCTGGATAATGCCCCGAGTCCCTCCCAATTATCGGAGCCCTATACCCAGTGAGGTTGGAATCTGGCAAGAGGAGGTTGCTGAACTAGTCAGACAGGTTTCTATGTAAAACAATAGCTGGCCACTTACTTGTCCTCATCAGCATCCCAAAAGAACGAGTCAGATTGCAAGAGCTACCACCAAGCGATGGCATCATCTGAGGAAATGGGTGGGCCTTCTCCCACCTTCACCTAACTGGCAAGTAGAACATTGGGCGGTGTGAGAGCTGAGCAGCTGGAAGCAAGCTGGAAGCTGGACACAGAGACATACTTACTCTGTGCTGGATCCATACTGGTGATGAAGAAGCAAGACCTTTTGGTGTGTTGGTGCTGTGAGCACCTCCATCCTATACTCAGGTTGTATATAAAACCATATATGCTAAAGGAGTCCACAATCTCCAATGACCTTCATTCCAAGGAAACGGAAACACTTGGAACCTGTGGAGTCTCTCCCCATTTGGAGATTGGGGTGGTGTTTAACAGTACGTTACATTACTCACTTCAAATGGAGGGACCCCTCTTTAAATTGTAATGCACATTACTTTACTTACTTCAAAATGTGTAAGACAGTTCTGTTGCACTTGGGACCCTATTGCTCCTTCTGCTGAGGCATCAATGGGTCAGTGTGTCTGGTTGTTAACCAGAAGGTTTGTGGTTTGAGCCTACCCAGGGATGGCTGTGGGCAGGATTCTGCATTCCAGGGGGTTGGACTAGATGTCCCTCAGGGTCCCTTCCAGCTATGATTCTATGATATGATCTGTGCCACTGACAACAAATGTTCAACAGCCTTGAACTTGCAGCAGGATCTCCTGGCTCTTTGCTGGGAGACTTCAAGGCGGCTGGCGAACTCTTCCAGCTTCCATTTTCTAGTTCTCCTCTTTCCTTCTACTTCCTTTTGGGACTCCCTGCTAGAAATGTTGCGTGGAGGCTCATGTATAATGAATCACAGCGCTATCATCGCAACTTAATGAGCAAGTCTTGTCCTCATCATTACAACACTTCAAGCATTTAACATCCCCCTGGAGATTTCTCCAGTTACCACATGTCGCTCATTAAAAATAACACGAGTTGTTCCAAGCAAACATTCTCAGGATAGATTAAGAAGTTCTCCTAACTGATTGTTATTTACACCTCTGGCTTATGCAGAAACGGACTGAGTCATTCCTTCATTATTAAAATAGCACAGCAGGTCCAGAAAAAGCAAACTGGGCAATGGCCACTTTTCGGAGAGCTGCCCTTAAGTTTTCCTGTAAAGGTATAAGCTGGAAGAAAGGGGCAGGCGGGAGAATGCTTGCACCATCAGCGATCTTACAGGCTTGGACCAGTAGGCTGATCACTCACTTGCACCTTTGGCATACTGTTAATATTTCTTCTCTTTTGTAATCTGGTGTGTTCCTGATATGATGCCATGAAGAGTGCCGCTCTGTAGAAGTTCCTGCCTGTGGAAAAATCAAATTTCTAAAGATGCTGCATCGAAGAAAATGTGTGCCTATAGTCAGTGGATCTACTTTAGCATGGGCACAGAAACTAATAACTGGCTTTGATATGCCTCATTTTTATTGTCACACTGCATACACTCTTCCAGTTAGGTGGACAGCAGAATTGGGCCTCTGCGCCTCTCGTCATGATGACTGCATACTATTTCCACTCTTGGTTGCCGTACGTTTTTGAATGCCAGTTTCTGGGTATCACATTTGGGCTGAAGGCTGTTGCACTCAAATCCTGCTTGTAGGCTAGCCGTAAGCATAAGTGGCTGGTCACTGTGAGAACAGAATGCTGGACTAGATCTTTCTAGCAGGACTCTTCTCATGTCCTTCTAATTCCTCCTACATGCTGCTACTGCTGTTCCCACCACAACTACTTGACCTCAGAAGGTGTGAGCCGCCTCTACAGGCACACATGAAAATTAGTTCTTGCTTTGGATGTGAGTGGGATCTGGGGAGATCATGCTGACATTCTCTTGTCTTCAAACCAATAGATCAGAGAACTCTCAGAGCAAGGAAAAGACGGATTTGTTCTTACTCAAAGCATGCTTGGACAAGCCACGTTCCCTTGCGCCAACTATGTTAAGATGTTTGCTTTGCCAATTTTTCTCAGAGGGCATGTAGTATAACAACAAGGCTTTGTCATAAACGTGGTAGAGTGCATTGCTCCCTTTCTCTTCTCACCTCCCTCTGGTAACAATAAACATAACATTTTATGAGCAATTTTCTTCTGTTTAGCTGAGCTGGTAAAACACAAAGTGCTAAAGGCAGCCACAAGGCAGATTACCACAAACGCTTGTGCTTGTTGAGCACTCGGGGTAGACAAAAAGGAAAATAAGAGTTTATAATTTGACAGCTTTCAGAAGTCATACAACTTTTATCCACCAACTGTTGGATTTACTGTATCCTAGCCATTATTTTCTTGGAGGGCCTAAAAGCAACCTGGGAGGAGGTCTCACACCAGTAACTCCTCACCCAGGGCTTCTCCTTCTCCTTTATTAAATTTCTAGAGCGCCCTTCATCCCTAGATCACAGGACTGTTTACAACATAAAAACACAAAACACAACATAATAACAAACAAAATCAATACCCCTGCAAAGTTTAAAAGGCCATAAAGGTAAAGGTAAAGGGACCCCTGACCATTAGGTCCAGTCGTGGACGACTCTGGGGTTGCGGCACTCATCTCGCTTTATTGGCCGAGGGAGCCGGCGTACAGCTTCCGGGTCATGTGGCCAGCATGACAAAGCCGCTTCTGGTGAACCAGAGCAGCGCACGGAAATGCCGTTTACCTTCCCGCCGGAGCAGTACCTATTTATCTACTTGCACTTTGACGTGCTTTCACACTGCTAGGTTGGCAGGAGCAGGGACCGAGCAACAGGAGCTCACCCCGTCGCGGGGATTTGAACCACTGACCTTCTGATTGGCAAGTCCTGGGCTTTGTGGTTTAACCCACAGCGTCACCCGCGTCCCAAAAGGCCATAGATTGTCTTTATTGTTAAGAGAACTTTAAAATGATGGTGTAGGTGCTGAAAGATCTCCCACCTTCATTGAAGATGATCAGATCCTAGAAAGGTATGTTGTCAGAAACAGTGGCAATGCAGTCTCCGGCTGACCCACAGATGCTGAGCATCAAGAGTTTTCAAATGGGGCCAATCTGACTTTGGTGCTATGGCTGCTTCTGCATCCTGCCTTGTGCATGCATAAATGTGGTGATGGGGGGGGGGGGGGACATGGTGGCAGGAGGGTAGCCATTCATCTCACAGAGACTGCAACATTTTGGGCAGGGGGATCCCATCATTGATCCCTGCCCCATTTGCGAACCCAAAGTGCATTGTCCTCGCACAGCCTTAGTTTGCACTGCTTGCAAATATACTTTAAAGTGCTTCTGGGAATAGATGTTGCCCTAATTGCATAATACGAATTGTTTTTACTTCATTACCTGTACGAATGAGTGGCAGCTTCCTCCTGTGTGTGTGCAGTTTGCTCCTGCGTAATCCTCCTGTTGAATACTCTGTGACTTCTATGCATAAGGAAATCTGTCACTGGGCATGAGGATTCAGCCCAATACATTTCTACTGGGCAATTCTCTCAGAAAACAATTTGAAAGATGACAGTAACGAAGAATTAAATTCAGTATAATGGGCTGGAAGAATTGGCATTCTCATTTCTGGCCGAAAGAGAAACAGCATAAAGGATCAAGACCTTCCGATTGTTCAATAAAGTTACAACTTCTTTAAATTGATTTTTCAGTAAGCAAATTCCAAATCTGCATATAAAAGTCAAATATTTGGATGTTTAAGTCACCAAGCTGTCATTGTTCAGACATTGTAACAGCTGGGCCTGCATTCAGATTCTACTTCATCCAAGCCATTCCCCCCCCCCCCCACGATGTCATGTACATTAGCCTCTATCAGGCTTTGACGGCCAGCTTTGAACATGTAAAAGCAGATGGTTGGGTGATGATCATCCTGACAGAATAATCGTCATCTTCTGCTGCTGTATTATATTAACCAACATTAAATATGTGGACATGCATGCAAATAGGACTTACTTATTAGACATGTCTAGGATGTTGCTGCAAATGAACAAAGTTCCCTCTTTGGCCCACAACTATATATTATTATTTATTCAATTTATATACAACCCTTTAACAGAAGATCCCAGGGTGGTGTACAACACTAAAAATGCATCACAGAACATCAATGGTAAAAACATAATTAAAAAACATGAGGACAGACAGCCTAATAGTAAAATAATCATCATGGTAACAGTCCACTCTCCACACACTTTCACAGGCTGTAGATTATTTAATAGTCATAGGCCTGGGTAAAGAGGAATGTTTTTGCCTGGTGCCTAAAGACTTGTAGTGATGGCACCAAGCAGGCCTCTCTGGGGAGAACATTCCACAATTGGGGAGCCACCACAGAAAAGGCCTGTTGTCTTGTTACCATTGTCTGAACCTCTCTTGGATGGGGGACATAGAGAAGGGCCTCAGATGACAAGCACACATACCCACACATACATAAGGTGTGGCGATGGCAACTAACCTGGATGCCTTTGAAACAGGATTAGAGAAATTCATGGAAGAGAAGACTATTAATGGCTAGTAGTCATTTGCCTCCACCATCAGAAACAGTGTGTCTCTGAGGGCTCATCCACACTTTTTCTCACCCTGCTGCTTTCGCCAGCAGAAAACCGCTCTTTAGTGTTCAATCAGATCAAACAGCAATTCTGGTTTTCTCCGGATTGGCATTTGCTCCTAAAGAGCAGGTTTTCCTTGGGAATGGGGTGGGGCGAGGAGGAAACCACTTGGACCCAGTGGAAAACCTACATTTTTGAGGTCCTGAAGTGCAAACTGTTATGGGGCCCCATTCTCGTCCAGCAACAATTGCTGGGTAACCACTGTTGTCTACTCAGTGAGGCTGTTCCATGACAGATCACCAAACCTTTAAAACGGAAGAGATAGGACTAGCTTCTGTTTCCCACATTTTCCAAGCTTGGAATGTAAACATAGACATGTGATGTAACAATCACACATCCAGCAACGGGAGAGAATGAAAATAGTGACAGATCTGTGCTACTGACTCTCAAACTTTGGGGTCCGTTGAACTGTAAGGTAAAGGTAAAGGGACCCCTGACCATTAGGTCCAGTCATGGCCGACTCTGGGGTTGCGGCGCTCATCTCGCTTTATTGGCTGAGGGAGCCGGCGTACAGTTTCCGGGTCGTGTGGCCAGCATGACTAAGCCGCTTCTGGCGAACCAGAGCAGTGCACGGAAATGCCATTTACCTTCCCGCCGGAGCGGTACCTATTTATCTACCTGCACTTTGACGTGCTTTCGAACTGCTAGGTGGGCAGGAGCAGGGACTGAGCAACGGGAGCTCACCCTGTCGCGGGGATTCAAACCGCTGACCTTCTGATCAACAAGTCCTAGGCTCTGTGGTTTAACCCACAGCGCCATCCACTGTGGGTTAAACCGTGCCCCTTGAACTGTAGACAACAAAAACTATTCAATTGGAGTCATGCAACTCAAATTCGGTCCTCTAAACCCAAAATTCACTTCCGGGGCCCCTGCAAGATGAGGGGTCTGAAGCTTAAGCTGCATTAATTTCATAGTAGATCCATCTGTGCTTGGACCAATGTCTAAAAAGCATGGGGAAACCACTCAGAGCTGTGCTTTCTGGGTGCTGAACAAGTGGGAACATGGAGAAGTCCTGAATGCCAGTTTCTGTGAACTGCACGTGGGGAGAATGGTGCTGGGCTCAGCCTCTGCCAGCAGACTTCCCATGGGCATCTGACTGGCCTCTTGGAAAACAGGATGTTGAGCTACATGGGCCTTTGGTCTGATCAAGCAGGGATCTTCTTAGGTCCTTATGTTCATAGTAGTCCCCTTGGATTTTAGTCAAGCTACTCTCTTCCTTAAGTGCTGTGCAGGGTTAGAGGGCAGAAAGAAGCAGCATCAAATTGAGAAGAAAAACAAGTAACACACAACCCTCTTTATTTTGCTATGTGAAATAAAGTTACATTAATTTTTTTATATATATGAAAGGCCTTGGGGGGGGGGGAGAAATCATGTTAAAGCAAACAACATTTTATTTACTGAGTTTTGCTTGATGCCCGAAGGCAACAGTCTTTTTGAGTCTACTGTTGTTTTCCTTTAATTCTCTCGATGGCATTGGTTATTCTTCTTCAGGCAATATGGAATTTGTTTTGAATACCTAACAAAAAGAATATTGCATCTGTAGGTTGAAATTCATATCCTCTACTTCTGCTTAACATTAGGAATGACTTGGAGAAAAAAGCTGTTGATTAAGAGACTGGTGAAAGCAGATTAGTCAGTAATTTAAAACAAGGTTTTACTTGCATGATGCTAATGCCTTTTTTTTCTTTTAAAAAGGAAACAATATATCCAATGCTATCCAAATCCATAATACTCTCTTTCCTTCTTAAAATATATTTTATTGTAATTTTTTCAAAACAATAAGCTCATTCCATACCATCATTTCCTCCCCCTCTCTGCCCCTTTACAAATATTTCTAGAAAAAAAGAAAGAATGAAAATTCACAGTGATGTTTTTCCACCACTTTGTTCCATGCATGTTGTTAAATATTTGTCTTTTCGTTATTTGTGAAGGGTCCCAATTTGTTCATGTGTTGGTTGGGTAATATTCCACTGCACTCCTGAAAATGTCAAATGATAGCTTTATATATGACATGACAATTCCAATTACATGAATCACAGTTGCCTATCTACAGGTGCTCCTTTAACTGCTATAGGAAGGAAGAAATTCAGTAAACATGCCTTCTCCTGATACAGATGTAATAATGGAAGAAATGGCATCAGGACCTTACCACATTTCTCTCTATCATACGGTAGGGTAATGTTAGCAATCCCTATGAAGCAGTATACACACACACGGCTTCTGCGTGAAGTGGAGAGGATCAGCAGGGTACTTATTCAGAGCATCCAATCTTTGCAAATCACATGTGTCTTAAACTGAGCACACACTCGTTTCCTGACCCATCTGCGTACACTGTAAATAGGAGGCCACAGAGAGCTAGTGTAGGACAACTGCTAAGAGAGGAAGCAGTGGGCCAGGGAGTCCTGATTCAAAACTCCAACTGGATCAGGGATGGGGAACCTCCAGCACTTCATACAATGCTGGACCACAACTCCCATCATGCGTAACAATTGTCCATGCTGGTGGAGGCTGATGGGAGTTGGGAGTCCAAGAATGTCTGAAGGACCCCAGGCTCCCCATCCCTACATTAGGCCATAATCGTTCTTCCTGGCTTGAAGCAAGCCATTATCTTTCAGCCTCAGCCACCACACGGTTATGAAATCCTAAGTATCACAAGAGGCCTAGTGCTGTCCACACAATGGCTGCAGAGTGCCATCAGCTTCTTTTACAGGGAACATTGTGGGAATGTCAAAACGATAGGTGGTCTGACAGCTGGGTCATGGACATGCTAGTGTGGTGGAGCCCACTGGGTGCACTTTGCCTGTGGGTTGCCCCTCATGTATTGCACCAACCTTGGGCAAAAGCAGGCAGTTAATGGTAGGTGGAGCCAGGGGTGCCCAGAGCCTATCAGTGGAGGAAGAAAATAAGTACAAGGCTGCAAGTCCATGCATGGGAATAAATCCCACTAAACTGGTCTACAGAGGGCTGCTCTGCAGATCACACTGCTTTCTCTGGTGGTCACAGGCAAAAGATGGCAGAGATCCTATACCTTAATAACGTAGAAGAGGACATTTCAGTAGACACAGCTGGTAGGACTCCTGTCCTTATTTTCACCTGATGGGCCTCCTTCCCCCTCTCATTCACATAGCAATTCCTGCTTTGATCCATCACAACTCCCTAAGATTGCAATCCTATAAATCAGCGTTTCCCAAATTTGGGTCTCCAGCTGTTTTTGGACTACAGCTCCCATCATCCCTAGCTAGCAGGACCAGTGATCAGGCACGATGGGAACTGCTGGAGGCCCAAGTATGGGAAACCGTTCTACAACTGCTTACATGCAGGTATTATCTAATAAGTTTCCGAAAAGCAGCATCTTTGTAATTATTCAGTTCTTCAATGTCATTTTTTTAAAAAAAGTTTATTAATTATTCATAACAAAAACAGTCCCAGTCCGTATTGTTTGCTCAGCCAGCCTTGCCGTGTTGAGGATTTTTCAAAGACAAGTAACGTAACACTGCAATTTGCCTTAATATAGATCTTTTCCTAAGAAGACATGCCGAAGTTCACAAGGGCTAAAGTACTTCCCGGCATCTGCTGTGCTATCACCAAAGCCATTGCAAGGAGAAGCGGGGGATTGGCGTATTGTTGGGACTCGCAGTCCTGCCAGGCAATTTTCAGTGGGAATTGGTAAAAAATTTCTCTATGAGGAAAGGAACTGAATGAAAAATGGGGGTGGGTGGGTTTTCCCTCTACAGACAGGGATGATACCAAGCAGGGGAGCCAACTTGAATAAAATATTGCGGGGGGGGGAGTAAGCTCTGCCCCACATAATCACAAGGCAGTGCACGCACACAATTTGAATGACCATCAATGTCTGGCCCCCTCAAATATTTTATTGGGAGGGCTGGAGGGATCTCAGCCCCTAAGAGCTGGCTCCAACAGTAGTGAGCAACACACAGTGGTTGCTGATTTAAATGCATGTACCGGTAAGTTTATGGGACGCGGGTGGCGCTGTGGGTAAAAGCCTCAGCGCCTAGGGCTTGCCGATCGAAAGGTTGGTGGTTCGAATCCCCGCGGCGGGGTGCGCTCCCGTTGCTCGGTCCCAGCGTCTGCCAACCTAGCAGTTCGAAAGCACCTCCGGGTGCAAGTAGATAAATAGGGACCGCTTACTGGCGGGAAGGTAAACGGCGTTTCCGTGTGCTGCACTGGCTCGCCAGATGCAGCTTGTCACGCTGGCCACGTGACCCGGAAGTGTCTCCGGACAGCGCTGGCCCCCGGCCTCTTGAGTGAGATGGGCGCACAACCCTAGAGTCTGTCAAGACTGGCCCGTACGGGCAGGGGTACCTTTACCTTTACCTTACCGGTAAGTTTACACTTGATTGG
Source organism: Podarcis muralis (assembly GCF_964188315.1). Classification (NCBI taxonomy): domain Eukaryota; kingdom Metazoa; phylum Chordata; class Lepidosauria; order Squamata; family Lacertidae; genus Podarcis; species Podarcis muralis. The sequence goes on along the minus strand of NC_135658.1, from coordinate 74,022,280 downwards.
CCAGCCTAGACAAAGATTGAAGATGAACCCCGGAAAAGGTGAGTGAGTGATCTGATTGTTATGACTAGTGGGTTGGGATTTTTTTTGGGGGGGGGAGACTCTGGTTCTGCAGTTTGGGAGGGACCAAGGTGCTGCAGCCCCACCTGTCCAAGCTGAAGAAGTACCTCTGTTTCTATTGGCTTCATTTAACCAATTCCCAAATTGCCCATAAGAGCAACTCCTCCATTACAGTATCTTAGAAAAGAAAAACCGTTGATTCAAATCTGTTGCCTGTACTCCAGCCTCCATCTAATCTTCTGCTTAATCTGGGGAGAGTGGGGCAGTTTGGAAAATATTCATAACGTTTCCACTCCTCCTGCAAAGCATGACCTATTTGCTGACTTTTCACTCCCCTTTGAAAAAAGCAAGGAAGGACCAAAAGGGGTGTCAAGGAGAATTGGGGACAAGGCAACAAAGTTTTACGTACTTCACCCACCTTCAGTTCAGTCATGCACAGCTGACTAGCTGGAGAAGAATATGAATTAAAATACATGTGCATCCTGATACAATAAAAGTAGTGGAGGACATATGGAGGACATATTTATCTGTATGCACAGCTGAGTAAGAAAATTGCCAACCCACAGTGCATTACTTTGCTTGTACATCCTAAGCTGCCTCTCCACCTACATCCTGTCCCAGACAGCCACACACAACTTGAGCTGAAGAGGGATTTCCCATGCAGTAGTGGCAGGAAGTGAAGTGGGAATATGATGTAGCAAGACAGGAAGTGTGTCCCCATTATCCTGGGCAATGGAGACACATTCCATTCCCTGCTTCTCCTGTTCAGAGCACAGGCAACAGAAGGGCTTCGTTTGATGCCCTCAATGGCATCAATTTAATCTGATTAGTTATGTGTCACTGTCATGTTAACAGATTCACTGTGTAATCCCCAATTGGTTGAGATCACGGTGTAAAGGGGAAAGACAAAAACGACACTGAAGCTGCAGAGCTCAGTGGCTGCAAATAGGTATAGAATAATTAAGCAGCTGGAGGAATTCCCCTAGGAGGAAAGGTTATTTTAGTGTTTTTTTTTAAAAAGGCAAGTAAGTGGGAACATGATAGAGTATATAAAATTATGCATGGTGTGTAAGAAGTGCATAGAAATAAGATTTTCTCCTCATCTCATTATAGTTAGGCTGTCCAATGAAGCTGTATGCTAGAAGAGTCACGAGAGAGAATTCCCTGCCAGATCTGGTGCGTGCCAGATCTGGATGAACCCCAAACGGAGGTGCGATGCTTTGAATGGATTCAGTCTCAACCAATCTGAGGCAAAGTAGGATCTGTTCAAGACTGGACAGAAGAATTTTGTGGTGCTGCAGTGACCCAGACATTAAAGAAATGGTGCAGGCCAGCTTCCACAAAATGCAAAGCTATGTCTCTAAGCTTCCTGTAGAAGGAAAATGCAAGGGGGAAAAGGGAGCAGCTTTGCCAAATCAAAACTTATGACTAGCTGAAAGCAAACACCAGGATCAGGAGAGGGCAGGAAAGCTTTTTCCTGACACTTCTAGCTTGTAGTCAGAGAAATGGTTTCATTAGTGCTCCCCAATCCCAGCTTTCAGGGCCAGACCAAGACATTTTGGCACCTGAGCTGAACCATAAAATGGCACCTCACTCCCCACCAGGAAAGAAGGGGAGAGGAAAGAGCTAGACCAGGAACAAGAGGGGGATAAAGATCTACATCAGGATCTGTTGACCCTATGGATCTGCTGCCTGAGGTGGTTGCCTCACCTTGCCTCATGGGTGGGCTGGCCCAGCCAGGTTTTTTGGGAGAAAGGGTCAGCTTTGCAAGAGCAACTTATGTCTTTAAGCTTAAGGAATAAATCAGGATAGGAAGGGGAGGGGGCAGAGAGCTCTACTGGGACTGGCTGGTCAAGCTTGTAATCAGAGGGAATTATTTTACATAGAAAGTGAATGCCATTTAGCTCTTTGTACTCAAAAACAACTTCAGTTGTGCCTAGCACAAGAGTCCCTTGAACTCTTTCTTAACCTGGGGCGCCACTTTCATTTCTCCAATTTTCAGATCAGTTGACTACAAATCAGCAGGGGAGATTAAGTTATTAAGTAGCAGTTGCCTTTACCAGAAGACTACTGCAGTTATCATTCTGAAATGTGTCAGGAGTCAGGCGTTCAGAATGGTTTATTCTGCCTGCAAATTTCATCCAATTCTGTCCCCTAATAAAAATGTTCCTCTTCCTTTTTTAAACAAAACAAAACAAAAAACAAAAATCCAATGTGAAAGGTATATTGGACAGAGGTGAGCTGTTACTCAAAAGTACTGAACCAGGGTCTGACCCAAATCTTCTGGTTGGTGAAGGACCTATTTAGATAGCTTTAAAGGGGATTTATGGAGGATACTGCTATCAGTGACTAATTTCCAATATCAATTGGGATTCACAGGCAGGAGAGTACCATTGAGCTAGGCTTCCCATAGGCATATGTTTGGTCACTGTGGAAACACCATGCTATACAGTGGTACCTCGGGTTACATACGCTTCAGGTTACAGACGCTTCAGGTTACAGACTCCGATAACCCAGAAATAGGTTAAGAACTTTGCTTCAGGATGAGAACAGAAATCATGCTCCGGCGGCGTGGCAGCAGCAGGAGGCCCCATTAGCTAAAGTGGTGCTTCAGGTTAAGAACAGTTTCAGGTTAAGAACGGACCTCCAGAATGAATTAAGTACGTAACCAGAGGTGCCACTGTACTAAATAGGCTTTTGGGTGATCCAACAAGGCTCTTATACCAAATATGTGATAGATCAGTACTGCATGGATTTTTATTTTTAAAGACTGCTTATATCCCTTGAAAGACCACTTATGACATTGAAAATTAAACTAGGTGATCATTCAGCACAGCACTAAAAATGTAATCTGTAATCCTGGCCTTTATTACAAAGTGACATTAGAAAAATTAGTGGGGTGATGCATAGCTTTGAGCATTTAGAGAAAGTGCTAAATGCTGATGATACCCATCAATTTTCTGACGAGACCGTTCCGTTGTTTTTAAGAGTTTGCACTGTTTTGTTGTTTTAGGGTTTGTTGATTTGATGCTATTGTTCCTAGAGCTAGTGTCCCTGTGTTTGATTTTTTATTTTTTATTGCTATGCACACTATTGCTATGCACACTATTTCAATGGCAATGATAAGGACCAACTTGAACGGCTCTGAAAGAGGGTTAGAGAAATTCATGGAGAATAAGGCTATCAATGGCTACCGGTCATCATGGCTACATTCTCTCTCCACTATTGGAGGAAGTAATGCTTTTGAATACCAGCTGCTGGGAAACACGAATGGGAAGAGCCCTGCTGCATTCAGCTCCTCCTTTAGGGCTTTTCAGAGGCATGTGGCTTGCCAACATGAGAGCAAAATGATGGACTAGATGGGTGTTTGGCCGGATCCAGCATGATGTTTATTATGTTCTTTCCAGGGCCTTTCATAACAAACATGTTTTGTTGGCCTGCAAATAATTTATAACAATTTTATGTAAAAAGCTATAAAAGACATGGCTAAATTTGCTCGAGTAGCAGCCTGAGTTCAGGAACAGGAAAACCTTTCAAGAAATTTCACTAGTCCCATCCAAATTCTCCGCTGGGCTTCCCTAGAAAACCCTCAAATGCTTTGCTACATGTGAAGCTCTGTAGCATTGTATGAGCCTTGGGATTGCACTCTTGCCTCCTCGGCAGGCTCATTCTGGTAGCAGTTCCTCACCCACCAGAGCTGTTGCAGCTGTATTTCAATTTTCTTGATCTCACTAGAGTCGCTAAGGCTGCTAATTCCAGCCATAGCTAGGTGGAGACACCACAGCATGTACAGCCCATAATGGCTAGGGTAGAAGAGCAAAAGAGGCATGTAGCTGCACCAGCCTGGAGCTGGCATAACAATCAGGTCCAATTTGGGCCCATGTGATAGCAGTAGGATTGGCTTAGGATCCAGCAGATCCCAGGCGGGTTCTGCCTCCCCTGTCTCCGGAACGCCCCATTTTGAGGGTTCCTACTTACTGTCTAGCAGGTGGAAGTAGAGCTCCACACCAGTGGAGGAAGGTGGTTGTCACTCTGCAGGCAGAGGCCACCAGGGTTGAGCGGAGGGGTAACTCCATCTAATATAAGTGCCCCTGCCCCTGCTTGTTGCAAAGGCAGGCTTGGATTGCTTAGTAAGGCTGTATAGTGGTACCTTGGGTTACAAATGCTTTGGGTTACAAACGCTTCAGGTTACAGACTCCGCTAACCCAGAAGTAGTACCTTGGGTTAAGAACTTTACCTCAGGATGAGAACAGGAATTGCACACCAGCGGTGTGGCAGCAGCGGGAGGCCCCATTAGCTAAAGTGGTACCTCAGGTTAAGAACAGTTTCAGGTTAAGAATGGACCTCCGGAACGAATTAAGTTCTTAATCCGAGGTACCACTGTAATCCTAACACACACAAACAGAGTACCGTATTTTTCCGTGTATAACATGCCCCCGTGTATAAGACGACCCCTACTTTTTGGGACCCCAAATTAAGGAAATAGGGGGAGATTGCCCAGCAACCAATCACCCGCCCAATTGCTGCAGCAGCAGCAGCCAATCGCCAGCAAGCCTTGCTGCAGCCACCAATCACCCACCTAATTGACACAGCAGCAGCAAATCGACAGCAGGCCTTGCCTCAGCCACCAATCACCCACCCAATCACCGCTGACAATCTCCTGCTCGTGGATGCCACCAATTGCCCGTCCCCCCTCAGCACTATCCTTGTATAAGAGGACCCCAAATTTTTAGCATTTTTAAATACTACAAAAACATCATCTTATACATGGAAAAATACGGTAGGTTCTATAGATCTGTTTCAGCTTAATATGTTTAGGATTCAGATTAAATGTTACAGATATATAGTTCATCTCAATTAGTTTGTGAGTAACATTGTCTAAATTGTTGTTGAAGCCTGAAGTCATTATGGGTTGCTGTCATTCCTTGCTCGTTACTTTTGATCTCAGCGTTATAGACCAATCGAGATACCTTCACACAAAATTATCTTTATTTACATTCATAGCAAAAAACGAATAAACGAAAAAGACAACCCTTCCCATCTTTCATAAGTTTATGAACTTCAGTATAAGCCTCCACATTCTATTATTATTATTATTATAATTATAATTATTTTAACACTACGGCTGTACTGAAATTTTGATTCCTATTTTGATTTAAAGGCTCATATTATAATTTCAATGGTAGCTTCCGTTAGGCAATAAAATGAACCAGTCCACTAAAAATAATTTTGGCATGATTTTAGTTAATACGTATTCTTCCAAGAAAGCCATGGTCTCTTCCTGGCATATATCCAAGGCTTTTTTCCAGCCAGAACTCACCGGAAGTCAATTCCAGCACCTCTCAGGTGGGCACCATTGCCATTCTAAGAGAACAAGGGAGACATTCAAGGTGAGTTCCGGCACCTCTTTTTCTAGAAAAATAGCACTGCATGTTGTCTCAATAGCAGGTGTGGTATCAGACTAAATATAATTCTGCAGGTTTCTGTTTTCATATCAAGGTAAAACTTTTTTTTCCAAATCACTAGGCCAGTTATATGAAATACCATTTCTCCCCTCCCATATACGGTGTTCTCCATCATGTGAAAATGAAACCAGGTATGACTGGTTTTAGCTCAGTCTCAACATAAAACCCTTTTCTATAGTATATTATTTTATGTGGGAGTGACATGCAAAAGGCATTCCTGTAACATGGAAAGTGGCCCTTTAGTGGTATGGCAGGTGAATCAGAGGTTGCTTCCATATAATAAAAGCTACAAAATGTTTCCAGTGCAACCCAAGTAGTGGAAGTTGCCATAATGAAATGAATGGGGAATACAACTGGTGAATTGCACCTACAACTTTACCTTCCAAATTCCTGCTCATCCAGTTTTCTCTAAACTCCTTTTGATATTCATTCATCTCATGTATGCTAAGTTAACAGCACTGATATGAATGCATTCTAACTACAGGAAAACAAAAGTGGAACATTTTGCATAAGGAAAATGACTGAATGCATTTAATGCTGAAGCAAGACATTTGTTCTCCATTATTTATGGTTTGTGAATGTAGCGTATCAGCTATACTAGCAGTTTTAGTGTGTATATACATATATATGTACAAAATAGATGTGAAAATGTTCTGTTATTGAATTTATACATTAGAAGTGCTATATTGGTTTAATTCTAGAGAAGAGAAAGCTGTAACATCACAGAAACAAAAGTATGATATAGCATGCAGTCACAGTAGCAAGCACTAGAAAGAAAATTGGGTAAATTATTCATATATATGCATATTATGCAAATATATCTTACATTAATCATGTTCTAAGAATGTTTGGTAATGTAAATGCATGGTTTTCCCTTTTCGTTTTTAACCTGAGGTGTCTTTTAGTTTATCATTGGAATACTAATAATTAAAGAAACAATGGGCTAAGATTATCATATCCTCCATTGCCTGGCATTCTGGAAATTTGAAAAGCTCTGTGGCACAGAGAAGCTTTTATATATATATATATAAACCTTATCTATTCTTTTGTGGAACTGATTTGTTCTGCCTGGCTGCTCCACTGTAACATGGAGAAGATTTGCAAAGGGGAAGCAGGTACAGCAGAACGTGGAGCAATGTTTGTGCTAAAATTTTCCTCAGAAATAATCTCCTCAGATTATAGTACCCCTGCAAAGGAGAAGATTTGATAACCCTGTATAGATCAGAATAGATCCTAAATATGTTAGCAGCAGTTGCATTTCAAACAACATTCCAGTAACATTATGCTGTAGGGATTCTCTCCTCAAAATAATCCTATACTGTAATTGGAATATTAAATTAAAACATTATATAATGCACTGTATCACATAAGAAGAGGCTGCTTTGCAACGTTCAATAGCTTCTTAAGGATCGTAAATCCTATGAACACAAAGCAAACTGATCTCTTGATCAAGATTTAACTTGCTACATGAGAATAAACAAGTGATCGCTAAAAGGACGATGCCCATTTTTTTTAGGGAAACTGATCTTTGCTAGAATATAAAACACAAAACATTAGCAAAAACAAAAAATAAAAAATATTGATTAGGTTCATTGGTTCAATGATTAGGAAATATAACTTGGAGAAAGCGTACCAGTGTTAATTCTACCAGTTAATGAGCAGTCAAGTTTCCACAAACAATATCACATAATTCTGATAAATATGGAATTGCAGAGGTCTGAAAAATATTTGGGTGGTCTTAAATGACTTTTAGATTTATCAAAACCTACAGTTTTCAGAGCACTTGCCTCTCCATACTTTTTATTTTATTTTTTAAAAATCACTTAATGCGCATTCTGCTAAACTGTCCGTTATCTTCCGAAAGTACAGAGTGTGTGTGTATATATATAGTTCATATGTGTATGCACAATGGGTATAATACACATTCTTTCACAATATATGTACACACATAAACAGGATTTTAAATATATTTATATATATTTTATATTTATATATGTATATAGTGTAAAAGTTCTTATGTACACATACAAAATAACAGGCAAATTAATATTTAACTTGTTAAAGTCTTTTTTTTAAAAAAAGAAGAAGTAAAGTCAATTTAGTTGACATAGTATAGCCAGTAGATTAAGTTGAAAAGAGAAAATGTGAAAGGAAACACCATTCTTGACCATCTGTCTATGGCGTTCACATCCGTTAGGTCAGGAATTTTTATCTTTAGCTGTGAAGACCTTCTCCGTAAATGACTCTTCTTTGTGTGGGCGCCAGTTCTGTCCAATGTACGCCTTCCAAGGTTTTCTCGATGCGAACTCTGTTTTCTGTACTGGATACCTGAGCTGTCAAAGGATATTGTTGAATTCTGAGGATCGGTGACGCTTGTGGTGACCTCATTGCTTGCAACTTCATTGTGAATTTCGAGGGATGTTAGCAGAATATTCCCATGCATGTCCACCTAGTTGGAAACAAATTCATAATGATGGAGGTTCATAATTGTTTCCAGTAAATAAAAATATTTAATTCTAATTCAGAATAGAGGGCACCTTCTCTTCCAAGTTTTAAATGCCTGCTGAAAACTCTTCTATTCCATCAGGCCTATGCAGGAAATTAACAATACATCTTTCCATAATAGTTAACTGACATCTGATTTTAACTTTTTAATATTTTTTATTGTATGGGGTTTTTTTTGTTCTATTGTTATAAACCACTTATAAACCACTTTGGGTTTTTTTTAATGAATAGCAGTATACAAATGCTTTTAAAACAAACACACAAACACACAAATAAATAAAATAATTAGCATGTAAGGTTTAACTATTCCCCATGAAAATGGACAGAATTACCATATTAAGTGGTAAGGATTAGGAATCGTGCCAATAACATAAATATAAAACAAGTAGGGCCTGAAACAAAATGTTGCAATGTAGACTCGTTCTGTAACTGGAGTGCTATTTTCCAGGGCTTTAGCCAGTCAGCCAGGTAGTCACACCTGAGGACCTCAGATGATGCAGATCAGAGAGGGTTCTCTCGAGAGGGTTCTCTCCTGAGGGCGTTTAACACAGATGGGTCTCTGTTGGTGGGATGAGGAATCCCCCCAGACCTTTGCACGCTCCTATGAGCACAACAGTATATAAAAAGGCTAAAGAGCAAATCCACTTTCACTACTGAATTGTATTGTAAGTTCTGATCAAGATTCAAAATTGCATTTGATACAGATGCAGGCTACTCATCTGCTGTAGAACTCACAAAGTCGCTTTAACTACATAATGACCCTTCAGAAAAGTCATTAACACTATGGGCAAATTCCGGTCCCAAGTGAGTATTGCTGCTCATGCAAGGAATGGCTGGTACAAAATATCACTTTCTCCTCTCCCTGGCACACATATGGGTGCAAATGCAGTGAGTCACAATACACTGACCCATTGCCAGAAACAGGAGGCTCATCCCACCTTTTATCTCCCAATGCAGCTCTGCCTTAGGTAAAAGTTACTCAAGCACCGGACATGTAAATATGAAACTTTTGGCCTACTTAAACAGGATCAAATGTATAGTTCACAATCCTGGGATGGTGGTGAGATTACATAGCAGACATACCACTACTTCCCAAGGGCTTCCTAAGCCCCTAGGGTAGGGAGGTCTTCCTCTTTGGTGATTTTTATTCCATTATTATTCCCCCCCCCCCCAATTGTGGTCAATGGAAAGAAATTGGCTATTACATTTGCAGCATAGCTGAAGGCATGTGAGGGGAGCGAGGAGACTTAGGATCCTGTTAGTGCTTGGCTGCCCCCAACATTCCCCTGGAAAGCCCCATTTCCCATACCCATTGCCAGAAGAACATGGTTGTACATGTTTGTGTGAGTGTGTGTAAAAGTCCTAGCAGCTGGCCTCTTTGGTGGCAGAGCATACCACGCCTAAGAGCCCCTCAGATCAGATCACATTTGCCTGGCTTTAGGATTACTGAGTGTGCAAGTTCAACTAGGCAGAACAATCTACTTGCTCTTTTTTATTCCTAAAACGTAATGATAACCAGAGGTTCCTGAAGATACTATTCACTCTAGTGCAACGTATTTACTAGAAATTTTTTTCGTTCTGCTTTGGAAAGCAAGTATGTCACTGGGAAGTGTCATTTCATGGCAAAACTCCCATTTATTTTATGGGTCTAGATCAATTTTTTTAAAAAAATATATATATTTAGAAACCTTGTATCAAAATGTGCAGGCTTCTCAATTCATTCTTAATGCCAATTTCAACATATTTTTTTATTGTGCGGAATTTCTGAAAGTGAATTTAATGGCAGGCAATTCATGTTCCCTGAATCATTTCAATCCAATTTAATTGTTTAATATGATATTAATTTTAAGGGTCCTGGAACTGAACCGTTCACAATTGCACAGTGTTATTTACTTTACATTTTACCATTCTCCCTCCCCCGCCTCTTGAAGTGGCACATGAACTTAAAACAAGGGCTCTGCAGTAGTAAAATGAGAATGTGTAGCACCATTTATCTGATTTGGCTTTATCATCATCAGATGTTATAATATAGTGATCCACAAAAAGGTCAGATCCCACAAATTAGCTGTGGGATCCTTCTGCTTGGATTGAGAGCAATATAGAAGAAACTGACTGATTTCCTGGCCAGGGAATAAGACAAACAGCCAAGTCACTAGCAGACATAATATTCCATTTGCAGGTTCTCTTGTCTTTGCACGTTAGCTTTTTCATGCAGATATAACATCCCCACAAGGCTTGGGATAATATGAGTTTTGACACTGTACTTATGCAACAGTCAATATACCTTCTCTAAACGCTTGCTTATGGAAGCAGGCGGTTTTAGAATCAGACCAAAACATTGTATATTAAGACAATGTTAGCCCATGGCAGCTGGGATTTTTCAACCAGACTATTTTAACCTTGTGCTATGTTGTTACGGTCTGGGCTCTGTGTGTTTTGAACTCCGTATAGATTGGCCTTAGACATTCAGTTGTATCACTCCTTGAGCAGGATTGTGCACCAAAAGTCAATCTATGCCAGTTCCAGTGTGTGCTAATATTGTGGGCTCTCTGTCACTTGGCCACTTTTAATATTGTCTTGAATGGATTCACCTCCTGTTTTGGCTATATTAATGAGAACATTTGAAAACTACTTTACAATCCACAGACACTGTCTACGTTTTATTTTCAGTGAAGGATAACCAGACCGCCTGAATGCCAAAAAGAGGGAAACTAGAATTTACACGAAAGCTGCTTTTAAAAGTCCAGTTACTTAATTTTCTTGATTAGAAATTCTTGCCTTTTAAATAATTGTTTGTTTTATTGTAAATTGCTTTGGGACTTTTGCTGTTGGAAGCAATTCATAAATTCAATAAACCTAACTTAAAGGTAAAGGTACCTGTGACGATTAGGTCCAGTCGCGGACGACTCTGGGGTTACGGCGCTCATCTCGCTCTATAGGCTGAGGGAGCTGGCGTTTGCCCACAGACAGCTTCCGGGTCATGTGACCAGCATGACTAAGCTGCTTCTGGCGAAACCAGAGCAGCACATGGAAATGCCGTTCACCTTCCTGCCAGAGTGGTACCTATTTATCTATTTGCACTTTGACATCTTTCGAACTGTTGGTGAGCAGGAGCTGGGACTGAGCAATGGGAGCTCACCCTGTCACGGGGATTCAAACCGCCGACCTTCTGATCAGCAAGCCCTAGGCTCTGTGGTTTAGACCACAGTGCCACCCGCATCCCAAACCTAACTTAACCTAACTTTAATGGACATCTTTAGCTCTAGCACATATTTTTAAAAACACTAAAGTCCAAATAAACATCCTGGAAACAGTGTAACAAATACTGCTAAAGATCATAGTGAAGTGTATCAGAAAATTAAAAGGGGAAAGTTTTGTATTTCATTTCCACATGCTACAGAAATTGCACTGTTAGTTCCTCCTTGCCACTGTGAATATTAAGAATTCTACTTGTAAAATTTTAGATGAGCTCATTGCCAATTTAGAAAGGCGCATACTGAATTATTAAAACTGGTGACATGTTTTCAGTAAATGGCTCTTATTAAGGGGTCGGTACGAAACATGTGCAGGTTTTCCTTTACCACTCAATTTTAGAGCTCACCAACATTGTTCTGTAGTATATATTCTCAGTCCAGAAGAAAGCCTGTAATTATTTAATTATATTTAATATTTTCCCAAGTACAAGAATGGCAGGTGGTCATTCAACAGGCCAAATTCAAACTAACTTGAGGACCTAGCATCACACAGCCTGCACTCTCCCTAACTCCCAAGATCCGAGGTTGGAGAAAGTGAGCAATTCTTTTTAATAATAATTGGTACAATGAATGTTCCTGGTTGGAACACTCTGTTTCCAGGGACAGGATTTTCAGCTAACCATGCAGGACGTACTTAACAGAGAAAGACTGGAAACCACATTTCTCTTTCAATTCTTTAATAACTGGGAGATAGGTATTTTCTAAGCATTGCTCATCCAACACCTCATTCTATAGTGATGCTTGCATGGGAATAACATAAGCAGACCAGCAATGGGGGAAAAGATTTACACCCTGATAGTTACTGAGTGGAGAGTTATTACATCACCAAAATAGTGGAATGTGCAAACCAGCCTTCATGTTGATAAAGAACAGGTGCAAAGCTTCAATAAAACACTTCCCTGAATTACTGCGGTAAAGTTTTGCATACGTTTCTAAACACAACTCTGGCAACAAAGCATGCACACATTTGGGTGGAAGTGCACAGGAGTGGGGTGGGGTACAGCAGCACACAGTTTCGGAGAAGTTTTTTGGTGAATTATTATAGGTTCCAGCAGAATTTCAGGGGCTTCATATAAAAAAAACAATCTATAAATATCCCTGGTTATACCACAATTTAAGTGTTGTGCTTCTCAGCCAAGGAACCTTGTGAGTTGTAAAGGGCAATACAGATATAATGTGGCAGGGGTTGGAGGAGATAATGAACCTCACAATAGAAGTACAGTCCTATGAGGGCCTTTACACTTGCAAGGTGTGCTGTCTTTCCATTTGTGGTTTTAAATGGGGGGCTACAGAAAAATCCCCTTTGTCAAAAGGCTCTGGCCTTGTAATGGTGGAGAGAGAGTGAGAGTCCATAGACCATGTCCTTTTACACTGCCCCTATGATCAAGATGCTCGTACAAAGATTGTTGCCCCATTGCTTAGAAGAATGCCCAGAAGTCCTAGTTTGGAGCTGCCCGGTTCACTTCTAGAAGACGGAAAACCAGAGATTGCAGAATTAGTCACAGAATTCTTTGTGTGACAGCTTATGGAATAAGTCAGTTGTTCTTACCTGCTAGGTCTACATAGACCATTTACCGAAAAATCTGGTATCTCTCTTTTTATTTTGCTTGATTTAATCCCTACTAGTATTTGTTGTATTAGAGCACATTGGTATTTAACCCCACATACAACTCACAAACACAAAACAATTCGCAGAAGTCATTGGGACAGTTAAACTAGTTTCAGATTGGGTCAAAAAAAATTACGTAGGGAGAAGAAATTATGTAAGCCTGGATGCGCTCTCCTGATCACACAATAATAACACATTTAGCCATTTAAGAAAAGTGGGTGACAAGAATACCACTTTCCTCCCTGGACATAGCAACAAAATATGCTGGGACACCATTTATAATATTGGCTTGAGGGGACCTATACAACTGTATAATGTTGCATGTGCATTGATACACTTAAAAACAACTGCCAAACAAAAAAACTCTGCATCTTCCCTAGTCCGGCGGGTGGGTGGGTGGGAGCTGACAGCATTTAAGTCTGGGCTCCATGACTTATTTCTTATTCTGTATAAGAACTAAAAAGAAATAATAAGCAGTGGAGGAAGTAGTTTTTGTATGTAACAAAACACATTCAGTTGGCCAGTTCCTTTATCCTGGAGGCACGGCAAGGGTAATTGGGGCAATATACATTGAATTAAGGGACGCAGGTGGTGCTGTGGGTTAAACCACAGAGCCTAGGACTTGCCGATCAGAATGTTGGCAGTTCAAATCCCCATGATGGGGTGAGCTCCCGTTGCTTGGTCCCAGCTCCTGCCAACCTAGCAGTTCGAAAGCACGTCAAAGTGCAAGTAGATAAATAGGTAGAGCTCCAGCAGGAAGGTAAACAGCGTTTCCGTGCGCTACTCTGGTTTGCCAGAAGCGGCTTAGTCATGCTGGCCACATGAACTGGAAGCTGTACACCGGCTCCATCGGCCAATAAAGCGAGATGAGCGCCGCAACCCCAGAGTCGGCCACGACTGGACCTAATGGTCAGGGGTCCCTTTACCCTTTACCTTTACATTGCATTAAGTGTTAGTGATGGGAAGAGAAGTTCCCAGGCCTGTGAATCCTGAACTAGCGATTTCGCTTATGGTAATAAAGTATGTGAACCTGTAGCCTACCAGAACCATGTTTTGCTCACTCTTTTCCTTTCTGCACTCTCTGTGTACTGGGAGTGTTTTATGTGACTAAGGGTCTATTCATACTGAGGGAGGGAGGGAGGGAGGGAGGTGGCTGCGGTTTCTACAGATGCCAATGATACAGCTTAGCATGGAGGGTAAGTACACTTAATCCTACTGATCCATAGTGGTGTTTTGGAACTGAAAACAACACAGGCTAGTAGATGATGTGAATAATCCTACCCGGTTGCTTTCGAACTTAGAGCGATCGTTGTTTGCTTTGGCCGTCTTTTCTGCAAGTTTCTTCTGCCTTTGAGGGCCTTTTCCAAAGAAGATGTAGTTGACGAAAGCATATTCAAGTAAGGCCAAGAAGACAAATACAAAGCAGCCCATGAGATACATGTCAATGGCTTTGACATAGGGAATCTTAGGCAAAGTCTCTCTGAGATGAGTGTTGATCGTTGTCATAGTAAGCACAGTTGTAATGCCTAAAAACGGGAAGAAAGGTAAGCATATTAAAATCTTTCATGCATTTCCCCTTAAAAACCATTTCCAGGAGCTTGTTGATATTGTGGAAGAGTCAGCAAAATAAAGAGAGGGAACGCTATTGTTTTATTTGTTTGTTTATTACATTTATATTCTGCCTTTCCCTTCAAGGACCTCGTATTTTGTTTCATAGCTCTGTGAATTCCACAAAGAGATCTTATACAACGTTTATTGGATGCCTGACCTATTACAACCAAAGTGGTTTGGAGTAAGACAGTTTCTTTACTGAAGGGTTTGCTTCTGAAATACCTATAAATGATTTGTTATATAACTACTTTCTCCGGACCTAAAAGAAAATTGTGATATGAGAAATTCCTTAAAAAGGATGAAAGGAGATATAAAGGAGAGCTAGAAAGGGGATTTTCACTGAAATTAATTGAGCTTAGGAAACTGATGTAACCCAGTGCTTTTCAAAGGGTGGATCATGGGTATCTCTATACAAAGGATGGTAATGGCGAAAGTTGGCTGGCTCACCAATTCTATCTGAAATGTTTACCCTAACAAGAGTGCTCTGGGATGCACATAGAGCAACGGTGAAACTCAAAAGCTCTAGCAAGAGTCCTGTGTGAATGGCATGTGTGCTTTAGAACCAGATGGACAGGGTATAAATAATAAAATTGTTGCTGTTGTTGAGAACCCACTTAAAAGCACAGGTGTTCTGTTGCAGGTCATATGGAAACAGTTCCTTGAACAGATAATATCTGGAAAACTACTGATGTTTCAACAGCAGGCATTTTGCACTTGAGAGTGGACAATGGGACTGCATGCAATTCAGTGCTGATCTTATTCTGGGTTACCCCATGTCTGTAAACGTATGTAACAAAGGAGAATCCATGAGGAACTGGGAGGAAGAAGAGGAAGCAAAGCGGCCTATATATTCCTTTGCCCTCCTCATCCTCCCCCACAAAGCCAGCTTGATAATCAGAGAAGGGCTTGGACTTCAGAAACCTTCTCTCGGCTCGGTTCCGTTTGCATCACCCAACTGCTTCAGCAGAAAAGGGAACGGAGCCACTACTGCTTACCAGGATGAGTGAAGCAGTGGCAAGATTGAGGCTGTGTACATACAGTGGTGTGAGCAATGGACTGGCTCTGTTGGTTATGTAGCCCCAACTTTGTCACTGTCTTTTACGTCCTGCTACCAGTAATCAGCATTGCTTTGCTGCTGGGAGGCTACTGCTGTGGCTCCAACCCCACTGGGCAAACCACTTCTGATCTGAGGCAAGCTCTAACACAGGATTGCAAAAAAGCCCAACCTGTGAAAAGTCTTTATTCGCCTGCTGGGGACTGTAGCTGTAGCAACTTACTGCATTTCTTCGCTGTTTGTGGAAATGGGGACTTCCCTCATCTGACATCCTGTTTATTTTCTGGAAAGTGCTCCATCCCTCCTGTGCCAGTCCACTCACCCATCTGCATGCAATCCTTTGTCACCTGTGCTTAAATATATAGCTGTTGTAACAACCTCCTATATGGATATGTCAGGGTAATGCCCCATTCATCCTCATTCCATACCGAGAGCAACTCTTGCTGCAGATGCATCATAATTGATCCAGAAGGACACCCACGATAAAATGGTAATCAGTATCGAGGGCATGTAGGTCTGAAGAATAAAGTATCCAATATTCCTCTTCAGCTTAAAGCTCAGTGACAGTCTTGGATAGGCACCTATTAGAAAATGAGGGGAATTACAGTTAGTTTTATATATATATATATTCTCCAATGTAACTATTGGTGATGTTAGTAAAGGCAGAATATGCTTATCTTCTACAGAAGCAAAAACACATTTGATGGGCTGTTTTGTTACCTATAAAACCTTGAATAAAAATCACTTCGTGAGTTCACATTGAAACTAATGCATATTAGAGAAAATATGTCATGATTCTTGAACACCTATCTGGTTACCTTTTGAAATTTTGTGAAGAACAGAGATACAGTTAATTTACATTTACAAAATAATTTTCACATATTACTGTAAATGTGTGTGTGTGTGTGTGTGTGTGTGTGTGTGATGTCATCTCCACAAGATGGTGGAATAGCCTTCTTCCCCTTGATCCCAGCTCATGGATGTTTAAATTAGATAACCCTAAATCTTAAAAACACTTATCAAAATAGTGAATTCTGTCAGGACTTGTTACAGTGCTCATAATTAGAACAAAAACCTGACATAAAAACCTAATAATTAAAAAAAGAAAGAAATGTTTTTTATGGGGGGGTGGGATCAATACTTATTTCTCCATTACTATGTTTATCCATTAGCTTGGTTAACACTATACAGGCAATGCTCCTAAAATAATTTAATCAGGAAAATTCAGACTGGTGGCTTGGTTCATGAAGCTGTTTCTGAGTGAATTATTTTTGCTGTACCATTTCAGTCAGTTTCTGACCTTTAAGTGTTGCCCCTGTTCTTGTTTACAGACCCTTATTATTCTTACTTTAAATACTACTATGCCCAACTGTCTGTTCTGTATGCTTCATAATTTGCAGCATTAATGGTAGGTAGGATGTTGCAAAATGTTTTCATATCGAATCCCTGAAATCACCAAGTAAAAGGACTTTGCCTCTAAAGTGCTTGGTTGGCAGTCTTGCTTTGCCAAGGCATCCCACCCCCACCCCTGCAAGCCCTACAGTAGTTTGGGATGTTCATACTTATATCCTTTATTCTAAGGTACCCCTGCCCGTACGTGCCAGTCTTGACAGACTCTGGGGTTGTGCGCCCATCTCACTTAAGAGGCCAGGGGCCAGCGCTGTCCGGAGACACTTCCGGGTCACGTGGCCAGCGTGACAAAGCTGCATCTGGTGAGCCAGCGCAGCACACGGAAACGCCGTTTACCTTCCCGCTAGTAAGCGGTCCCTATTTATCTACTTGCACCCGGGGGTGCTTTCGAACTGCTAGGTTGGCAGGCGCTGGGACCGAGCAACGGGAGCGCACCCCGCCGTGGGGATTCGAACCGCCGACCTTTCGATCGGCAAGTCCTAGGCACTGAGGCTTTTACCCACAGCGCCACCCGCGTCCCCATCCTTTATTCTAGACCATCACAAAAACATGGAATGTCTCAGTTGTCTTTTATTCCAGTCATTATAACACTAGTGTCCTTTATTTTCAAAACTATGATCTGGCCACCCAGTTTTTGTCACCTCTGTGGCCATATAGAGACAAAAATGGGCATGTGCAAGAGAGCTAACGATGCTGAGCATTCAAAGCATGGGAAATACTTGCCTGTGGCAAAGACAACATTCCTGGACACAAGTTTGTGTTCCACAATAGAGAACTGAGGAAGTTCAATTCTTTCCACTCCAGAGACTGCATTATTCCCACCTCGCCAGTAAAATTCTATGTCATCTGTTGTGTATCCATCTGTCAACAAAGCACAAATGCTTTAGAATCATGGGTGCTTAAATGTAAAACTGACCATTGTTAGAGGACAAGCAATACAGAACTACAAGATAACAACCATAAACAACAATCTCAAAAAATAAAACAGCATTCCTCCAAGGCACAATTTTGTTTGAGTCTTCATTGCCCCAGAAGAGCAACGAATTCACTCCCTCTTAAGAAGTAGAACAGGGGCAGCCATGTGTGTATATCTTACCAAGTTTTGTTGGCTAATAAATGTGATGCAACGATCTGGCTACTACAGACGTCAATCCCTCAGAAACCAATAAGATGGCCATGGGCCTATTAGACACTACTTCTGTCTCTTTTCGTTAGATCCAATTGAAACATCTGTCAGCTGCCAGGATGAGAACAACTGCCCATCAGATGTGTCATCTATCCTTATTTTCTTGTTTATATTTAAAGGGACAAAAATAAATAAATCCCATTCTTGGCTTCATGCTAAGAACTGATGCCATAGTAATAGATGTTTATTATATGGTAGCTCCTGCACAACCTGAAGAACTTACCTCCAAAAATAATATGTCTTATGTAATAAGTTTAAAGTTACAGATAGTAAAAAAAAAGAAAAAGAAAAAGAAAAAGACTTAAAACTGGAGGTTCTTTTTAGGAACACTTCAGAGTAAGAACAGAAACCATTGTCCTAACTCTGAATTAGCCATATGATGTTGTCATATCTATGGTCAATCTTATTGGTTAAATAGGGACATTACGTCATCATGCAATCCTTGACTGGCTGGGATCATGTGGCCTGTGACCACATATACACCATACATTTAAAGCACATTTAAATCACACACACACCCCAATAATCATGGGAACTGTTCCTCACCTGTCACTGAACTACAATTTGCAAAAAATTAATATTCCCAGGATTATTTTTGGAGGGCAGGCGAATGTGATTTAAATAAATGGCATATATGCTACCTATGTGAAGAAGACGCTATAAAAATGGGACCTACAGGACTAAAGACCGAACAATGAAGAAGCCACAAACAAGAGTGGATGACAACAAATGTTTATGATTTGAGGGACTACTTTTGCAGCCCCCCCCCGTAAGTATTGAGCACAACCCTAGATATAGAGATGTTCTTTCTATCAAGACCAATCTCCTTCGAACGGTGAGCCCAGAGGGTCTGTGCTTCAGATTCTTATACTTGTGGTTCTGTGTTGAAGCACAATCAGGAGCACTGGAAATGGACCATTAAAAAGCAGGGTTTCCCCCCTTCATTAGCACAATCTCCACTGAAAGCAAGATGAAAATAACCCAATCTTCAAGCCAGCCTTACAAGGTCAGCAATGTAACCACTGCCAGGGCCAGGGAAGGTAGAAGCACCCTAACATGCATGTACTGAAGTGATTGGATGCACTAAAAAAGAATATTCAATCCTTTAAATAACAATGACATAGATGTATCCTGAAACACTACTATTTGAAGAACTAAAATTTTGTTTTTCTAAAAAAATGCTAGAGTTGTACTGTACTGAAAAATGTTGAGAAAGAGACTTTAGAAGTGCTGTGAGAAAAATTTGAGGCAGATGGCCTAATTCTTCCTTTGAAATCCATGGCAAAACTCCCGTAACTTCAACAGGAAAGTGGTAGCAGGCCAAGCGTAATTTACACAAAAGTGTTCATTAGTGTGTATTGATATTTTAGGCGTGTAGAAATTCCCTATACCCTTTGCATTGTAGAAGAAAGCGATGGCTCTTGAAATACAAATTTAAATGATATGAGCACTCCAATTACGGAAAACAACTGGACGGGGGAGAGAGAGGTTCTACTTCTTACATGAAGCCGAACTTCTAATCATAAGTAGGTCTATCTGACAGCCCAAGAGGGGGGAGGGGGGCATAGCAAGATCACTCATCCATAATAAAGCACACTGAAAGCAAATTGAATCTCGGTGCTTGCTTTCCTCAAACTGAATCTGATTAAAACATGAACACTAGTTCTCTTGTGTTGTAGATAAGCATCCAGTCATTGCTCTTGCCTAATCAGAACGGCATTATATTTTCCATGCCTTTGGGGTTGGGGTTTTTTTTTTTATGCCCACAAATAATAGCAACTTAGCTACTATATTTATGTACTTATTTATTTTTCTACATATGGAAATGAAAAAGATCCCTGCAAAAAAATCAAAATAAAAATCGAGGGAATACAGTGGCCATGATCCAAACAAAAACAAAACACTTTTAAGTTGCAGTGATTTCAATGGGGGGAACTTAAGCACCCGATTAACCTTCTGATTTGCATAAACAGAAGCTGAAAGTACCTAGTTTTGCCTGCATCATATGCAACAGATTTAATATTAAGAAACTCATATTTTGTCCTAGGTTGTCCTATCAGTGTCAGCTTCCGTGTGTGTGTGTGTTCAGGGGGCCTCCCTTTCACAGTAACTGTTCCTCTTCATCTCTGATGCTGTTGCCCTTTCATTTGCCTTGCCCTTCTGGGCCCAATCCATACCACCAACCAGAGAGAGAGAGAGAAGTCAAGTGACTGCCCCATCACTGTTCACTTGCTTGGAGAGGGCAGCTGATGAGGCAGTGACATAGAAGAGGGCATAGGGATCTGAATTTTGCCTGCGGACCCCTGCTAAGGTGCAGCCTTCAATAAATGCCTAACAATATCAACCCTTTATGCCAGCCCTGGTACCATCCTGAGTCTTCAATATGTGGCATGAATGTGAACGGGAAACCAAATAAATAACTGAGCAGCAAAATTAAAATTATTATAATTTGTGCTAAAATACTCCACACAACTGAATCTAGTAAAGCAAGTACTTTTATGTGTACGTACAGCTTTCTATTTCCAGTGTACAATTCTGCTCATCTAATGGGTATCTTCGCAAGTCCATCATGCAAGCTGCAGTGGTTGTAATTCTGAAACAAAATGCAACAATAGGAACTTTATAAGAGCAATAAATCAACAGTCCCTTAAATAAATATAACATTAAAAAGAAAAGAAAAACAGGAACTGATAAGTAATGCGAGAGAGGTACTGAATCGTTTGCTGTTCCTTCACTAGGACTAAGCTCATGGGTGGGCAGCCTGTGGCCCACTGGGCTCCCCATTTGTCTCACCAGGCTATTTGGGCAAAGCCATGCTCACCTGTCCTGCACCTTTCATCCTATGTGGGGCGGGTAGATGTGGCTGGGACAAAAAGGAGTTTGTGGGCACCTATCAGCCAGTTCTTGGGACTTCAAAGCACAGAGCAGGACTCCTTGAAAGCACCAACAGCGAATTGCTTTTCTTTGCTTGAAGAGGTCCCTGCACAGCTGAAGCCCCGATAATCAGCAAGTTATCAATTACACAAGGGAGCTCCCCTTCAGAAACTCCTTGATGCAGTTGAGGGGACCAGAAGCAGCAGCTAGGATTCAAAGCGCTTCCTCCAGGACTTTGAACCCAATTTCCTTCTATTGAAAAGTGTTTTTCGTTTCTTTTCACAGAAAGCTACCCATATTCAAAGAACTGGAGGATGCACTTTGAACACAAGCTACTTTCTCTGCAGAGGAGCACCCCACCCCCTTTAATTTTTAACAAGTGTCAATCTTCTGACATCACTGTGACTTCAGGAGTTAGATAAGGGGTGGTTGCACCCACCCGTCACAGTTGGACCATGAGGGGTGGAGAAGATAAGGATCCGGCTCACTGGTTGGATCCAGTACTGTTGTTGTTGTTGTTGTTGTTTAGTCATTTAGTCGTGTCCGACTCTTCGTGACCCCATGGACCAGAGCACGCCAGGCACCTCTGTCCTCCACTACTTCCCGCAGTTTGGTCAAACTCATGCTGGTAACCTCGAAAACACTATCCAACCATCTCGTCCTCTGTCGCCCCCTTCTCCTTGTGCCCTCCATCTTTCCCAGCATCAGTGTCTTCTCCAGGGAGTCTTCTCTTCTCATGAGGTGGCCAAAGTACTGGAGCCTCAGCTTCACGATCTGTCCTTCCAGTGAGCACTCAGGGCTGATTTCCTTAAGAATGGATGTGTTTGATCTTCTTGCAGTCCATGGGACTCTCAAGAGTCTTCTCCAGCACCATAATTCAAAAGCATCAATTCTTCGGCGATCAGCCTTCTTTATGGTCCAGCTCTCACTTCCATACATCACTACTGGGAAAACCATGGCTTTCACTATACGGACCTTTGTTGGCAAGGTGATGTCTCTGCTTTTTAAGATGCTGTCTAGGTTTGCCATTGCCTTTCTCCCAAGGAGCAGGCGTCTTTTAATTTCGTGGCTGCTGTCACCATCTGCAGTGATCATGGAGCCCAAGAAAGTAAAATCTCTCACTGCCTCCATTTCTTCCCCTTCTATTTGCCAGGAGGTGATGGGACCAGTGGCCATGATCTTCGTTTTTTTGATGTTGAGCTTCAGACCATATTTTGCGCTCTCCTCTTTCACCCTCATTAAAAGGTTCTTTAATTCCTCCTCACTTTCTGCCATCAAGGTTGTGTCATCTGCATATCTGAGGTTGTTGATATTTCTTCCGGCAATCTTAATTCCAGCTTGGGATTCATCCAGCCCAGCCTTTCGCATGATGAATTCTGCATATAAATTAAATAAGCAGGGAGACAAAATACAGCCTTGTCGTACTCCTTTCCCAATTTTGAACCAATCAGTAGTTCCATATCCAGTTCTAACTGTAGCTTCTTGTCCCACATAGAGATTTCTCAGGAGACAGATGAGGTGATCAGGCACTCCCATTTCTTTAAGAACTTGCCACAGTTTGCTGTGGTCTACACAGTCAAAGGCTTTTGCATAGTCAATGAAGCAGAAGTAGATGTCTTTCTGGAACTCTCTAGCTTTCTCCATAATCCAGCGCATGTTTGCAATTTGGTCTCTGGTTCCTCTGCCTCTTCTAAATCCAGCTTGTACTTCTGGGAGTTCTCGATCCACATACTGCTTGAGCCTTCCTTGTAGAATTTTAAGCATAACCTTGCTAGCGTGTGAAATGAGTGCAATTGTGCGGTAGTTGGAGCATTCTTTGGCACTGCCCTTCTTTGGGACTGGGATGTAGACTGATCTTCTCCAATCTTCTGGCCACTGCTGAGTTTTCCAAATTTGCTGGCATATTGAGTGTAGCACCTTAACAGCATCATCTTTTAGTTCAGCTGGAATACCATCACTTCCACTAGCCTTGTTATTTGCAGTGCTTTCTAAGGCCCATTTGACTTCACTCTCCAGGATGTCTGGCTCAAGGTCAGCAACCACACTACCTGGGGTGTACGAGACATCCATATCTTTCTGGTATAATTCCTCTGTGTATTCTTGCCACCTCTTCTTGATGTCTTCTGCTTCTGTTAGGTCCTTACCACTTTTGTCCTTTATTATGGTAATCTTTGTACGAATCCAGTACTGTACCCCAGTTTAATTCCTCTATTTCTGCACAGCCAAATGCAGCACAGAGAGATACATGGCAACTCTGTTTTTACTTATTCATTAAATATTTCTTTATTCTGCCATATCCAAAACGTTAATGGTAATTTTCAAAGGACAAGGTACAATGCTAATAAAATACTATCCTTGTTAGTTTAGGAACCTCGCCCCTCAAAACGATGAGGTAAGCTCAAAACAATGCGCCCACTGAAATTCTAAAATGTGGGGCAGAAAAAATGGAAACCTCTTTTTCAGGGGAAGAACAGTTTTGAAAAATTGGAACACAGATTTGAACAAAGTACTAGGCCTGGAATTTTCTGCAAACCTTGATGTCAAGCTTATCTACCACTGTTTTCCTTTCCTAATCCCTTACTCCTTAATCTCAATGAGAAACAAATTATTTTTTTACCAGTTCCATCAAAAAACATGATTTTTTCCCCTTTTTGCATATCACATGTATATCATACACATATACGCTCCAGGTTTCCTAAAGTAAATAAACAGATACATAAACAGATACATGCAACAATGTATATAACTCTATACAAATTACTTCTGTGTTGTTATTTATAAAATAATGATGCAGGAATAGAGTACCATATGGGGCATGACTCTTAAACCTACTATATATGGTGGGGTTGTGTATAATTTTGCATATAATTGAGCTTTTAAAATAATACGCAGATGGCCGAGATATAGAAGAAGAAGAAGAATTTGGATTTGATATCCTGCTTTATCAATACCCGAAGGAGTCTCAAAGCAGCTAACATTCTCCTTTCCCTTCCTCCCCCACAACAAACACTCTGTGAGGTGAGTGAGGCTGAGAGACTTCAAAGAAGTGTGACTAGCCCAAGGTCACCCAGCAGCTGCATGTGGAGGAGCGGAGATGAGAACCCAGTTCCCCAGATTACGAGTCTATCACTCTTAACCACTACACCACACTGGCTGACACTTGCTGCAAGAGGTGGTCCAATGTGGGCAAAACTCGGTTGGATTAGAAAACTTCTACATTCCATGCTATCTCCATCACAACACAGTGCTACTTAGAACCAAAGGCATTATTTGTTAATATAACACATGCAGGTTGAGGATCAAACTGATTTGTCACAGAAGACTATAACCAACAATCATGCGGAAGTTCAGCTAGCATGCCTACTCAGAGGCAAATCCCACTGAATTCAATGGGGCATCCTCCCAGGTAAGTGGGTGCACAGTTGCAACCTTAATGTGTGGTTTTTAAACAAGTGCTTCAACATAATGCTTTATGCATTGACTTAGAAATTTTGCTTGATCATGTGAGCTTGCTATGGAGTCTGTCAGCAAACTTGTCCAATGAAGTTCAAAGCAAACCGTTTCATTGAATGAGGGAAAACAGACTGATCAGCACCGGTGTGGCCAAATGGAAGATGAATTGGGGTGATGGAGGAAAAGCTGCAAAAGATTTCTCAAGGGTTCACATTATAGCATGCAGGATAAAAAAATTAACAAAACTCTTAAGGACTGAAGCAGCTTCTGAAGAGTGCCTTTGCAGCTGGTCTGTGGCTTCAGGGATGAATTCCTTTTTACCAAACATCTGCTAGCACCCAGCTAATTCCCCAGGCAAGGTGCTCAAGACTATTTACTACAGGGAGACTGTATTTCTCCAGTATGACAGCAGCAGCTGTGACTTAACATGTACAAGTAACATCAAATGATCCCCCTTTTGAAAAGCATGCTACCTTAAGCTAAGGGGCAATCAAGCTTGTTTTAAAATGCACCATTCTGGTAATTATATAATCCTATTTATTTGTTAAAGAAGTGGAATCGTTTTGCAAGCAGTTCCAGCTTAGTGCATCGGACAAATAAAAGACCTGAGCTTTTCTGCTTGCATCAAGTTCTTTAAGCAAACAAATATAAAATGATTTGCTTCAATAAATCAAGGGAGCTCCTAGCCTTTATCGTGCATTTGCATGCATTTTAAAATGAATATATGTGGGCAAACACACTTTAAATACTTATGGTACAATGCTTTTCTCTGTGGTTTTGAGTTATATGCCTGTATTCCTTATACTCCTATCTTGTTTATATAAAAGGTTGCACAGCTTGCACACTTGGAAGGAGCAGCATAGTCAAGACCCTGATGTTGGGAAAGATGGAGGGCACAAAGAGAAGGGGACGACAGAGGATGAGATGGTTGGACAGTGTTCTTGAAGCTACCAGCATGAGTCTGACCAAACTGTGGGAGGCAGTGGAAGACAGGAGTGCCTGGTATGCTCTGGTCCATGGGGTCACGAAGAGTCGGACACGACTAAACAACAACAAATCTCTTGCCCTGCATGCACCTAGAAGTAGGTAATCTCCATTAATTGCAATTGTTGTGACTGCCTTCAGAAATTGCTAAAGAAGTGCAGGCATCTGAATGCATTGTTATTTCACAATGCAGACTGCGCTGCCGGGCGAGGAGGCAGGCCCCTTTAAATCCCAAAGAAGCGGACCCAAGCAGAAACAACACCAAGTTTCCACCTGGCTCTGCCCGCTCTCTCTGCTGATGCCTCCTAAAGCCTACCCACAATTGGGCTGACATTGTGAGAGGGGTAAAATTTGATTTCCCCATGGCTGAGGGGAATGTCTCCCATCAGCCATTGGGAGGCTCTGAATCAGTCTGGCACCAGCAGCAAGCTGTGAAGTGCCACAACTGTCTTACACCAGCACAATGAGTGGAATTTCCACACTCAAGTAGCAAGACTTGCCATGTTTGAAGAACAACATGCATACAAGTAGTGTACTGGCTGAATTTGCAGATAGCAGCAACGCTCAAAGCTGCTGTTGGTAAGGTTTATATTATTATTTTAAACTCTGTACAACATGTCACAGTTTCATATCATTTAGATTAATATTATTAGTTATATAATTAGACATATACAACAAACTAGTGCTTGAAAATAGTTTGAAGTAAATACCCTTGAGCTGATTTAATTTTCACAGAAGTCTTTGTAATTTACATCTACTCAACATGTTTAATAAAATTCCAAGACTAAATTGCGGATAGAATGGAATTAGCTCTTGCAATCTGAAGAGATAATGTAAGCATTTGTTTTCTTTAAGAGATTTGCTGCTTTCAGCAATTATTCTTCAGAGCTTGTGTTTATTTGTTGAACTGAATTAAAGGTTGGCATGACATGAGCAACTTAACATTGAGTCATTATTTACTGCTGCTGTTGGGCTTTGGTCTATATACAAAATGTTGCTATTGTATGGCATTGTTAACCTGGGTGCCAGACCCCTCTTCTCCTTGGATCTAACAAATGTTAGAATTTAATCCAGGCTTCAGATTCTTGGAATAGCCAGGCTACCCTCCTGGTGAGGTGATAAACCTGGGTGATGAGACATTAAGGGGAATTTAGGGTGTTAAGGGAGATTAAGGGGCTTGGTACAAGATGGCAGATTGGTGGGGCCCCTTCTCTCAATGGCATAGCCGTCAACGTTTCCCTTTTCTTGCGAGGAATCCTATTCGGAATAAGGGAATTTCCCTTAAAAAAGGGGAAACGTTGACAGCTATGCTCAATGGATAAAGCCACAATTGAAAGTAGAGAGTTTGGGGAGCAGTGATGTGACCTAGAAGTAAAGCAGCAAGCTGGAGAGAGAACCAGAGCAACATTTGAGAGCAATATTTGCTTTCTGTTTGAATTTAAGGCTGTGGCTATGAGAGAAACAAGACCCATTCTGGTGTGTTCATGCTGTGAACCCCTCCAGCATAAGCTCTTAAAGACACCACAGTTTCTGCTGTGCCTCATTGCCAAAAGGAAACACAAATCCTGGGTAAGAACCTGGGACCCCTGGAATCTTGCAGCGCTTGGATATTGAGGTGGCATGCAACACCGTGGTATTATGGCACTGGCTACTGAGGCAGTAGTAGAGAGGCTCTGGGCCGCTCATATTTTTCTGGGAAATGAGCAGGAATGAAAACATAACAAATCCTGCTTTTGCTAAAATGGAATGTGTTTTTCATATATCTTGCTCCTTTCACAAACAAGACCGTAGCAAGCAACACAGTTTCTTATTTCTGAGACTGGGTAGTTTCTCAGGCTTGATGCTTTTGGACTAATTCAGGGTTTGCATAGTTCTATCTTTTTGGGGGGAAGCTCAGGAATTGTACAGCTTCCTCTTTCAATGTTAGGGAAGTCGTGGATTTTATTGCTTCAAGGCTGGGGAGCTGTTGGGCCTCATAATCTCAAATAAAGGTGTGCATGCCCCCCCCCCATATCAGTATCCGTGACTTTAAAAACAAATTCCAATCTGTTTCTGAGTCGTTCAGTGCTCTGTCCACTTGGATCTGTGTTTTGAATTCTGAGCCACTCTGTACACAATGAAGCTCTGTGTTTCCATGTGTAATTTCCGTCCTCTTTGGCCAAAGTGAGTGAAGTTTACAGAGGAGACCCTCCAGCATGAATTCAATCTGTCAAGTCCAGGGGTTTCTGGGAGAGTGTGGAGTGTGAAAATGTTTTGAAAATGAAGCATTTGATGTGAACTGAATCAATGAACATTCAGTACAAACAACTCTGATCTGACTTGGGAGGTGAGTAAGGGCAGATTCTGACATGCTGCTTAGTCAATAAATTTGTGCCCTGATTTCACCCAACACTGGTGCCCAGTCTGAGTTATTTCCACCATACTCACAAGCTACAGGCATGTGCTTTCCTGGGCACTGCTCCTTATCATATGAATCAGTGTGATCAACTGAAAGCTTCCCTGCTGGCACTGATATGGAGACTCTCTATATGACTGAACTGATTCATGGGATAGCAGCCCTAACTAGCAGCCTCCCACATGGTGACTTCAATAGGAGTTTCGCTCTGCCTTGTGATTCATTATCAGTGCTTTGGATATTCCACATTAAATATATTACACATTTTTCCTTGTCCCACTAACACAATGGCATTAAGGTACCAGAAAGGCATGTTTGTCTGAGGGAACTGCCATGTAGAACCCCAGAGATAGGAGGGAATGTATGCCCTGTTGGGGTGGGAGGTAAATGAGCAGGAAGGATGAGGAGTTAAGTTTCACACATGACTAGACCTTGGAGTGCAAGTCTCAACAGACCACATGCTTTTAAATGAATGTTTGATAGATACTTGAATATGAGTTGACAGCTTATATTTTGAAGCAAAGAAAACCTGACAAAATTAGGAAATACAGTGGTACCTTGGTTCTCGAACTTAATCTGTTCCGGGAGTCCGTTTGACTCCTGAAACTGTTTGAAAACCAAGGCGCAGCTTCTGATTGGCTGCAGGAGCTTCCTGCACTCAATTGGAAGCTGCGTTGGGAGCCGCGTTGAGAGCCAGTGTGGTGTAGTGGTTAAGAGCGGTAGTCTCGTAATCTGGGGAACCGGGTTCGCGTCTCCGCTCCTCCACATGCAGCTGCTGGGTGACCTTGGGCGAGTCACACTTCTCTGAAGTCTCTCAGCCTCACTCACCTCACAGAGTGTTTCTTGTGGGGGAGGAAGGGAAAGGAGAATGTTAGCCGCTTTGAGACTCCTTCGGGTAGTGATAAAGCGGGATATCAAATCCAAACTCTTCTTCTTCTTCTCTTCTTCAATTTGTTCAGGAGCCAAGCCGTTGGAGTGCAAGGTACCACTGTATTAACAACATCATTTATTCTCTGGGGAATCTTTTAGAGGATGCACAATAGGTGGCAGAGGATCTATGATAACTTAACACCAAGGAAACAAAGGTCAACAGCACAAAACCAATACTGGAAAAATCTCGATCACGCTGCTACATACCTGAGGCCATACAACACTGTACCATCTGGATGAAGGCGAATCATTCGATTCTTAACAGTAACACCGTGCACGAATGATTTCTTGTCATTTAGGAAGTAAGTATCAGGCACCCATAGTTGATCCGCTACTCGGTTATCAAGCGTAAGGTTGAGAGGAATCCCAGCATAGGCTAGTCTTTTATCTCTCCAGTATTGTTGAAAATACATAGTTAGTGTGTAGTCCTGGTGGAGAGAAGAGAAGAAACTTAAGTCATATATATCACACTTCTGAAATCAATTTTGTACATTTTCTTTGTCTGATACACTTCATTCTAAGCCTAGCTTGTGTTCAACATTTGAGTTCTGTTGCATATCACCGTGCAATTCTGTGTAATTAAAATGTCACTGGGTTGTTGCTTTTTTAAAAAGAAAACGTGTAGGGAAAGATTCAACTTTTTATTTTCTTCCTCAAATGTGCACCGATAAATTACTAATATTTTTTTGTGAGGGCTGCTGCCTTGTGTGGTGTAACATTTGCCTCTGTGGGAACACTTCTGGAATTACTTGCATGGAAGGAAGCATGGGAAAGAAGCTACACTAGAATTGGGCATCCATCTGAATTTTTCAGAATCCCAAATCAGACATGAATTTCTCAGGGGACACGATACAATACTGCAAGATGAAAAACTATCTTTGGTGGAGAATGATTGTCACTACTGTTCAGAGAAATAGCAGTTATATTCCACTCTCAGTGCTCATGAACAATTTCTATTAGTGCATCGTCAGAAGGACAATATACCCCCTGGTGTTTTCTGCAATTTCTGATGTAGAGGATAGGAACAAATGCATTCTCTACCAGTTATAGCTTAATTAAAGCTTGGTTTTAGTAGTAATAAAATTGCAAAGTATTTTTATTGGCCTCTAATAAGTAATTTGGAACCAAAAACTAGATTACTAAAACCCACAGGTATATGTGTAGCACCAAAACCACATTATAGTGCAATATTAGTAATTTGATTAAACTAGAAGCAGTCTAAAAGAACTCTGTGTCTCTGGGAAAAAGAATAAATAGCAGGAAAGGCACGCAACAGCTATCTTGTACTCTCCCAAAAGTTCCATCATATTCCCATTTTTGAGAAAGAGGAGAGAAGAGCTTCCTGCTCAGTAACTGAAGATGAAGCTGCTTTCATGCTGACTTCATAAACTAGTAGCCTTCAAAACCATACAACTCTGTGAACAAATAGTTAAATACATAAAATACTGAAACACTTGTGCTTACCTCTCCAAACTTTGCCACATTGTATTTTTCACACACAATGCTACCCATAAAATATTTGTTTTATCATTTATCGCAGTGTAATAAAATTATATAACAAAGCTGGTGGAGAAAACATGGCTCTCCCATTACAGAAAAATAAAAAATCCTACAACCTCAATAATTTTACAATCAGCATTGTAAAAACTGGAAAGGAACTCCTATCAACTTATTAAAGCAATTTCCAATTTGGAATAAAATTACATTTATTTAGATGAGGAAGTACAGATGGCCCCAATATTCTGTTTTTTTATTTAGCAACTGGCTTCACAAAGAAAAGTTATTACAAGAAATTGGGTGGGGGGGAGAGAGCAGGGAGTTACAGTGTTAAGTCTATTAAATAAGGTTTGGTTCATGTTTCTATTCTGAAGGTGCCTGTGCATTTATTCATATGTAACATATCTTATACATATATGTAACATATATGTAACATATCTGTCAGGGGTTCAGGGACAGAGGCACAGGTGAGGGAGGAGACAGAGAGCGAGGGGGAAGAATCCCAGGGCAGCGAGGAAGAGGATGACGATGACTTGAGGGATTCCGTGAGTCTTTCAAGTGAATCGGAGGATTCCCAGAAGGGGGCGCCTGTGGTCAGGCCAAGGGGAGTCACAGGGGGGACTCGTCAGGAGCAGGGGACCAGCGGGGGAACCCAAAGTGGGAGCTGGGAGTCGGGACCGGCTTCTCCGCCAGAGCGCAGTGAAGGGGGTGGAGATTCCAGAGTGACAGGAGAAGCAGGTCCGAAAGCAGAGAGGGAGGGGAGATCGGAACAAGACATCCTCCCAGAAGGGGAAGGGAGTAGTGCAGGGAGCAGTGTAACTGTCAAGAGGAAGGTTAGCGGTTGCGAACGCGCGCCAAGTTCAAATGTGGAGGCGCACGGAAGAACAGGGACCCCGGAGGAGGAGCCAGGTCCCAAAGCACGCAGGAGGGGGGAAGAGCTGTCTGGGGATTCCGCGTCAGGGGAATCCAGGAGGGGCGAAACCCCAGGGGGCAGGAAGACCCTGCGGAAAAGGAAGGAAAGGAAGAGGTGGAGCAGCACAGCCCTCTTAAACTGGTGCAGAGGAGGGACTGACTCAGAGGGGACTTCAGCGGTCTAAGCATAACAGACGTGGGGCTGCGCGCCTCGGCTGTGGAGCGTACAATGAACTTCAATAAACATTTTTGTATATAAACTGGACTTGGCGTTGGTCTCTTGTGAGCTGGGACCTGAGGCAGCCCTGACAATATCTTATACATAAACATGAGTGGAAACAAGGTTTGTTCTCTTTGGAACAAGGATATTTCCTTTCAACTTTCTTGAACTGAATACACCTTTTTAAAGAGGAAATGTTCCCATCAGCTTTTTTATCCCAAGACTTTGAAAGTCTCTGTGTTGCAGGACATGACCATCATAGTTTCCTAGATTATTGCCTTGCTACCTATATAGTGGGCAGGAGGTTCTGTGTGTGTTTGCAGGTCCTTTAAGAAAAGAAAGTTTATAACAGTTAAGGGCTTCTTATGAATAGTAACGCGGGTGGCGCTGTGGTCTAAACCACAGAGCCTAGGACTTGCCGATCGGAAGGTCGGCGGTTTGAATCCCCGTGACGGGGTGAGCTCCCGTTGCTCGGTCCCAGCTCCTGCCCACCTAGCAGTTCGAAAGCACATCAAAGTGCAAGTAGATAAATAGGTACCGCTCCGGCGGGAAGGCAAACGGTGTTTCCCTGCGCTGCTCTGGTTCGCCAGAAGCGGCTTAGTCATGCTGGCCACATGACCCGGAAGCTGTACGCCGGCTCCCTCGGCCAATAAAGCGAGATGAGCGCCGCAACCCCAGAGTTGGTCACGACTGGACCTAATGGTCAGGAGTCCCTTTACCCTTTATAGTGGGCAGGAGTCTCTCTCTCTCTCTCTCTCTCTCTCTGTGTGTGTGTGTGTGTGTGTGTTTGCAGGTCCTTTAAGAAAAGAAAGTTTATAATAGTTAAGGGCTTCTTATGAATAGTAACAGGTCAGTGCTAAATCAATTTCTTATCTCTGTTGTGCTTCTTTAAGTAAAGGAGCAGGACAGTTAATTTTGACTTCTTTTGCCCACCTCAGAGCATATTTTTAGCTAGTGTTGGAAAACGTGTTGGCTCCAAATGAAGGCCAAGTGGCACGCTAACATTTTTGCAGGTCTCTAGCACAATGAAAGCAGCCTCCCAAAGTGCATGGCTTTTGGTGCGAATAAGTATGCCAACAACCTCTTTGGTGAGTATAAGTGTAATGAGGAAGGTTGCCATATCAACCAGTGTTAAGAGATACTGCACGCAATAGAAGGTTGGTTGGCATAGCAACAAAAGGCACAATATCTTCATTTTGGCATCGGGAGAAAAACTAACCACAAAGTGGTTAGGCTTTCAGGCATGGAAAGAGAAAGGACAGAGCAATACCATGAGATTGTTTTTGTTGTGCCACAGTCTCCTGTTGCCCAAATGATATAAAAGCTTGACCACTGAAGGAGCTATTCCTGCAGTTATAAATTGCATTCTGGAATATTGCTTTAGCGAGAAAATGTAAATTGGTCATAAAAAAATTAAAAAATGCCTACTATTTCTAATCAATAATTTGGCTTATTGGGGCTTCCAGTGCAGTTCTAATGACTGAATAATCTAAAAATAATCCTTTCAATTTCAGCAGGCATTCTAAATAAGTTGTTCTTTATGTTTATTGATTGCTGTGTAAAATGTTTTGTGAAAAGCTATTGGAAACAAATACATAAAAACAATCCATGTTCAAAGGAATGTTCTTAAGGTAGGCTTATAAGTAAGGAATTTTAGAAATTTATTTACTTATAATACGGTTTTATTATTTTAAAAATACTGTTTCTTTATACAATTTACAAAATTGTAATTTGATGTGAAAATTCCTGAGCAATGGATTTATTTATGGAATAAATACATAGATTTCCCTTCCTTAGCTGATGCCAGGCAATGTCAGTGGCCTTCAACTTAGGAAATTAAGGTCATACACCTGGAGCTCAGAAGATATCACACAGAAGACAATACACCAGATCTCACGATCTGAACACATTGTGTACTCAGGAAATCATCTGTTAGGCAAGCAGTCACATAACAAGTAAATGATTTCCATTGATTCCTATGGGGGAATTTCTTAGGTCTTATGCAGTTCAGATTCTCTCCCCCCCCCCCCCCCATCATTGCAGCTTTTATTGTTGTAAGTTGTTTTGGATGCCCTTTGCCTGGGGAAGCAGTATAAATATTTTAAAATAAACAAGAAATGAAAAAAACACAATTCTCACAACACAATGCATGTCTTTACATGTCTACTCAGAAGTCAGTCCCCATGAGTTCAATAGGGCTTCCTCCTAATTGATGCAAGATTGCAGTCCTAGTCTGAGTGCAGCACCCTAGCCACTACCTCTATGAACATAGTGATATGACACCAACATTTCCTTCCTGATTAAAATGGTCCAAATGAATCTCAAAAGATTCATAGTGCATTCGTATACATGTTTACTCAGATGAAAGATCTACTACGGTTGATAGAACTTACTTCCAGATAATTGTGCACATGACCGCAAACTCAGTGACTGAAGGGATATGTCCATTTCTTTTCCTCTTTCTTTCTATTACACACTGAAGTGTATAGCAAAAGGGGGCATGATACTGTACTGGAAGTGGCAAGCAAAGGATAGCCAATGAAGAGTAGAATGGTCTACTCTCAACTAATCACAGAGCATTTAAAGATGCACCTCTGTCATTTACCCTTTACATGTTTGCTGCAGGAAGCTTTGCGCAAGCAAGATTCCCACAGAAAACAGATACACAAAGATATCCCAAAGGTACTTGAATATTGCATTTAAAGACTCTGTATCGCAATGCAACCTAAAGGAGTTGAGATGTGTAGGTGGCATTTTTCAGGATCCAGCCATTCCAGGTTGGAAACATCAGAAGAAAGACACAACTAGTAGATTGAGACTGTTGACGACAGCTCTTTTTCAAAAAGGACCAGAAAGCTAAATACCCAAGAAAACTACCATTCAAAAGACAAATAACCTTAGGCTCAGCAAAGCACTGAAATTGCTTTATGCAGCACAAAGTTTATTTCCTTTTTAAGCTAACACTCTCGAGGGGATAGATTATTTAGAATCATTGTAACCACTTTAAAGAAAGGAACAAAATGTTCAAAGACAGTTGTGACTGAACCTGAAGTAGCAGTGGCCAGATGAGGGCCTCGCTTTGCTTTAGCAAGAGGAGGCAGGGGAAAGGATTCCTTGAAGCTGTCATCTCATCTTTGAAGTAAACTCAAACCATATTTTTTTCAAGCTTTCCACTGCCATCCAAATAGACTTCAAAAGAAGACAGACATTTCTCAGCCAATCTTTGAATGCTGCAGTTTCAGGGAAAGAATCCTGTATCAAAATGGTCAAATGGGGCCGCCCTCGCAGTCGACTTCAAACTGCAGTGGCCAGAACGCTAGCTAGCAGTCCATTTAGAGTCATATAACCTCTGTTTTAAAACAGCTGCATTGGTCGCCAGTTCATCTCCAGGGCCTTTCAAGGTGCTCACATTAGTGCTTGAAGTCCTAAATGACTTAGGCCCCAAAGAGACGGTCTCCTTCCCTTCAACACCCTGCTGGGTGTTAAGATTAGCAAAGAAGGTTCTCTCGGCTCTTTCACAGCCTTTGGACATTGGCAGTTGAAGAGAGTGCCTTGGGACCTCATGGCAAAGAGGGGTTAATAAGTATTATTAATAATAATCCTGCTGCAATCCTATGTGAAGAGTTTCAGGTTGCAGAGTGCCCCCCATAGGAGCCAAGTGGTACCATCTCCACCTCTACATACCACCACTGCACTGAATGAACCATTGCAACAAATTTCCCACAAGCAGGGGTGCTTTTCACACCACACATAGGACAACTGGCCAGCCTGGTCAACCTCAATTCCCTGCTGTGAAGTTTGGGAGCTGGGCTGTACCTGGGGTCTTGGGAGAGATAGACTGCTAAATCATCTCTCTGTCTCTCTATAAACACATGATTGCAGTCTAGGAGCATAATCCAAGTTTGCACCTAATTTTTAATTATAGAAGGCTCAAGAATGTGGAAATTTCAGCTGAAACTCTTGCTGTTTTCATTTTTATCATAACAGCATATTAAATGTTTTGTAAGTAATTATATACATCTTTAAAAAAAGAAAGAGTACAACTGTACTAGTGAATAACATGTAATTCATTGAACACTGAGGAATACTTATATGCCTTATTCTGAATTGATGCTGAGTATATAAACAATGTAATTTGTTTAACATCTGCTTGTGGTAAATGTTAACAGATGTTCCTAATTATTATCTTTCGGTGCCTATGTATGCAGAATATGAACACACATATGATAAATTAGACTTGCATGAAACGAATGCGAAATGAGTTAACACACAAACAGTATACAGCTAATTAAAATGCCCATGCTTACATTTGAAAGCTAGATTAACAAACCATAACAAATGCCGCTATTTTAATCATACAAACGAGGCAGATGCTTTCATTTGCTGGGGAATTAGACCACCCAAAACACAATCTGATATATTTGTTGTATTTTAAAACCTTGCCCTCTTCTCCATCCATCGCAATGTAGTGTTGCCAATCATCTTCGATGGTGGCTTTTGTGACATGGTGGCTTTTCGTTCAAAAGAACGTTAGATGGCAAATTACATGTAGTTACCATAGATGTAGTGTGTGGAAAAGGGATTGAGATTGGGCTCAATTTCAGTTCCTTCCATTTGTACCACCACACTTCTCTCCTTCTTCCTCTTTAGCCATGCCCAAATCCCAGTACAACAGACTGTATGCAGAATGGAAGGCTGGGGAATTCCTCTTGTACTGGTATCTTCCCATTTATCTACTCCCTATAGTTTGTCCTTTTAGTTATTATTGTTCTGGGCAGCTGTGCCTGGAGTCAAATTGACTATGCCAGTATTAGGTTTTAATTTACATTTCATGAAGCATTCCCCGCCTCCCTACTCCCAGGCCACAAGGAGTGGGGAAAGAGACGCTGTTTTGATCCACATAAATACATTTAGGATCAAGGCTTAAATGCTGAAGTTTTGTGTGAGTCAGTCAAGCCTTTACATTATTTGAAGGCTTTACTCTCATAAGCACTTTATTCCTATGCTGCGAGATTTTTAGACTCTAATAGTTCACACTGTGTGCCAAGCAACTTTTAAGGTTTTTTTCTCTCCCCCTTTGAAAGAAAAAATGGTGAGACATCTCGTTTAAGATTCTGGTGTGGGGAGGAAGATTTCTATCGCATTTTGAGTTCCGTTTGCTATGCTGTTCACATTTAAAAATCTAGCCCGAGCACCGTATCTTTTTATGACTAAGACTCCAGTTGTCAAGCCACTTCCTTTGGTCTCCTGTCACTGAAACTGACAGCAGTGCTCCAGAACCGCTCTGGCCTTAGTTGCTACAGCTTCAACATA
Source organism: Podarcis muralis (assembly GCF_964188315.1). Lineage (NCBI taxonomy): Eukaryota > Metazoa > Chordata > Lepidosauria > Squamata > Lacertidae > Podarcis > Podarcis muralis. The sequence goes on along the minus strand of NC_135658.1, from coordinate 73,985,551 downwards.
AACAATGTCATGCAATCTGGCTCCACAGCACAAGCTGCTTACTTTGGACTCATCCAAGCAACTGGCATGAATCTGATTTAAGCATCTGCTATGTTCTAAACATCCAGCCCATTCTCTTGGATTTCTTCCTTTTGATTTCTCTATCCATGGATAAAGACACAGAGTAGAAAAATACTGACCAAATAGCTGCATATTTGTCTAAATGACAGCACGTTTATTTGTTATTTGTTGTTGTTTAGTCGTTTAGTTGTGTCCGACTCTTTGTGACCCCATGGACCAGAGCACGCCAGGCACTCCTGTCTTCCACTGCCTCCCGCAGTTTGGTCCAGGGAGTCTTCTCTTCTCATGAGATGGCCAAAGTATTGGAGCCTCAGCTTCATGATCTGTCCTTCCAGTGAGCACTCAGGGCTGATTTCCTTAAGAATGGATACGTTTGATCTTCTTGCAGTCCATGGGACTCTCAAGAGTCTCCTCCAGCACCATAATTCAAAAGCATCAATTCTTCGGCGATCAGCCTTCTTTATGGTCCAGCTTTCCCTTCCATACATCACTACTGGGAAAACCATGGCTTTAACTATACGGACGTTTGTTGGCAAGGTGGTTCTACTCTAGGTGAAAGCAAAAGGCTGGCATTTTTCCATTTCACAGGCTTAGGCTACCTGATGACTCATCTCCAGAAACCCAGCTGCACATCTTTCACAGCAGGAGAGGAAACTTGAAAAATCAGTGATGGCCAGCAGCAGCAGTGGCAGATAAAGCTAAGCTCTGCAATGATGAACAAGCTTAGGATCTCTCTCTGGGACCAGAGAGAGGAAAGTTTACTGCACTGCATAAAGGACTGAACCGCACTGCCTGCGACTTGAGAGCAATATGTTAACTTTGTTTCTTTGTAACACTTATCCTTTGTAGTTAGTATGTAAGACTGTTTGGCAGTAAAGCTTTGAAACTCCTTCTTGGGGATGCAAAGCTTATTTATTTCTACACAAGGTCCAGATCAGGGATTCTGCTGAACAACTCTTAACAGACACCACTTCTGCCCTTCCTATAGAGATTTTATCCACGGAAAATTGTGCCCCATCCCACCAGGTTTTCTTTGTGCCCACTAAAGGACAATGCCATCCTCTAGGACCCAAGTGCTCCAATTCACCCATCAGGCTCAGAGGTTTCTAGTATTAGCATATAAACGCTTGCCTACAGTCTCTCTCCTCCAATGGTCCTTGTATTTTTTGGAACTTGTATAACTGTATAGCATTGCAGCAGTAGGATAATTGCTTAGGGTGCTTTTCTAAAGTTGAGATGTGTGCTTGGGATATGGGGAAGCAGGCAGCCGCCAACTAACTGAACAGGAAAAATTAAATTAAAAAGGTTCATGAATTGGCTATACAATCCTGCATGTGGTGATGGTGGAAGCTGAAGTGATGTCACTTATTACTTGCTATGGTAGTAGGCAAGAGTACCTGGGTGGGTGTGGAATAGGCTGCTGCCTGAGTGCTGGAAAAATGTCATTGCCCTGAAGCTGATGTACTAGCAGGCGGAGAGATGGTTAGAACGCCCACAGTAATTGAGTAGGAATGACACAATTACTGCACAATAAAAACAATAACATAGACAGACTCTTATAGCCAAAGCCTTTTCAGTGTCAGCTCCAGTTAACTGCGGGGTTTACTATGCATTATGCATGTCTGCACAGTTTTTATTCCATTCATTTTAAAAGGACATTTAATAACACAGAAAATAAACCAGCCAAGTTTCTGAAACTTTTGTTTATTCCATAGGCTTTTAAATAGAATTTAAGAAATGACCAATTTTAGTCAGATTGTTCCCACATTATTATTTTTTATAGTAAGACAAAATCTGCTAAGAAGCAAGTGTATTCTTGCTGGAGAACACAATTAAAATCAAGAGGGCTTGCAAACAGTATGTTTATGCTGCTGTTTTGTTGCACTTGTTACATTCTCCAGCAGCTGGCATTCACTTATATTAATATCACGTTTTAGACTTTCTGATTCACATCTTGTATATCATACACAAAACATTCATTTCTTCTTTGCTGAAGTCTTGTTTAAATTACTATTACTTGTGGTTCGAGGACCCGATCTCCACATAGTGGAATGAAAACACACGGACACGTGATATAAGGTTAATGGGCAAGAAAAGGCCACAATGATTATAGCAAGTGAAAAGGTATTGGCTTAGGCATTGGATTACGTCAGTTGACTCCACCCACTCGGAGAGGGGTGAGCCTGAAAGGGGGGTTTATTCACCAGTAGGTGGAGCCTGTTGATGCTAATCCAACTATAAGCTCTCCCCTGATGTCACCGAGGGTCGTGCCATGGCCCCCCGCCACGCAGGCATCGGACAGAATACACGACCACCAGATTCCTTTAACAGAATACCCAAAAATTGAAGGTGTAGGCGATGGCCACACCTAGCCCTTCCACACACCACAAAACTTTATTCCAATGCCTAACCTACCCACCAATACCACGAAAGTTGTGACGATTGCTACGAGGTAGGCGAAAAAACCACAAAGCCTAATGCCAAATGGAAAAATTCCTACCAGGCCCCCCAGACAACCAGGGCGACCAACCTAAGGTCCATAGCAAGGCCAAAAAGAAAACTGAGACCCTGAGCTCTAAGGGAGTGGAGGGTGGGTGACTCGCGACAGGACGACGAAGAATGAGGCCGCATGGCTAGCACATCAGTGATTTAGGCTGCCGTCCACGCCCCCTCGAAGGCACCTGGTTGGGTGCCTGCCTGTGGGCGTGGTGCCAGCCAGGTGAGTGGGAGGCAGGGGGCTAACGCCCCCTGCTTGAGGCGGAGACCGGCTCCCACCCACAACCACTCCCCTCTTTTGCAGGAGGAGAGTCTTTAAGCATCAACAGTAAATCTCTTTTGAATTCAGCAAAGTTTTACATGGAGCATGCCAATTAAAATTAATGAATATGACTAAGTTAAGTCCATTAATTTCAATGGATCTATTCTGAGTTAAAGTTAAAAGTTAGTTGAACACAATCCAAAATATTCTGATTCTGAACCCACTCCAACTTTAAGATTCAGAGCAGCTAACACTGAAAAAAATATTAAACTAGTAGGATAAAGTTACATAACTGACAGTATTATGGCAAGGTATTATCTTAACTTTCCTAGTAAGCACCAAATCAATCCCATTTATGGAAAAATTCTAATTAAACTGGAATAAGATATTAAATGAGACTTAGCCAGTAGAAGCTAATTAGAAGTACAAAAAATTATTAGGAGTATGTCTGCTAATTAAGTGAGATCTAATTAACTGGTTGCCTAATGTGATTATTTCTTTTTTAAGACTAAGGACTCTGGGCTTGATTTTTCAAGGTCACTAAAATATTCAGTATGTCCCAGAATGAGAGCCATAAATGGGATGGTACCTAGTGACTGTTAAATGCCTTAATTACTGAACTTGGCATGCTTTCCAATCTTGTAGTCCCTACATAAGATTAGAAAATATGCTCTAAGAAGTCAAGGAAAGTGTTTGGGAGAGATATGGTCATTATGAAGAAGATAGGAGCATGTTCCAAACTTCTGAAGATGGATGTGGGCTGGATTTTTTAAAAGTTGTTCCCAATCTTATCTGCAGAGATGACTAACTTTTTGGAGGAGGTCCACTGTTCAAGGAAAAACATCAAGACATCCCAGCTCAGTGTTCCTCTGTTGACTTAATGGGCTAAATCCAGAGGATGAATAAATCTACAGCCATCTTGGTTTCCAGTCTCACTGCCTACTGCTGATGGAGTCCCATCCCAGTGTTTTTTATAGGAGTGGACTCCATCAGCCTACCTCTTGGTATTGACTTGCATGACAAAAGGAGTTAGCAGGTTGCTTTTCTTAAAGTTATGGAGATGGTTTATGAAGTTAGCAGTGCCACCCAATTAAAACCCAACACATATTTGTGGTGTTGTACACATCCATTCATTTTGCAGCCAATCTAGACCTCCAATACCCAGCAGCTGTGTACCAGCTTACTAGCAGTCCATTGATGACCCAAGCAACACAAGCTTGATTCAAGGCCTTTTAAATCAGGCATAGGCAAACTCGGGCCTCCAGATGTTTTGGGACTACAACTCCCATCATCCCTAGCTAACAGGACCAGTGGTCAGGGATGATGGGAGCTGTAGTCCCAAAACATCTGGAGGGCCGAGTTTGCCCATGCCTGTTTTAAATCTTGGGTCATTTTCAGGTCTTTGTTTCTCTCATTGAAACAGTAAACCATCACCTAATACAAATAAACATTCCGCTTCCTTCTCCCTTCATATGAGCATGTGAACAAATCTTAGAATGTCCTGAGCTCAGGAGTTACTATCTCAGGATAATGATAGTGCAAATAGGACTTCATGCTGTGAAATATACATGAAACTGATTAGTCTCCCAAGGATAATGTTGACTTCTTTCTAAATGTTAACATGAAATGCTTCAGCAGTTGTTTGAACAGAAACAAGAACATTCCCCAGCCCTGATAGTATTTGCTGTAGGTTGTAGATGACAACACCTATTTCTTAAGGCATCAGAAACAACCATCTCAAGCTGAAGAAAGCAATCAATGTCACATGACACAATTCACTCCTGTCTAGCTGCAATGATACAATTTGGTTAGAGCAGGGAAGGTGTATGTGAAACAACCAAAGGTTTTGTAATACTGTTGTTCATGTATTTATTTCGTTTATATTTTAAAATTAGTTTTTAATATATATTGTACATCTTCAAGAACTTGCAGTCTTCTCTTCTGCATTTCTGCATTGCCATGGCTAATTAATACTGATGAATAATCCATGGTAGTATAACAGGTTGGGTGTTAGTTACCTCCTTTATGTGCTAAAATGTTATACCTGTTTCTTAAAGCAGGGGATAACTAGATCTTGTGTTTCCATGTTCTGCTATGGCATGGGTAGACAAACTAAGGCTCGGGGGCCGGATCCAGCCCAATCACCTTCTAAATCCAGCCTGCAGATAGTCCAGGAATCAGCGTGTTTTTACATGAGTAGAATGTGTGCTTTTATTTAAAATGCACCTCTGGGTTATTTGTGGGGCATAGGAATTCATTCATCCCCCCAAAAAAAAATATTTCCCCCCAGAAACCTCTTTGACACAAGAAAGAGGTCCTAAGACTTCATGCTCATGCTCCTGTACATTTGTACTCAAAACAGTCTTGCCAGCAACTGCAACTACTATTGTCACAGTAAAATAGCTCATCATGTGGCAAATATTTTATTTTGAGTTGAGTATTTGCCATTACTGATATCAGCGGGAGTTTGGTGCAGAATTCCTACTGGCTGCTGTTGTTTTGGTAGTGGGATCATTTCCCAAGTCATGGCAGTGTTCTCCTGCCACTGATGCATTGCCAGAGAAAGGAAGTCTCGTCCCCTCACACCAAAAAGACACTTTTTGAGAGCTTACAGAGCCAAAATCTGTACCTCAAAGCCTATCTCACTCGCAGGCTCAAGTTGCTGTTTCAGTCTTTTATTTCTTTCCACACCCAAACCTAGATTAAATTATCCTTAGCTAGGAGTGGTGGAGAACAGCATATCCTCCTTGCAGACCTCATAGTTATTCATTTCACATCTAAAGAGAAACACATTTTAGGTTTCTTCCTCTTCTTTTACCTGTTTGGCAGATTTATATGCTATGGCTATTCTGGTGGTGACTGGAAATGGAATGGAAACTCTTCATGCAATGGGGTCAATCTACAGTTCCGCAATTTTACTGGCCAGAACACAGAGCAGCTGTAAAGTGTACATTGGCCCCTAAGTCCTACACATGTAGGGTGATGTGTATGGTATCAAGGAAAATCAGGTTGTATGTTTATAAGATTGAAACACCCATACAATGGGCATAAGACTACAAGCTCTAAAAGAAAACATTACATAGGTCACTTTAAATGTTTTACATTTAAATACAGGCTTTGCCTGGTGCTAATAAAATGACAGCAGCATTAATACAGCACAGACCAACCTTCCACAGCAAAATACGGATCTCCTAAACAGAAACACCTGCCATATTCTGCTTCTGTGGTATGTGGACAGAGCATACCATTCATTCCTTCAATCAATCAATCAATCAATCAATCAATCAATCAATCACTATGGATGGCAAATTCTATCACCCTCCCACGGCACACAAGAGGGAAGTCTCTGAAGACTCCAATTAATCTCAATGTATGAAGATGCACAAAAGATAGTGGTGAGGACAAAAAACAAGGTAAATTTCCCAAAGAAAGGTAAAACATGGTTTCTATTTCATTTGTTAAGGGCACAAAATGTTGGACGTTTTCAGAAGGAATAGGTTAGGAAAGATTTTGCATGTCTTCCCTTATCTGGATAGTAAATGCCATGTTGGGGGGGGGGAGCATTCTCACTACACCATCTTTAGATGCATCCCTTGGACAATCTATGTACGCAACTTAGTTACTAGGTTTACAATATCCTTCAGTGGTTGGCAATTCCCATTCCCCATTTCTACTGGCCTGAATCACCAAAATGGGTGGTGCAAAACTGTTGTGTTGCAAGTTGCATGGGAAGCTGCCCTCCAGATGTTTTATACTAAAGCCAGACTAGCTGGGATTAATGGGAGCTGTAGTCCAAAACACCTGGAGGGCACCAGGTTGGAGGCGGCTGGCTTTGGCAACTGGATGGCTTTCTTTAATTAACCTGTATTGTTCTCAAGTTTTTCCAACATTCTACAAGATCAGAGACACCAAAAGGCCAGTAACACAAGCAAGCAAGCAAGCAAGCGAAGTAAAATTAGGAATTTATTGCGTGAAGATGCCAAATATGATTTGTCCAAAGTGGCAAACCTTGTGTGTGTTTTATTCAGGGAAAAACATTATGTGTATTTTATTCAAGTACAAATGTAAACAATTCACTCCTTAATGTATGGCCTTTTGGGTGAACAAGGTGGGTAAATATCACCGATCTTCATGCCCCTCCCACCCCCAGGATCAACAAAAGCAGAGATTCAACCGTGCAACCTGTGAAAGTTAAGCCTTATGTTTTGTCTCAGGGCTCATCCAGACTCCAGCTTTTGTACTTTCTGGGCATGGGTTCAAGTGGTTTTGCCTTTGCCCTGCCACTTTCCCTTGGAAAACCCTCTCTCTAGTGCTGAATCGGAACAAACGGCAATCCACAGGAAATCCAATTGCCTTTGTTCTGATTCAGCACTAAAGATCGGGGAAAGCGGCAGGGCAAACAGAGGTGGGGATAAGTCCTCTGTCCTATTCATGATGAAACAAGTAAACCAACATGTCACCCTCCATTACTATGGTGGCAGGTGAACATCCATCACCATGACCGATATCGAACAACTTTTATTAGAATCATTTTCTTAAAGCTTACAAATTTGAAAGCTCACATTTCAAAGCTGCAATCAAGAAAGCAGTTCACATGTCACTGGTTCTAGCCCACTGATAAATAATGGCAATACCCTGCACCAAGAGGAAGACGCCCTCGCTTTATATGTATGAAGCAAACACTCTATTATTACTGATGGGTTTGTGATCAATTACTTTTGCAAGAAATGCCAAGAAAAATTTGAATGTGAACAATGCTTAGTTTGGACGAGAGGCTAATAAACATGTTTGGGAACACTTTTTTTTTTAAACATACAAGTATGTAACAGTTCATATCGAGAAAGCAGATATTACCTAATATATTGATGGAAGCATTAATAGATAATTTACTGTCATCTCTCTCTTCCTTGGCAGCAAATCATTGTATGTGTGTGAGCATGCATGCCACAAATTCAAAATAAAGCACTAGACTGAGGATTACTGTAGACAGAAACCATGATACTTCAAAGAACCCTCATTCACATGTTGATAGTACAGCAATACAGTGGTACATCGGGTTACATACGCTTCAGGTTACATACGCCTCAGGTTACAGACTCCGATAACCCAGAAATAGTGCTTCAGGTTAAGAACTTTGCTTCAGGATATGAACAGAATTAGGCTCCGGCAGCGCAGTGGCAGCAGGAGGCCCCATTAGCTAAAGTGGTGCTTCAGGTTAAGAACAGACCTCCAGAACGAATTAAGTACTTAACCCGAGGTACCACTGTAATCCTAAAAAGCTGCTTTAGCTGCCCTGGTGCAAACACAAGCTTCATTAAAAACTAATGAGTTGGAGGCCACTTTTTAGCTCACATTGTAGGATAGACTTCCTTCCATTCCACAACAGAGAACCTAAGAACCAGACTGAGCTATTAATAAGGAAGTATTAGAGTGAGCCAAAAAGAAACCGAGTTATTTAACCTTTTGTGCTAATATTTTTGTGCATATGGAAAGGCAGGGCTTCTGCAGTCCATGCTATGTATATTTACAGAAAAAGAGTGACATCAGTTTTTGACAACTATGTTATACAGATACTGCCTATCTAAATTACCAAAGCCTTAAGGCTGTACAGTATGTCAAACATAGTTGAATTCTAAGGCTTAATGACCCTAAAATGTGTATTCTATTTTTGTGAACATTATGTAAGTACTGTATCCATTTTACGTAAAGTGGATCTAGCACTATAGAGTGCAATATTTTGATTAAATGAGAAGCCCGTTTTTGCACGTGGCCAAATAATACAATGGGTCCTTGAAGGCTTCAGCCACATGTTTGCTCAAGAAGCAAAGGAACAGAAAAGTGAAACTATATACAGTACCGGTATATGCTAGGAGCACAGGCCTAGAATTCCACTTGCATTTCTCACTTATTCTTCAGCACATACCCATTTGAAACAGGTCATAACCTTTATTTGTATCATCACAGACACTAGTCATGGGGTTTTTTGGGGGTGGGGGTGGAATCTAGATCAGTCCATAAATAAATTAGATTCAGTGTTTTCAAGCAACTATTATGTGCAAAGGCACAGGCTGTACCAATTTTTTTATACGATTCATGACCATGAATCCTATTCTCGAAATGTATCTGTAGTAAACATTTCACATGATCTTTTGACCTGATGAAGCAGACACTTGTCCCTGACACTGAAACCAATATTGCTGCATTTTTAAAAATGTCAATTGTCCTATCAGTCTTACCAGCACATCATCATCAACAATATACTTTACAAAACAGGTAGTTTAAAACTACCATGCCCTTCATATAAATCTAAGTGTCCCTTGTCAACACACAGCTTAAAATTTCAATAATGTTCTGGTTATATTCTTTTACTTAGTGTATATGTGGGGGTTTTATGTCGGCGTCATTTGGGTAGGTTCTTTTTCTATTTGTCTATTATACTTCCTTGGGAATGAGAGAGGTCTCTCCCCTTTTTTCTTCTTCCCCAACCTTATTTTGTATACAAAACTAACGTCTCACATCAAATGTAACCGATCTGTAGAAAACACTCTACAACCTGAAAAAAAGAGACAATGCTTTTGTAAACCAAGAAAATCTTTAATGAAAATTATTTAAAATAATAATAATGTTGTGAACTGCTCTGTGATCTTCAGATGAAGAGTGGTATACAAATTTAATTTAATAAAATAATGGTAATAATAATAACACCACAAAACAAAATTGGCTGAAGACTCGCTTCAAAGCCTGAAATGCCTAATATCATCAGCGTTTCAGGAGTAATGTCTCTTTGATCATGTGCTGACAGCCTGTGTGGTCAAAACAAGTGCAAGAAGGCTGCTTGAGCAACTAACAGATTCTCTGAAAGTTGGGGAGGGCAGGATTGGAGCCTCGGCAAAAGTTATATTTGAGTAAAATGAAGAGAAAGAACTCTCCATTCACCAGCAGTAGCATAACGAGTCTGGTGCAACCCAACCTCATTCTCTTCCTTAGTCAGTTCTGATGATTGACAGTTACCCAACGTCCTACTATGGAAATCAAATTATTTTTCCCTCCCTACCATACAGAATAGAGGAAAGATGAGTTGTTTTCAGGGCTCCTATTCGAGTTTGATGTCTTGCACTTCATTAGATATTTCATAATGCTACTAGGATTACAGTGGCACCTGAAGACAGTGCAAATACTTCATGTGTATCAATAAAGGTTGCTCTGTATACCACAAATTGCTGTATACTGTGAAAAACAAATGGGCAGTGAGAAGAACCAGGAAGTGCTCACCTGTTGTTTGGAGAGGATTGCTCATTTATAACGAAGGCTATATCCTAACCCAGGAAACTGGAGGGAAGAAATATTCCCATCTTTCCACTTATATACAGCACATCTGTACAGCTAGTATGCTTGGTAAATGAACAAGAGCAGTTGATAAAACCCCAGTCTTAGTTCACACAGATACATGCATACATACATACATACACACATACACACATACATACATACATTATAGATAGATGATAGCTAGATAGATGATAGATAGATAAAGAACTGAAGACAAGCCTGATCCACATGGTCCTTATTATTACAGTAAAATAATAAAATTGCAACTCTTGCCTAAATGCAGACTCAAATGTAGCTCAGATTCATGTTTTCAAGATTCAGTTTGCCCAAAGAATGCCAAAAACCCAGGTTGTTTATCAGTCTGGGAACCATGCAAAATAAGATTTGGAGGCCAGAATGCTTATCAATATTTATTGGCTACAATTAATGGTTGTGGACTGGGAAAGAGCCAGTAAACTAAAGATGAATCCTGATAAGATGGAGGCACTGTGGGTAGACAGCTTGCTGGTTTGGCGAAATGATATTGACTCAAATTGCTTGTTTCAGCACAGAATGCCTAGAAAAATAAGACCTTTGTTCAGGAGTTCAGGAGTTGTAGGCTGGGAAACACACCTCATTAGCAAATGAGGATGGGATGAGAGGCAAGTTCTGCTGTCCTTTGTTCCTATGCTGCCTGAGTTTGATTTACTAAAGAAGCACGCATGATGCTTCCAAGGGAATCTGGCTCATCAAAACCTGCTTGCCTTTATCAACAGTACTGATGCTCAAAATTATGCTGTGCCTGTTTATGATATTGCAGGAGGGGCAGTTTGGGAGTTTCATCAGGGCTGTAAGTTTGATGTGTTAAAAGGCTGATAAACAATGCACAAGACTCTGAAGTACCTCCATCAACGTATAAGAGTAAACCGATACCATATATGAAGCAGAATTTTTAAAGTACAGAGATATAAAAATAGTACATTAATCGTAATGGACAACAGCCTATTTGCCACTAATAAATTCAGCTTCACCCTTAGCAATCTTCAGTATGGGGGCGTGTGGGGAACGTGCTCTACATCAACATGCACTTTACTAAAAGTGGACTCAATGCACTTTGGTAGAGGTCAAAGGGGGTACCTGATGCCCCAAAGAATGGATAGAATAATGCTATGAAAACAGTGCACAGTTGTGGAATCCATTGCAAAGGCAGACAGTTTGAAAGTAATAGGAAATGAGCAAAAGAAGGCTTTTATACAAGTACACTTATTTATACATTGAATCCTAAAACACATACATTTCTGTACACCATTGTTTTAGCTAAGAGAAGGAGACAACCATTGCAACTTTCAGGGCACAACCCTATACTAAAAAAAAGGGGGGGAAATACAGTTAAAGGAGATGTGGTGGGAACACTGTCATGTTAGTGGACTACCATTAAAAATACATTGGTGGAGTACTCCAGATCCCTCCACAGATATTTTTATGCTAGTTCAATGCCTAAAACTGGGTAAAGACATGAGTGGGACATGAGTGACACAGAGCAACAGCACACTTATGCCATATCCATGCCAGGTGCAATCCAAGTCATGCCCCCATGCTATACCAATGCTATACCAGATCCAGACCAGACAGAAGAGGACTTTCCCTCCTACTTGGGGAACTTTGAAGGGTCAAAGGTTCTGCCCTCTGAACCGTCAGGTTGATGTCCATGAGTTCTGTCCTGACTACCCCACCAAGGCAGGTAAGAAGAGAAGCCCTGGGCCCCAGAAAGCTGTCTTTGGGGAGGGGGGGACTGGTTTTGCACCTCTTCTAGTCCTCCTTCTTGGTTGAAGCCAGAGTCTTTCTTTTGTTATGGATTCAGTGAGATGGTCCTCTAACTACTCACCAAAGATCTTGGTGTCAGAAAAAGGGGAGGCAGGTGAAGCACATCTGAGAAGTTGTATCCAACTCCCACTGGGCTTATGAAGGTTGGCCCATATGGCTTTCCAGATGGAGTGAAAAATGTCTGGGGGAAAGGCACAGTGAAAGCAGAAGGGAAAAACTTTTTTGGCCCCCACAGCCAGCGGCTAAGAGGTGTAGAGCTGCACAGGAGGGGTTTTTTAATGTGATCATGATATTTTTGTTTTTAATTTTGTTCTGAAAGCTGCTTTGGATTTTTGAGAAAGAAAAACGGGATATAAATAACTCAGACAAAATGAATGATAAAACAAACGCTAGAAACTTGATTTGTCCTCTTTTTTTTGGTACGAAGATGCAGCAAGGTAAGATGTAGGTATCAGATCAATCAGAATGCCTTCAGCATAATTTGAGCGTATTGCTCCACAGCAACTGTCGGTGGATAGGCAAGCACAGCGTACGGCAGGATAGCATGACTAAACAATGGGAGCTGCCTTTAGTACTAAGGATTGCTGGGCTGTGTTTGGGACCAAAATATCATTCCAAGAAAAATAGCAGATAGAATATAATATAAAAACAGGGGAGGAACACGAGGAAGAAACGTGTTGCTCTGATACTTCAGGCATCTTGCTGCACAGGGAACTGAACTTAACTGCAAAAATAAGCTAGATCTACTTCTAAATAACTAGCTGCACACAACCTAAGGTTTCACAGATGTTGCATCCACATTAGAAAGCGGATGGTTCTATATTTAGCCACGAACATTTTGCCATTATAAAAGGCAAAGTAAAGCCATTGTAATTAAGTCTAATAGTTATATACACAGCAATATTGTCATGCAGCCTCTCAATAGGTGAACAGAAAATGCTGTGGCACAGAAAATCTAGTTGCTTAAAGCTATAGCACCGTAGAGCTGTTTGCCAGTTTGATATCATTAATCAGATATATTTAGAGGCCAAACCTGCCTTCCATTTGAGATCCCTTTTCCTGTCAGTTAGATAAAAATCATTTCAACATAAACATTCTGGACATCATACAGTAGCTGGTGACTTTTATAAGGACAGATATTTTTGCAAAGTAGAAAAAAATCCACTAATGTGTCAAAATTATGCTTTGAATTTTTTTTAAAAGGTTGTAGAATCAGTTCTCATTATACCGGATACCACCTATTTTAAGAAATTAAAATATTTTCTTAACACCCTGGAATGCATACATATACTCATATAACCTAAAAGAAAACTGTCAGTGTGACCACAAAAAGAAATCCTTGCCTTCTAACCAAGCCTGTTTCACATTATGCAGGCATTTGAGAGTCCTCTGTTGTAAATGAAAATGTTTTATGTGAACCTGCTCTACGATTGTACATGCATGAACATGATTCTATAGTAAAATGAATTATCGTGAAATAGGTATATTGTTGTAAACTGTCCTGTGACCATTTATGGCAAAGAGCAGTACAGAAATATCTTAATAAGTAAATCACATACAGTGCTTCATAATCTTTCCACAAAGACACAGGCATTTTCCTTTACATGCTTCCTCCTTACAGAAGTCAATATAGGCCTCTGCCTATATGCGACTCCTTTCATACATTCAGAACTTCTAGGTCACCATCACAGACATCGGCTGTATTTGCACAATCAAATCTTGGCTCGATAAGCAAATATATGCATGAGCTTTTCGGGCAACCACATACAGCCTCTGTGCTCCTCCTTGCACGCAAGCAATGGAATAGCCAGGAAACAGAAGTTACATCTGAACCAGGAAACTATGGCTAATGCCTTCTGCTCAAGCCAGGATACTAAGCCATGCTTTAAAATTGGCTTCCAGGTCCTGGCTTGTTTGGAAGCCATTAACTACAGTTTCCTGGTTTGGACATGACAGGATGTATGGTTAACTGCAGTTTTTGCAAAGGGAAAAGCAAAGTTGGGGGTAAAGGAACTGTGTCCAGGCGCCTGAAGCTTGTGGATATGCCTGTTTACTAGGCTATCTAATTGTGCAAACATGGATGTTAAATTGACCTGTCTCAACAGTGAACCAGAGCTGGGGCATCCTTGCCTTCTTTAGCCTGAAAGTAGGGTTTAGAAAGTTAAGGTAAAGGTAAAGGTACCCCTGCCCGTACGGGCCAGTCTTGACAGACTCTAGGGTTGTGCGCTCATCTCACTCAAGAGGCCGGGGGCCAGCGCTGTCCAGAGACACTTCCAGGTCACGTGGCCAGCGTGACAAAGCTGCATCTGGCGAGCCAGCGCAGCACACGGAAACGCCGTTTACCTTCCCGCCAGTAAGCGGTCCCTATTTATCTACTTGCACCCGGGGGTGCTTTCGAACTGCTAGGTTGGCAGGCGCTGGGACCGAGCAACGGGAGCGCACCCCGCCGCGGGGATTCGAACCGCCGATCTTTCGATCGGCAAGCCCTAGGCGCTGAGGCTTTTACCCACAGCGCCACCCGCGTCCGCATGTTCAGAAAGTTACAGAAGTACAATAGGTGAGCCGAATTGTTTCCTTGACATGGTCCTGAATAATCGAGCTGAATAGCAAAGTTATTTTTAGGGGGAGGTTCTAAAAGGAAAAGTGAACTGTTTCAAGGAAAGCATCAGTTTTCACTATACTCAGGCATTACTGATGGTTGAACAACTTAATACAACATGAATGGCTTACTGACAGGAGGTGCATAAGTCTCAATATTTCTATTCCTAGGAAAATATATGTCCCAGCTCCAGAGCTTGTTATATTTTATTTCTGTATCACTTTACTGTAATGTAAAAGAAATTGTCTTATTACTGAAAACCTTTAGGTTGATATGGAGCGTGAATGCAAATAAGCGATTAAAAGAAGCATCATATTAAACTGATGTTCAAAGTGAAATTACAGCAATTTCTTCTGAGAGTGGAAGAAACTGTGTAGTGTTCTAATAGAATTCAGGAAATTCTGTTCGCATAGCCTGAAGAGGTAGTTTTAATGTTTGAGTTTGCTCCCCGTGCAATTATCACAGCAGAATTCATGTAATTAAAGTCATTTTAGGGCTATTTTATTAAGCACTTAATATCATCCAGACTATACATTTCAGTATTTGACTGAGAGAATGCGAAGTTTTGATTGGATCCAAGCAATGTCTCACGTTAAAAACAAACCACAGTAGTCAAAGAGTAAATTAAGGTGATGGCAGCTTGAAAGCCTAGCTGGCTTAGTACTTAGTACACACACCTAGGCAGTTTTCTAGAACAACACTTGAAAGAGATCTAATGGAAATGGGATGGAAAGAATCTGAATCTGGGTCAGAAGAGCCAGAAAATTCCATTTTATGAAGCTGAGGTGCATGCTTTTATTTATTTATTTAACAAGCTTTACAGACAAGCTTTTTTCTTTTAAAAAATCTTTCTAACTGGTTGACATAAAATAATAATATAAAAGGCGTGGGAGAGGGCCTTCTCGGTGGCTGCTCCCGGATTCTGGAACTCCCTCCCTAAAGAAGCTAAACTGGCTCCTTCCTTGACACCTTTCTGCCAACAAGTGAAGGCTTTTTTGTTGCGTGGACAGGCAGAGTCCCCAGATCCCGAGCAGTCTCCCCCCCCCCCGTCATGTGGAATAACGACTCAAGACAATGTGCTATGGGATTAAATTGGCCACAACTTTATTAAAGTTCAAATATGGGTAGACCTTGGCTCAGGCATTGGGCGTTCTCCCTCCCCAGTCCCCAGCCGAGGACCTAGGGAGCATCAGGGTTATCCAGTGTGTGTGTGGGGGGGATGGGCCGGCTCTGGATAACATATGTTCAAGCAGAGATAGCTGCCCCTGTTACGCCGCCGCCGCAGGGGAGAGCAATGACAACCTTTTGGCGTACGGTCAAAGCCTCCCTTCAGAAACCCCTTTAATAGGGAACCCTGGTGTCGCCGCTGCAAAGATGAAGATGGACAAAAGGATTCCGCCCAAGGCCTGATACCGCCAAAGTTGTGACGTTTTGCTACGGGAAAGGCGAAACCTGCCAATGCAGGGAAATTCCTTCCCGGCCCTTTGACAGCGACCTTAACGTAGCAGTGCCTGCATACCTGTGAAGAAAAGTTAACCTGCAAAACCTGTGAAGAAAAGTTAACCTGCAAAACAGACATTAACTGAGGGTGGGTAGGGTGGGAGAAGCTCTGGAGCCAAGTGAGGATTTCCAGGTAAGGTCCTCCCTCTATTGTGTGGGCAGGTAATCCCTCCCCTACCTGGCCTGGTCTCCTTGGCAATGCTTTCCCCCAGGTGGGATTGGACAACTGACTGGGGTAGGAGGAGACCTCCAGGTATCCCACCTGAGGGAAGGCAAAGCCAAGCCTATGCTGATGGAGCCGCTCCAGATCCAGGGGCTGCGCGCGCCCACGCAAAGGGCGCCCCCCGTTTTATGCGGGGAGCGGTCATTCCAATAGGCTTTTGGAAACTGGCTGCTTAAGAGCTGGTGCCATGCTGTTGTAACTATTTGTATGGTTTTAATAGGGGAAAAAATCAATAAAAAATTAAACATTGTTAGAAGTAAAACTATATACATATATAAAAATCTATTAAAAGCCATACAAATAATTACAATAAAAACAGCATGGCACCAGCCCTTTCATTAAAAGCACGTGCAATGCTCCTCTGAGCTGGTTACTCTTCCTCTCCAGAAAACATTTCACAACGAAAGTCAAAGGCTGACAGGCTTCTTTTGCATGTGTGAGATTGCTTTATTACTGCAGGGTTTATTTACTCTGACTTTTTACCCTATTGGAACAAACAGGGAGAACAAGGTTATCCCTGCTTGCTTGTGACTCACACAACAGTAGCTGTCTTTGGCAAGCAAATTCACCCACTCAAAGTTTCTGTTGTGTACTGAAAAGCAGTGTACCTTTTAGCAGTTGTTTGTGTGGACTTCAGCAGGATTTCCTAGCCTCGTGCTTGCTTGATTTATTATCCATACATTGTTTTTATCTCGGCTTCCTTGCATCATGTAACGCGTTAGTGAACAAGATGTTAGGTAAGTGTCTGACCATGGTAACAGTCAGGTTAAGAGCCAATAAATTGGGTCTAAATCCAGACAAAGCAGAGGTGCCGTTTGTGGGTGCCATTTGCTCAGTCTGGATGATTGGTGTTCGTCCCATTCTGAAGCGGTTGCACTTCACTGGAAGGGAAAGGCCCAGAGCTTGGAATTACTCCTAGAGCCATTGTTGTAACTGGAAGCAAAGGTGGCCTCCGTGGTATAAAGAGTGCTTCAGCATCTCACACTGCTGTCTCAGCTGCTGCCCTCGCATCAGTGATCTACGCTCTGTTAACATCCCATCTAGGTTACTGCAGTCCATTACACACTGGGCTGCCCTTGAAGATGGTGCAAAATCAGCAAGGTTACTAATAGGGGGTCAGGCATTCTTTACATATTATGCTGGCCCTTGCTTGCCTGAAAGTCTAACCCCCATTTCCAGGTTCTGGTAAAAAGGTAAAGGGACCCCTGACCATTAGGTCCAGTCGTGGCCAACTCTGGGGTTGCGGCGCTCATCTCGCTTTATTGGCCGAGGGAGCCAATACAGCTTCCGGGTCATGTGGCCAGCATGACTAAGCCGCTTCTGGTGAACCAGAGCAGCGCACGGAAACACTGTTTACCTTCCCGCCGGAGCAGTACCTATTTATCTACTTGCACTTTGCTTTCAAACTGCTAGGTTGGCAGGAGCAGGGACTGAGCAACGGGAGCTCACCCCGTCACGGGGATTCGAACCGCCGACCTTCTGATCAGCAAGTCCTAGCCTCTGTGGTTTAACCCACAGCGCCATACGCGTCCCTCAGGTTCTGGTATTAACCTATAAAATGGCTTTGGGGCCCCAACGCCTGAAGGAATGCCTCTACCATGTGAGCTGACCTGGACCTTAAGATAAATTGTGGATAACTTCTTCAGGGTACCCCTCCATCACAAGCACAGAGGAGGGCAACAAGAAAGCACACCTAATAATATATCCTCACCCTTGCCCCAAGAAAGCTTGCCTAGCACCTTCTGTGAAACCCTTTTAATGCCAAACACAGTAATTCCGCCCCCCCCCCCAGGCTTGTTAGAAAGTTAATACCTTAAATCTTACCAACAAGCATGCATGCACAATAGCCCTAGAGAAAGGGACTTATAACATCTAGAATTCAGACTCTGTGGATTTCTTCAAAGCCGCAATCCCTGCTCACTGACCTCTCCATTGCAATCATGCAAGCAGACCAATGCAAGAGAGTTAAACATCTGAACCAGCTCACAGTTGGAAACAGTCGCAGCCAGTATTAAGAATTCCCGGGGTAGTGCTTTCCAAGCTGGAAGCTAAGGCCATGCTATCTTCTCTTACAGCCAAATGATACACTATGTTAATTGCTTCAATTCTGTGGTTTGCTCTTGAGTACAAGATTTCCGTTTCACAAATTACCAGTGCAGGGGGCCTGTCAGGGAATTGTCTGAATCTGATTGGGGAATGCATTTTCAGACAGATCAGCTCCTCTTTGAACAGGAAGAGGAGGGGGAAGATTCGCCTCCCCCCCCCCCCATTTCCAGCGGTTTCAGGAGCAGAGCGAGACACAGACACTGAACAGCTTAGACAGGAGTTACCTAGTTACGAGATAATGGAAAGAGAAACAGAAGGGAAGGAACAGCCAGCAGAGAACAGCCAGCAGAGACGTCATTAGAGAGTTTAGGGGACCCTCCCTCCCCAAGAATTAGGAGGTCCATCTGTATTAGAGAACAAAGAATGCAGAGAGGAGGAGTAACTTCCTGTTGGCACCCAGGATGTTGCTGGAGACGGAAGGGGGAGGATTTAGAGTAGCCAACTGCTCTCCTTGTGGAGAGATGTGAATTTTTGCTTGCAACCTGATGACTGAATAAAAAAAGACTATAAATATAAACTGCTCGTTAATTCTTGTCTGTGAAGTTACCCAAGGAAGGGAAGGACTCTCCACGCCTGACAGTGCCTGATACCCTGGCTTAGAGAGCAAGGGCTTTAACTCGTTGGCCCCTGCTGTCGTAAGAACAGCAGCTTGTACTAAAGGGAACATAATTTTCCTTCAGAGCTACAGAATTTTAGATTAGTAAAGGCAGAGTGTTGTATTTTATTTTTTTTAAAAAAGAAGTCTCATAAACCCTCATAAAATAATTGCATGGAAGTTACAAATGGGTATGTAGGTTTGACTGAGAAAAATACAAAATGTATTTCAGCTGTCGTGCAGATGCACCTAATTCCGATTCCCCCAACCCAAAACATTTTTTTCTTTAAAAAAATGCCATCATCAGCCTTTCACTTTAGCTGAATATATCACTATTTCTTCTTAAGCTTTCCTTTGATCTAAAACTTCCTTCCACAGCCTCCAGGCCATGTTCTTGAATCTGTTACTACACCATGTTGCCAGAGTACCTTCAATGAAGTCAGTAGAGCATAGTCTAGTTCTCCCGAGGCTAGTCTACCACTCTGCTTTTAGACCAGTGGGTAACTCATCTGATAGTCACGTCAGTCTGTTGCAGAATATAACACAGAAACAAAATTAATCGGTAGGGAGGTACATTTGGGCAAAAAAATTCTTGAGCTGGAACTCGCCAGATCTCAGTTCGGGCACCTCTCAGGTGGGTGTCACTGGCATTCTAAGAGAACATGGGAGACATTCATGGTGAGTTCTAGCACCTCTTTTTCTAGAAAAAACAGCACTGGATCTAGGGATAGTGCCTGCAATTAATATTTGGAAGAAGGTCCCAGGTTCAATCCCTGCTATTTCCACACAGCCTGGAAAAGACTCCTGGGAAAGACTGCTGAGCACAAAGCACCAGGGGTCACCAACCTGGTACCTGCTGGCCATCACTGGCACCTCCAGACAGCAGCTCCAGACTGAGCTTTTATTTTGTTAAAGGAGTCTCTAGCCCTCCTAGAAATAAAGGTGTGAAACAAAATGTATAAATGACCTTCTAAACAGTTTCTATGAAAAGAGCCAGCCTGGCTGCTTCCACCTGTCTGTGCTTTTAGCCAATGAGCGCAGCCAAAGCTGGGTTTGATAAATGAGTTGTCTGAGCATCAGGCAATAGGGATGCCTGGAGTCCTAAAGAGCTGCTCCCCCTTTTGCTGTACTTTTCCTGCTTCTGTCTTATTTTCTAATAGACCACGGAATCTCCCTTCCCTTCTCCCTAGCAACCAGGATGCAGCTTTCCTGTGCTGGGTTCGCCTGAGACCAGGTAATCCTCATAAATTATTTTCTGTAAAGACTGTTACACAGTTAAGTGTGGGTGGATGTTAAAGAATCACCCCTCTCCCCCAAAGACAAATGAGAAAACTTTGCAAAGAGGCTTCCGTATGTCTCATGCTGTCCAGGAGCTGAAGACCAAGTACTCATTAGGAATTCATTGCATAGATAACTTATACAATGGCATATATTTCCACTCAGAAGTAAGTATCTCCCTGTTTTATGGGGCAGTCTAGGCTTTGGTTTTGAGTTGGCCCTGTGGAAAAACAAGGTTCTTGTGCCTTCAACAGCTATATGATAGGCAGGAATTCAACAGCACAAGCCTTCTCTAGCATGGAAATACAAGGTGGCATTCAAGTAATTTTAGCTCAGAGTAAACCAATTTAAATTAATGACTAAGGACTCAGCTATACAGCTGAAAATAAAATGTTTTAAATGTGTTGCAAAGTGCAATAAACAAATGTGACATTAGATGACGAAACTGATCTATGAAATATTCAATGTATTTTTCGAAACGTTTCATTAAAAAAGCATTTTCACAGCATTTTTAAATATGTGTGTAGATTCCACCTAAGTTAGGCCTATTAATTTCAATAGGTCTACTCTGTGTAAAGCTTCACTGAATACCACCCAATATTATGGGGACAGCTTAACCATAGCTGTATTGTCTAATTCAGTGTTTCCCAACCTTGGGTCTCCAGCTGTTTTTGGACTACAACTCCCATCATCCCTTGCTAGCAAGACCAATGGTCAGGGATGATGGGAATTGTAGTCCAACAGCAGCTGGAGACCCAAGGTTGGGAAACACTGGCTCTAATTTAGTGTCATGTAATGCTTCCACAGCAGCCATTAGAGCTTATGCCACAGCTTATGCCACATGTACCTGGCTGCCATTTGGTGACTGGCACCCACAAGTACTCTCTTGAAATTCAAATCAGAAAGTCATAGATGTCAGCAAAATGTGCCCATGAGTCCAAAAACATTGGCAAACCCTGGCGCAGACAGTACTGAGGTAGATGGACTTGGCATAGGACAGGAACAAAAGCAGAGTACAGAGCAACCTTAGACTGAAAACCTGCTAATTTAGGAATAGTGTTAGTTCCATTATGAACAGGCAATCCCACTCACCATCAAGTCACAACAAGGATCGCCAACAATTTGTTACCTCTTTCTTCCCTATACCCCATGCAATCTGAGGTTTTGCAACTTGTAAATGTTTGCCTTCAAATTCCATTCCTGATTTTGATTATTTTAAGATTAAAGTGGAAATGAATTCTGGCTTAAAACATTTGGTGAACAACTGTAAGAATCCTGCAATTCTTTGGTACATTCTGCACCAATGAAGTCTGCACCAATGAAGTGTAAAAGTTTGCAAACAAGAAAAGAAAAAGATTGAAGGGAAGGCAACCAAATTTTCCAGAAATATAGAATTTTTCAAGCTTAGCAATTGACTCTGGGAAAACAGGGAGAATTAGCATGGTCAATAGGTTATGGAAATGAGCTAAAATAAATGGCAATAGTGTTACTGTATATTATATCCTCTTCAGGCTGCATATTCTAGGAAAGTTGCTGTGCCAACAGAATGGCTAAAAATATTATTCCACTAACACATTTATAGTATGGGGCTGGGCAAACTGTTTTCCTTTCCATTAATAGCTTTTGCCAGTCAGAGTAAAACGGCAACATGCATAACAATATCATGATATAGAAACAAGACCCCCAATTAATTCATGCTAAAATTGCTATGAAGTCAGTCAGCAAAGCTATATGAAGGATGACTTTGGGCCAATGCATTTAATTAAACAGTATCTAGTATGTTGTTTATCCTCTAAAACGTCAATTCATATTTTAAATAGAAGCTTTACTCCGAGAAGTGTTGAGGCAGCACAAAATAAGCAAAAATTTCTTGCATAGTAAAACAGCAATTACATGCAACGCTTGTTGAAGCTACATAACCATTTTCTTTAGTTGCGCTGCAGAGATTACCACAGAGAACCCTCAAGGTTTCTGGTATTTTAATCTCTGATTAAGCTGAAGGCACTGTGCTGTGTTTTTGTTTTTAGGAAGAATTATCACATGACCTATCCTATTAGCATTCTGCTGCTCTGTTTACCATGATGCTTCTTCCCTCGCTGTGTTTAATTTCCCACTTCTGACTGAAAGCAAGTTATTCTTAGCAGAGCTGTTCTAGGACTGGCATGAGCATTTAGGCAATGCCCGGGGCCAGAAACAATGATTAAACTGAATCACCTATAGCAATAGTCCTAGCAGGCAAGGCTTGTTAACAGACAATTTTCTCCATACTTCCCTGAGGAGAGGTAGGACTTTGCTAGAAATTAACACACTCCCTCTTCCACCTCATGCATGCCAATCTCGCTATAAAAAATGCACCAGGAAATACTACACCAAACAATATTAGGCCAACGAAAACATCAGAAAATAGTAATATGCATTTTGAGTTCTCCAGAACGCTCCATCAGGCTAGATGGTAAACAGAGAAAGGGATGGGAACAAGGAAATGGGATCTCAGTCTCAGTATGGAATTGGCGGGGTGGGGTATGTAGCAGATATTCAAATGAGGCTTTGTTAGGTGCTATGCAGGTTTCACAGCTATCACCAGAGGCTGATGGGCAGAATCAGCAAAGAATAAAAAGGTGAAGGGAACCCTGACCATTAGGTCCAGTCGTGGCCGACTCTGGGGTTGTGGCGCTCATCTCGCTTTATCGGCTGAGGGAGCCGGCGTACAGCTTCCGGGTCATGTGGCCAGCATGACTAAGCCGCTTCTGGCAACCCAGAGAGGTGCACGGAAACGCCGTTTACCTTCCCGTCGGAGCGGTACCTATTTATGTACTTGCACTTTGATGTGCTTTCGAATTGCTAGGGTGGCAGGGGCAGGGACTGAGCAACGGGAGCTCACTCCGTCGTGGGGTTCGAACCGCTGACCTTCTGATCGGCAAGCCCTAGGCTCTGTGGTTTAACCCACAGCGCCACCCTCAAATCCTTGGGAACATATAAGCCAGCTGTTCCCTTCCCCCCTGCTTTGTTTGCTATCTAGCATAATGAAAACTCAAAAACTTGTACTGTATTTTGACTTGCCAAAGAAAGGTATTGTCAGGTCTGGAGTCAGACGCAGTTCAGCATTAAAAGAACCAAACGTCCATTTTCAGTAAAGTATTCAAGGAAACTGACATAAACTCAGCCCAGTGGTCTCAGCAACACTTCCCGGGAGGTCTTGCCCCTCTGGAACAGTTGTCAGGGCTAGAGGCCTTAAGGCTCCCCCTCTCACAGATGTTTCCCAGCAGTCTCAAACTGTGTCAGTGCACCTCTGATCATTGTTCTGCTCTTTGCATTACTCTGCTTGTTCGGGGGGAAGGGGAGCTTGTCACAGCAGGAGGGGGAGACTCCCTGGCTTCTTCAGCAGCCTCTTGACCAACCTCCTCTGCTTTAGCCTTGGAGTCTGAATTGCCACAGGTTCTTCCTGCTCACTAAACCCTTCAGTTTCTGACACCTCCTCCCACCAATCTTTTCCCTCTGGTCGTTCCTCTGTGTCCCACCACCAATCCCCTGGCTCTGAGCCTTCCTCCTCTGGGTTTTCCCTTGAGGGTTCCTCGGCTGCTGCCTCCCACCACTCTTCTTCGTCCAGCCAGTCCTTGACAGGTTTTGCCCTAATATGGATTTTGGAAGGTGGGTTTACTTTTTGTGGGTTTACTAAATTAAGGTCTCTTCTCTCCCGTAATGTTTCTTAAAAAACCAAAACAAAACAAAACCCACTAGGAAAAAGGTAGGTCTAGCAATTCACTGTAGGGTGGAATCTACACACACATTTTAAAAAGCTCTGAAAATGTGTTTTTTTAAAAAAGCATTTTTTAAAAAATACATTGAATTTCCCATAAGGCTCTCCATTACCATCTAGTGTCACATTGTATATTACAATTAAAACGTTTGATTTGCAGCTGTATAGCTGAGTCCTAGATAGAATGTGGTGACAGCTCTTCACGCGATTCATACAAATAGCGGCCAGAATGATAGGACAGAGCCACAGAACCATTCTCCTGACATTAGCATTGGAGCAGTTTATCTGGATGGGGTTGGGGTTGGGGTTGGGGTTGGGAGGAACAGCAGTGAGGGTGGTACTATGAGAACAAACCAGACGAAGCACCAGATTGGCTTTTCCACCACAGCCATGCAGCCCCAATCTTGCCACTTTCTCATTCTTGACCAAGTATGATGCGGCGATGTCAGTGTACAGAGGATGGTCCTACTAAACATGAACCTACTGATTTATACAGAGTTTGTGCTCTGATAGCCAGCAATACGTAGGAGTTTACTACAACATATAACCACACAACACTGTTTTGCCCTGTTCCCCATATATCAGGAAGTTCAGGAAATTTAGATGAAGTGTGTGTTTTCTCATGAGCATAACCTTTGGAGATTTACTTACATTCCATTGGTCCCTAATTGCCTGGGAAAGTCACAGACGTCAACTGCTTCCTCCTCCATGCACATTCATTATCCCTGAACTTCTGAATAGCTAAAAAAGAGCTAAAGACTTTAAGATTCACCCTGTAGCCTGAACAATCATTTAGGACTGTTTCACACAAGACGATTTTCACACTTCCATGTAGGAAATTGGGTGAATCCTATGTCTAGTTTGTTGTTTCTGATAAGTGATCGTGCCTATTTTACTGAGTGCATTTTAATCATGTGATCCACTACATGCACTTTTTTTAAACTTAGTTTTGTGAGAAGAAGCATGAGTTAAATTGTGATTGTTCTCAAGGATGACGCACTTCAAAGAGCTGCAAAAGGACCTCTCAATCAGAGTAAAGGTAAAGGTAAAGGGTCCACTGATTGTTAGGTCCAGTTGTGACCGACTCTGGGGTTGTGGCACTCATCTCGCTTTATTGGCCGAGGGAGCCGGTGTATAGCTTCCGGGTCATGTGGCCAGCATGACTAAGCCACTTCTGGCGAACCAGAGCAGCAGACGGAAACGCTGTTTACCTTCCCGCCGGAGCGGTACCTATTTATCTACTTGCACTTTGATGTGCTTTTGAACTGCTAGGTTGACAGGAGCAGGGACCGAGCAACAGGAGCTCACCCCGTCATGGGGATTTGAACCGCCGACCTTCTGATCGGCAAGTCCTAGGCTCTGTGGTTTAACCCACAACGCCACCCACGTCCCCCAAACACAGTAAATGGGCATTAAAATGACAAAAGCAATTCAGTGTAAACAAGTGATGCATGTAAGGGCACAATACCTTAATTTCCGGATTGCTCATGGGGTCTGAATTGGCAGTGAATGACCAAGAGCAAGACCTTAGTAGGGTCATAGTGAAAGCATCAGCCCAGTTTGCAGCAGCTGTGAAAAAGGCGAATTCCAAGCTAAGAGAGGAACTGAAAATAAAGCTGCCAATATAAATAATGCCATTATACATATCTACGTTGTGACCATGTTTGGAGTACCACACACAGTTCTAGTCACCTCACCTCATAGAAGGGATTGTAGAGTTGAAATAGGTTCAGACAAAGGCAACCAAAATTATCAACGGTTTGGAGAAATTCCCTACGAAGAAAGGTTACAGCATTTGGAACATTTTAGTCTAGTGCAAAGAGGCACTAGGTGGGATTGCTGCAATGCTTTATATGCAATGCTGCCTCTGAAGACGGTTTGGAAGAATTCAGCTGGTGCAGAATTCAACCAGGTTGCTCATTGGGACAATACAGTTTCAGCAGCATATTACACCGATCCTGGCCCAACTGCACTGGCTGCCAATTAGCTTTCGGGCCCAATTCAAAGTGCCGTTTTTGACCTTATAAAGCCTTAAATGGCTCAGGACTGCAATATCTGAAGGACCGCCTCTCCCCATCCCGGACTCTGCATTTATCATCTGAGACCCTTCTTCATGTGCCTCCTCTGCAAGAGGTCCAAAGGGTGGCAACATGAGAACAGGCCTTGTCTGTAGTGGCTCCGCGTTTGTGTAATGCTCTCCCCAGAGAGATTCGCCTGACACCTTCATTATAAATTTTTAGGCAAAAACGCTCCTCTTCAACCAGGCCTTTGGGTAATTAATATTCCAAAGCCTTTTAAATGTGTCTGTGGAGGGAGGGGGTTATTGCATTGCTGTCCTCCCCCCTTAATTTTATACCTGTGCATGAACTATGGAACTTGGTTTAATAGACAGTTAGACAGGTAAATGGAGAATAAGACTATCCATTGGCTACTAGCTATCATGGTTATACTCCGCCTACAGGTAGTATGCTTGGGAATACATTTCTGGAAATGGTTGGATGTGAGAGTGCTGTTGTACCCAGGGTGGTGCTGTGGTCTAAACCACTCAGCCTCTTGGGCTTGCTGATCAGAAGGTCGGCGGTTCAAATCCCTGTGACAGGGTGAGCTCCGGTTGTGCTGTTCTAGCTCCTGCCAACCTAGCAATTCGAAAGCACCCCAGTGCAAGTAGATAAATAGGTACCACTGTGGCGGGAAGGTAAACGGTATTTCCATGTGCTCTGGTTTCTGTCATGGTGTTCTGTTGTGCCAGAAGCAGTTCAGTCATACTGGCCACATGACCCGGAAAGCTGTCTGTGGACGAATGTCGGCTCCCTTGGCCTGAATGTGAGATGAGCGCAGCAACCCCATAGTCACCTTAGACTGGCCTTAACTGTCCAGGGGTCCTTTACCTTTCCCCCCTCTTTTTTACTCAGGCCCGCCCTGCAGGTTTCCCATAAGCTTGTGGTTGGCCTTTGTGAAAACAGGATGTTGTACTAGACTGACTACTGGCTTGATTCAGCAGGCACTATGTTTTTAAATTAAATGGCTTTTGCCACTAAGTTTTGATGAGTTCACCTGTATAGTCCTGATTCCACTGAAGTCTGTCGGTAGCCTGATTCAGTGGTCAGATAGTTACCCAGCCATGATATTTAGGTTCTGCTGCTTCCTTCCACCCATTCTCACTAATCACTTCCTCTTTGAAAACTGTAGTTCCTAGACTACTTACCTCAGTGACACTTTTAAACAATATTATTGAATTCATAGTAATATGCAGGCAGGATTACCAGAACTGAAGGCAGCACACATTGTTTAAATAAAAAATACTAGAGACATGGTTTCTGGCCCTTTTGCAGTGAACTGTTCAGTTGAGCAGAAGGTACATCAGATAAGGAACTAAGGTATGAGCAATACTTTTAAGCAGGAAAATTGCAAAACACAGAGTTCAGGAAGATTTCAGCATATCCAAGACAAGGACATGCAGGAAAGGGGTTTGACAGCTTAATTTGGGTACTTAAAACTGTAATATTCTAGGAAACTTTATTTTCCCAACAATGAAACCTACAGAAAAAACTAAATGTGTATGAGAGGAAGTGGGGTGAGTACAAAAAATATACTTGTGCATCACTAAAACATCTCTAGGGATGGTAATGTCAAGGAAAAGTGTTTATGACAATTATTCTTTTTAGCAGTTGTAGCAGCAGCTCCACAAAGAGCAGATTCCTAGTGACTGAGGTCCCTTCGGTTCTCCCAATAAAATATTTGAGGGGGCTGGGACCCCCAAAGTTCATGTGCATTGCCATTCAAATGGTGCACATGCACCGTGTCAAGTGTTCAATTATGTGGGGGTGGGGCTTACTTGCCCCCCAACATTTTGCTCAAGCTGGGTTCACCAATATTTCATCGTCACAACAACCTATGTGGGGCAGATTAGACTGAAAGACTGTGACTGTTCCACAGTGCTATCAATGAGTTTCACCATCACCCAAAAATTTGAACGAAGGTCTCGCTGGGCCAAGGTCAGTGCTAGTCTATCCACTATACCACAATGACAATTCAATACTTGTCCTGAGCGAATTGCAATATTACCTCAAATACCAGTATTTCAAAAATTGAAATCAGAGGTGGAAACAACGGGCATTAGTATTTCACTGTCCTGCTACTATATTTGTCATTTTTATGCACAAATAATAATAATTTTTCACTTTCCCAATTTATATGGAAATTTGTATTTATATCTGTTATATCTATTATCTACTTTTCTGGTTGTTAACTACTTATTTAACCTCACCAGTTTGATAGGTCATGGATGATCATATATGCCACATGCTATTTTTTGTGCTCTGATTGTTCTCTTGCAGTGAATAACGTGTGAGTAAATATTCCACTAAAGTGATTAATGTTAAGGGAAAGCAACAGTTTAAGCAGAAAATTAATAGAGTATTCTGAGGACAGTGAATATTTATATTAGGTGAATATGATTTAGAGAGCTGCAAACTGCAAGCCACAAATTCCAGAATTGTACTAACAGAGTCACTTTGGAATCTATGAGGTATCAAAAGTATTATTGCCTCACAAATTACAGTCAGGAATAACTCTATTTGAGTGAACTATCTCGTGTGTTTTTTTCATGTAGTGCTCCACATAAAATACCTGGCACTGAGCTGTTGTAATCCAATAATGTTTTTTTCTTTTTCTATTTTAGTGGGCTTTGCTACTCTAATCCTACGTAGATCTATCATCTGGAAGGCTACTGCAGCATTTGTTAATAAATCTTTAGATACTTTGCTCTAAACATATCTTGACCATCCCAGGGCTGGGCAGGCTTTATGCTTCTGGAATCTGGTTTGCTTTTCCACTAGGGCCACTGAGGTCTGCCAGCTGCCAGCAGATGCAAAACTGTTAGGGTCTGGGAATTGTTGCTATGTAAAGGGCAAGCTGCAGTTCCCAGGATTTGGTAGGGGGTGGGAACCATGTGTTTTAAATATATGGTGTAGGCGCTGAGCTCATGAGTATTTTCACACAAAAATCCACTCCTGGCTTCCCCACACATTTCAGCGACCTACTTTGAGATGCGGGGGAAAGCCTTGCTTTTGTTCCTTTTTTTAAGAAAACTGGGAGTCAGAAACCCCTACAACTAATCTATCTTCCAACCACCCCTGGACCGTACTATATTCCTACTGTGTGCCATCCTTTTGAAATAAATAAAATTATCTAACCAACAACAGTATGATTTTATCAACTTCTTGTGTAAGAAATCTTTCCTAATATTTGAATTTGAAACTCAAATACTGACTCCATTGAAAAAAACCCCACACACCCTGATTTCTCCCTTTTCACTTTACAAACATCAGCAAAAAGAGAGGTGGTATTATTTTAAATATTTGCTTCTTTCCAATTTTGGCTATATTTCATATGGATTAAGTTACAATGAGTGGGATTCACCTAATGCAACCTATTAGCGGAAGCCCTGCGGAAGGACTTCCACTTGCACAATGAGAATGTCCCCTTTTTCCACTGCATACCCCTTGCATCGGCTTGCAGGGAATTCTGAGAACCCCCCAGAACTGTGTGCAGAAGGAGGAGGAGAGGGAGATTGTTCCATTGGGCAAGAAATGGGGCCAATTACTACATCAGTCATATAAACATACCGAACATGTACCGAGAGAAGCAGTGGGTCCAGGCATGCATGTTATCCCACCTTATCTGTGATGTCATGTGCAACCAACTATATCTCAAAAAGAGTTTGTTATGGGAACCCTGATCATGTGGCAAAGAAACATACATTGACTCCTCATGGGTGAGTACATAGGCTCGATGTTACAGAATATACAGAACTCCTGTATTTAAATTTGTAAGCCAAACTTAAGAACCAGTTGGAGGCATACCTAGGGCCCCTTGCACCCTTGGCAAGGAGCTGTATCAGCAACCCCCTTCCCCTCCCAAAAAAATCACTTTTCCACAATAGTCACCAGATGAGTGAGTCCTGCACAAGAGTGGCAAGCAGGGAAAGAGGCAGGCAGGCAGGGCCTAGTTGGATCCCCAGGGAAGCAGGGGTTTAACACACACACACACACACACACACACACACACACACACACACGAGTTGGGAGAAGTTAACATCCCCTGCTGGCAGTGAGTGCAAAGAAAATGGCGGTTGTTACCCCAGCTGTCCATTCAACCCACCCACTCCACAATCTCAGTTGCCATCCAGGCCATCTGCATCTCACCCTACACAACTAACTCTTTCTCCTTGGTTGGAGCAATCTGGGGTGATTTTTGCACCCATCCTGTGTCTGCACCCCCAGCAGTGGCCTGTTTCGCTAACCCCCTAGGTACACCCCTGGAACCAAATCAGATTGTGGCCAGTCTAAAACTACTGTACATGTAGGTAAGACAGGGAGACTTAGGCATACCTTCCAGAATGCGTACGATTTAACATCTGATTGCAACCATATGTACAATAAATGTGCTTACTATGCAGTAAGCCTGCAACTTACGTGGAGGTTACATTCCAAATACAGAGGGGCACAATTTGATTAAAATTTTGAGGCGGTAGCCGTGTTGTGGATTTAGTTTAGGGACTTTCTGTTTGCATAGGAGTGAATCAGTGGACAGGGTAAACACTGTAAACACTGCTAGTCGTTCAGCACTTGTTCAATTCAGCAATCAGTCGCTGACCAAGGTCTCAACACATTTTATCTGGAGTGGTAGAATTTTAAACATAGGCATCGGCTCTCTTGGCACAAACGCCATCAAGTCTGCAGCCAGACCCACAAATCCAGCCTGAGAGAAGCAGATCGAAATCTTATTTCCGACTTTAGGTATGCACTTAGATATCACTGACTTTGACTTTAATGAGACTAGAGCACAAATATATATTGCATTACCGATGCAGGCCAACAGTATAATTGCTTCTTTGGCATAATTTGGAGTCTTATCCTGTGTGCTTTACTCTGCTCTGAAGGCATCGTGACTACATATTAGGCAGATGTAGTCTCTTAGCATTCTTCTTTAACAGAGAGCCTGCCAGCAGTAAAGAAGTCAAGGCAGGATTCGCTAGAACACTGCTGTATTTTCACTATTCTCAGGCCGATGAGTTTCAATTTGAGGCAGCCAAAACATAATTGCCCTGAAAAGTATGTCATGGGCTGGCAGATTCACAGCCCATTGTGGACACAGCATTTGAAAGGATCTTACAGTATGCATTGGCCCAAAAACACAGTCCGTGCTTGCATGCAAATATAGCTGCTGCCAGACTTATGCTGTGCTATCACACAGACAACACTTATAAAGTCCTGCATCTTTCCAGATAACTGTGTAAGGCAGCAATTCTCAGGCAGTGCTCTAGAGTGAGGTGAGTCCTTTCATGAGCAGAAGGCAGTTTTAAAATTTGTGGGGAGGTCTTCAGAGCAAAACCCATTACATTGATGCATTTCAACAACAAAAAAGCCACACACTTGTTTTTCAACTTTGTGTTGCTAATAGGTGCAAAGCACTTACAAAAATCCCTGTGCTTCAGCTAATTCTGTTCCTTTCGAGTATGATTTATTATAATGGTGAAATGATATCAAGCTTGAGACCTGAAGTAAGTGTTGAGGTGAAAGAAGAAGTTTAATTCTTTGCAAAAATATAGTTTGACCAGATTAAAATCTCAAAAGTAAACACTGCCGGTGGTGGGAGGAAGCAGACAAGTAAACGACAGGCTGCTTCACTTACACTAGAGACTTTTCAATATGAACTTTCACTTCAGCCTATTAAAATTTAATTGTGTGTCAGCACAAACATACAAATTATTCAGCCAAGTATATAAATAGTGCTGTAGAGCTACCTTAGCTATCATTACTGTGCTCATGTAAAGTTAGAAACTTAATGGCAGCCTTGCTCTTTCAAACTGTTAATTGGATCTCCATGAGAGCAGTTATTGTACTCTGGAGGTGGAAAAAAAAAAGTCACACATCAAGTAGATGCAATCTTTTTTAAAAAAAGAATGAGTTGTCATATTAAAAGATTCAGAGACAGTAATATTTTCAGCAGATGAGGAGAAATGTATTTACATTTTTTCTAATGTATTCCACAAGCATATTAAAACCCACATTTTCAGGTAATTCTTTTCTACTGGTTAATCTTGTCGTTTATTTCCTCTCCCTCCCTTACGATTTGTTTATTTATATTTAGTGTAGTCTAGTTCCATGGAACTGTAGGGATTTGCCCCACTGCTTCATAGATAATGAAAAAGTATCTGCTGGGACCTTTGCATTGCTTGCTCAATGGCCTTCTTTATTCTACAGGGGCTAATGTTGTTTTCTGTCCTTAAGTGATGCCATAATATTGTTGTTCGTCATATATATCCTGAAGCAGAACTGCACTGTAGCTGCACCAGAGCAACACTTAGCAATAGAAAAACATTACAGCAACAACAAGAGGATATCCCAAACATACATCTGAGAAGTCTTGAAAACCAAAAGCCAAAAATGTCTTCTCTGAAACGCAGATCACGAACCACAGATATATAATCACCTGGTGATCAAGCACGGGCATTTATTTTATTTTATTTTCAAAATGAATAAAAAGCAGGCAGAGAGCCAACAATAAAAGGATTAGGATACGCTTTCAGGTTAAGCTGGCACAGACTTCTTCCAGCTGGATGAAAAGAAGGGAGCAAACTAGGAAATAGACACATATGCCATCCTAATGAGATATTCTTCTATTTGTAAGCTTCAACAAAAAGTATTACTTGTGCCTAGAACCCTCCACACAGGATATAACAGTGAAAGTAGGATTCCTTGATAATAAGGGGAAAGCACTACATATTTTTCATGAGAGTCATTGGGCTCAGGTGAGTCCCATTCTGAGGCCCAAGTGGCTTTCAATCTGTTTCTCCAGAAGTGCATGGCAATCCTTTCCCATTTTGCAGATTATTTCCACTGTGGTGGATTACGACTGTCATTGCCAAAACAGACTCGGCCCTCTACTTTATCAGAGAGATATTGGAAGGTAGCAAAATCTTAGCTTAGGGGAAAGTGAAGACATTTTTTAATTTTATTTTTACAGCCATTCAGTTAAATCACGTATTTTGCAAGCATATGTGCAAGATTTGCTAGATTTAGGCTGGGGGAGAGGGAATGTGGTGGAATGTTTGGAACTTTAATTACCTTTGAAAAAATGTCTTGAGCTTAAATTTCAGGCACAGAATGGGAAGTCATTTTTCAGAAGGTGATGGGACAGGAGTTCAAACAGAGGCCCATGGATTTAGCTATTTTGCAGGGGTGTGTAGGAAGGGAATATGCCCCTGCGTTGCTAAAGCACCTAGAAAATGTTCTGTTTCTTCCCATGATGCACTACAGTAGTTTAATTGCCCAGATTTGAAGTGTAGTGCGAGAAAAGCTCGGAAATGTGTCCTCGTTTCCAAGCCAACTTATTGATGCTCCTGCCTTGCCACATTCTTCTTTGAGGAAGGCAATGAAAGCACCAGAGCACAGCACACAAAAAAACACAAGGAACATTATCACCGCCTTTGCAATGCAGAGATGTGTTTCTGCCTTCCTGAATAAGAGGGGAAACTGTTTCATTTGCTATCAGGGAATGTGCTAGGTAGCTAGATCTGAGTGGCTATATAGCATTATGTTGCCATATCCCTCTGTACAAGGTTCCTGATTGGTGGTGATCATGCAGTAAAAGAAAAAGGGTTTAAGGGGAGCAGCAGGGAGAATGAACACATATTAACCACAAACAACCATAGAAAAATGAATGGGGGGGGCAGGACTGTCAGGAGACATTGTATGGCACCAAATCTCCTTTCTTGTCCCCAAAATGATCATATGCACAGCTGGATTCAAAGCTATCAAGGACTACAAACCAATCATTTCAGTGTAGTAATTAGGATGTCCTTCATAATTTCAGGAGATTCAAGTGGTATGGCTTTTTCCTGACATTTGAATGGCACTCCAGCTGAAGGTTGTATGTCTAAATTCTCTTCCACACACAAAAAGTTTAAGCAGAAGCACTATTTATGTGTGTCCGTGAGGCAATAAAAAGCAACCACGCAAATCCTCTTAAAACCCCTACTATTTTGTAACCTAATTTTGAAAATGTTCAATAATTGGCTTTCAAACCCAGTTTAAGAATCATGCCCTCTTCAATTCCCCTTTCAACCCCAGGTGCACATATTCCAGATTTATAATGGTTATGAAGCCATGTATGTTTCATCAATTTATAAAAGAGTGCCAGCGGAAGAAAGAACTGGGGGTGGGGGTGGGGAAGAGAGCCTTACCTATCTATAACCCACGGTATCCTAATGTCTACTATTCCTCTTTTGTTAAAATACAGCACTGCACTGCAGATTAAATGTGGTATTAAATCACCTCTTCTGATAAATCCGTGTTGCTGCATATTTTACAAGCCCATATTTTGTCACAGTTAGTGTTTATTGGAGCATTTTCCAGCTCTTCTCCCGCAGGCATAGTAAAAGTTACTTAGTGGGACAAGCAACAAAGTCAACGGTAGGAATTGCATGCTGCAGCTGTTTGCACCTGGCTGCATTGTAGTCCTACCACAAGTTTCAGAGAAGAAGTCTAAAGAAATGTAAATCAGTCTCCCTGCTGGAAAATAAAGTTGCATCAAGAAAATGCATCATAATTTTATGTGGCTTGATTTTCAAAGAGTTTGAGTACAGCATGGCATGGCACTTGCTTATCTTTTCAAAAGAGCCCTGCACATTTCATCCAGAAGAACTGAGAACACTGGACAATGCAGCCTTACCTTAACATCTTCTAACCAATGTTAGAATGTACTTTTTGATGCTAACACAGTGGGTCCACTGGCAGACACAGATGCACAAGTAGGATGTTAGAGAATCCTGATGAAAATGGAAACGGGTGGGAAAGCTGCCAATGTTTGGCTCTTCATCCCATGGAAATCAGTTTAGTGGACAGGATTGGTATTTGCTGTTCTTGTTGTTTTCCACGCACAAACAATACATAATTGATTGAATTTCCTCCTATTTGCATAGTGCTTCCTGTGCATTAAAATGAAGAGAGTTGAATTTTTCCAGGGATAAGAAGCAAGCAAGCAGGCTCTAAAACAGACCCTCGTTTTGACGACTAAGGACAGGGTTGGTTCTTCCTTATTTTCAGCTCCTTTATTATTAAATATATCTATAATTTCATATGTTAATAAGAAAGAATGGATCAGAAAACTCAAAGTGAGCCCTCATATTTGTTTTTTTTCTATTTATATTTGTCAATTGTAAGGGCCTTAGTCAAATTCTGCAAGCGAGTTCATTTCAGTACATTGTTTCTGTATATACATCATGAAAGGTTCCCAATCTTTCTTAAAGTCATTATTGTCCTTATCTTTGAGTCTCACAGTTAACTTCGCCATTTCAGCATATTCCATCAACTTTTCTTGCCATTGTTCTTTCGTTGGTATTTCTTCACTTTTCCATCTTTGAGCTAATAAGATTCTGGCCACTGTTGTCACATACATAAATAAATTCTTCTTGTCTTTTGGTAGATCTTTACCTAAAATACCTAATAAAAAAGGCTTCTGGTCTTTTAACAAAATAAAATAAAAAAATGAACGGGGTGGAATAACATAATCACAACTTAATTGCATAAGTTTGCCACAGCGGACAGCAAGATGAATAACATAGTTTTTGATAGAAGACAAACTGTAGTGGAACAGAAACATGCAGTTGTGATTCGAGGACCCGATCCCCGCTTGGGGAATAAAGACACGTGGACACAGTATGTAAGGTTAATGGGTAAGGAAAAGGCCACAACTTTATTGATTACAGCATGTGAGAAGGTATTGGCTTAGGCATTGGATCACGGAACATTAGACTCCACCCACTCGGAGAGGGGTGAGCCCAAAGGGGGTTTATTCACCAGAAGGTGGAGCCTGTTGATGCTAATACAACTATAGGCTCTCTCCTGATGTCACCGAGGGTCGTGCCATGGCCCCCCGCCACACGGGCATCTGACAGGATCCATGACTGCCGGATTCCTCTAGCAGAATACACAAAATTGTCGGGGAAGGCGATGGCCACACCTTGCCCCCCGAAATACCAACAACACATTCCAATGCCTAACCACCAAATACCACAAAAGTTGTGACGGTTGCTACGAGGTAGGCGAAAAAAACCCAAGAGGCCGGGCCAATTTAGCCAATTGGAAAAAACTACCAGGCCCCCTGGTTAAACAGGGCGACCAACCAGAGGTCCATAGAAAAGTCTCAGGAAAAGCTAATCTAAAGGGAGTGGAGGGTGGGTGACTTGAAGAAAATGTGTGTGCAATGGTGGGGATGGCTGGCGCGGCCGCATTTGAACGGCAAGGCCCGCCCCCGCCGAGCTTCCCTATTGGGTGCCCAACCGGGGAGGGGCGTGGCGCACCAGCCCCTGGAGTTGAAGCAGGGGGCGGAGCGCCCCCTGCATGACGCGGGAATTGTTTCCCGCTCACAACCCCTCCCCTCCGGGAGGAGGAGAGGCTTTAAAACAGGGTGGAATGGAAAACTATGCCTTCTTGAACCTCTAAACAGAAGCCAGAAACAGAAAGCCTCTATGTAAAGCACAGTGACCACCTCCCATTTCTCTCGCATGGCTCATGTTGCTTACATCTCAACATTTCTCAGCTTCACATCTAACGCCACACAATCCAATCCACCCACTGAATACCATACCCCTACCATAAGTCTCCAAGTCTAAACAAAGTTCACTGAGGAGACCAGAGGCAGTTAAGAGCTCTCTTATCAACAATAAGGTACCTCCCGCCTCAAGAGACAAGCCTTAGCCAGCTGATGAAGCTCTGCATTGAGGAAAACAGGACATACTTTCCAGTAGACACCATTCTTTTTCCTGTGGCTGGACTCAAGTGACAAGAAGTATGAAGTAACTAACCTTCATTGTGTAAAGTCAGTGGAGGTGGACCAAGGATAGTGGGTGAAATAACAGCTTTTGGGGGGCAGACATTTTTCTAAACCAGTGATGGGAGAATCTGTGACCCTGCATACATTGTTAAACTTCAGCTCCAATCATGGATTATGGAAGTAGCAGTCTAGCAACATGGGCGGGGAGAGAGAGTCCACAGGCTCCCCATCCCAGGGTTAAACAGTGCCCAAGTGATTGTGTGTGTGTTGCTCACAGCCTGGGACCTGCCCCTGGTTTTATTTCTAGAGACCCAGTTAGCAGCTGCAGCCAGATGTTTAGTTCTGCCCTATATGCTGACTGTGCTCTTACCAGGAGACGTAAAACAACCTTGACAAAATAATGCATGCCTTGGTACAGCCAGGGTTGAATTTCTGCGTAACATACAATATGTGCACCTGTACTGACAGTAGTTAGAAAACTGTCGCTCATGAAACACATGGCACCTCACCTGTAGATATAATTATGACTCATAACACCTATTATTGCATTAAAACTGAAAATTCGACAATATAACATTTTCTCCCCATATAAACTGACCCAGTCTTTGTGATCCTCATCTGAGGTCCTTCTTCATGTGCCTACTACATGAGAGGTCCGCAGGGTAGCAACACGAGAACGGGCCTTTTCTGTAGCCACTCCCCATTTGTGGAATGTTCTCCCCAGGGAGGTTTGTCTGGCACCTTTATTATACATCTTTAGGTGCCAGGCAAAAACATTCTTCTTCCACCAAGCCTTTGGCTGATTTAGATTCTACAGCCGTATAAATGTGTTTGTGGGATGGGGAGTTATTTTGTTGCGTTTTTGTTTTAATTGTTTATTTGTGCTTTTGTATTTTTATCTTGTGAATCCCCCTGAGCTCTTTGGATGAAGGGTGGTATATAAATTTAATAAATAGAAATTTAAATGGTTTTCAGTGTGCTGCTTTTCGGTGGGGAGCATTTTTAACATGCTGAATACCTTAGAGTCAGCATTCAATTGTAAAATTCAATCCAATGAACCTTACAGGCTGGTTTGTTTTTGTCAGCTATAGCCTGCAATGATTGGTGGTTCACTTTTCCATAATAATGGTGCTGTGGTCATTTTTATTTATGTTATATTGGATTATTATATTTGTATCACCTTGGCTTTTGGGGGATATTTTAAAGTAGTTGTTTTAAATACAATTTTAATTTATATTTTATTCACGATGCTTTGAGATGTATTTTGTAAACCACTTTGGAAATAATTTTTCTTGAAAAGAGGGTTATACATCTGTTAATGAATAAATAATACTTCAAGGAGCATTTTCTCCTCCAAGAGCTTCCCTGCACATCAAATGATTCTATTGTGGTAATAAAACTGGAACAGGCTTCACTTTCGTGGCTGACAACTTTGCTTCGTGCCTCCTAGTGCCAAGTCAAAAATTTTCATATTTCTCTAGGCATTTTAACAATTGTTTAAATTTTAATGACAAGAAAGTTTGGGGAAAGGAACAGAAGAACCTTGGGAGATCTGCTTTCCATAAAGTCAAACTGATCTGCTGGTTTTGAAGTTGCAAACATAAAGCTACAAATCCATCTGTATCAGAAAGTATTTAATCCTCAAGCTTCAGCACATGCAACTGTTAAGAGAGAGTGACAAGAAATGACTCTGAGCAGTAACATCTACTTGGTGAAGAATATGTAACCTTACCATTCATTTGAATAAGTGACTAGACACTCCTTTTGGCAGAATAATTTTATAATTGGGGAGGGGGAATTGAAGCTAATATAGTAATCGGGGGAGGGGGGAATGAATGGAAGCCAAAGGCTGAGAGGAAGAATAATTAGTGGAAGTAAAAATAAAAGGGGATGGTAGTAGACCTGAGCACTGACTTGCCTTTGGTAGGTTTCAAGAACACAGTAGTGATAAAATATAAATGAAGGTAAGATACAAGGGAGACCCATTATATATAAAATGTTGCCTCCGTGAACAAGGGAAAATATAATCCGAAGTCATTTGTACAGTGTCTTCTCCTCACGTCTGAGAAATGCAGATTATTTTTTTTACCACTCAACATTTCAAAGTCCATAGGCTGTGGAGCAAGTGGCTGGTTCTTGCTGTTGTTTCTACAAACATAGCAAGTTCTGAAAATCCTCATTTACTCAAACCAAATGTTTAACACATTTTTCAAGAATAATAAGTAGTGTATCAGTGAGAGTTATTTTAGTTGTCATTTGCCAAAAGCGAATGCTGAAAAACAACAACCCAGAAATCGGCATTATCTTTGACATCATTTTGCCC
Organism: Podarcis muralis; assembly: GCF_964188315.1. Taxonomy (NCBI): domain Eukaryota; kingdom Metazoa; phylum Chordata; class Lepidosauria; order Squamata; family Lacertidae; genus Podarcis; species Podarcis muralis. The sequence continues at coordinate 73,946,380 of NC_135658.1, read as the reverse complement.
ATGCAACACCCCTTAAGGAGTTTGTAACTTAATTCAATAAATCCTGTTCACAAGTTTATTATTACTCAGTGGACAAATGAACATGGGGAGAGGGATGAGGACAGCACTTGCTAGTTCTCCTGCACCAACCTGCTTGAGTACAAGCTGTTACTCAAATATACCCAACACATATCCATCCCAGTATGTATAAGTCAGAGGCAGCCAATGTGTCGCCTTCCAGATGTTGTTGACTCCAACTCCCATCTGCCCAAGCCATGATAGGATGATCCTGACACCAGCTCTCTGACTGCATAAAATGTGCTAAGGCCACATGCACAAAACTTACACAGGTCTGGATATCCGCATGTAAGGTCTTCTGCAAACAGGACCTCAGACATATGGAGGTTAGAGGTAAGGCCACAGCAGGCACAATCCCAATCTCACCCCCTCTGTGTGCACATCTGTACATAGATTAAACATCTGCACAGGGATAAATCACAAGCATTCATATACAACAAGGGGAAAGCATACATAACTGAGCAGCCTTCCCCATCCTGGTGCCCTTCAGGTGTTTGGGGCTATAACTCCCATCATCCCTGGCCACCGACCATGTTTTCTGGGGCTCATGGCTAATGGGATTCCATCAGCATCTGGAGAGTATCAAATTAAGGGAAGGATCTAGTAGTGATATAAAAGGAGAGGATGGGAAGCAATGAATCAAAGTTCTATTTAAACATTACGTGTTCGAAATAAGGCTCGGCTTGGGCAGTAAGGTGTTAATGCAGGTAAGCAGCCCTATTAGGCACTAAGCCTCCCTATAGATTTATTTATTTATATTTCATATAGAGTTGGATATATTCAGTTGTTCTGGTATAGGAGGTTCTAGGACTGTTGCCAAAGAGAGGAGCTAGGAAATGCAAGGCGATACATAACATGCACATAAACAAAACCATAGTAGCCGCAGGAACTGTAATATGGTGATTGACACGCGTCCTTAAAGCCACAGGAAATGTAGTATTTTCTGTAGGAATCGGCCCTTGTTTCCATTAGCAGTAGCATCTTACATCTGAATAATGTACTTCACTGCCTCAGTTTTGTTCACAGCAATTCCTGATGCTTGTACAACCTACACATCTGGCTGCTGTGCGCACACATGCTCACATATAAATTCCGAATATACTAAAGGCTACATTGACTGAATTAAGGAGTTGTGAACTGAAATGGCATGTTGAAGATAAAAACAAAACTAAAAAAATAAGTTCACACGGCAAGCAGCAGTAACATTTTTATTTTTATTTTTTGAACAAAAAGTATTACTAAATAAAGAAGAAGAACATGAAAGATGTAATCCTTGTGAAAACATGGTCAAAAATGTAATTATACATGATAAAAAATGTTTTTATACATTTTTATCATTATTTGCTGGGCCAGCTCTTCTGTACTTTGATTGCCTTCATCAACATCACATCCAATTATTTATCATCCCAATGATTTGTCTTCTGTGAAAGATAAACCATTTTTCAGTTGGCATGTACCAGTAATATTAATTGATAACATCCATCTTGCAAATTCTCAGTACAGGAACCATAATGTCTCTGAGCATTAACTGTAGTCCTCAGAAGTGGTCTGTCACAAGCTACATACTTCATCATAATATTCTATTTTTGGTTCCGCTATTTATCTTACGCTGGAGGATATAACTCATTGCTATGTGTGTGCTGAGGATGCCCACAATTCAGTGGCAACAGTGGACAAAGTACGCTACAACAAATCTTCAAGTGTGGCTTCTTATGCTATACAGTGGTACCTCGGGTTAAGAACTTAATTCGTTCTGGAGGTCCGTTCTTAAACTGAAACTGTTCTTAACCTGAGGTATCACTTTAGCTAATGAGGCCTCCTGCTGCCGCCGTGCCACCACCGCACACTTTCTGTTCTCATCCTGAAGCAAAGTTCTTAACCCAAGGTACTATTTCTGGGTTAACGGAGTCTGTAACCTGAAGCGTCTGTAACCCGAGGTACCACTGTACTTTGTATTTCATTGCAGATACCCAAGAACAAACTGCATGCATACTGTACTACTATGAAGTGCACACATGTGTGATCTGCCACATTCCTTTGAAATGCACCTTCTGTGTACTCTAAAGGGAAATGCAGCAATCTAAACACACACACACTTACAACCTTCTCAGGTGACACAGTATGATATCTATATATAAGAAGCTCTCATTGGCAGAAAGTTCCACTTCTCTGGGTTCTGTATAGTGTTCAAGATGATGAATGACTAAATACAGGTTATGCAGCAAAAGTGGAAGGGTTTTAAACACACTCTTTTCAGTGCTTGACATTAAAATGCAATTTCTATCAAAGATCAGAATAGTTCAAAGTGGATGTATCAGACAGAACTGTGCCTGTGGCAAAAATCAACCATTTTCTACTTTTAAATCTGGCAAGGAGAAATAGGTTTCTTTAACCACATTGTTCTGCAGACAATGACTAAAATGAATATATTGACAAGCCAAAGGCCTATTTACATTTTTTGCTGAACAATGTATACTGAATGTGTAAATGGGCAGTGAAATAATGTGTCCCCACTGCATATATGCATAACATGTTAATTTGGGTTATGCACACACATTCCTTTACACACTGGTCCAATATGCACGATATGGACACACATTTTCTTAAGTAGAAGGTGTGTAGCCGATGTATATGCATAAGCCCATTTTACAATTCATGGCATATGTGTAATGGGAGGCCGCACAACACTCAGCATATACCCTCTCACACACCAGACACCAGTAATCTCTTATGAGCGCAGGAGCTCCACTGAGTGACCCAAGCTCTCCCAGCTACAGTGACCTCTCTGTTCACTTCAGCAATTTCTCCATCTGGAACTGCCCAGTCTGCTAAATAAAATGAGAAATCCTAGTCAGACAAAAGGTCTGCATGCATCGGAATGCACACAGGGCTCTAAACTGTTTCTCCAGCATCATGCTGTAAAGGAAAAAAAAATTAGGAATGGATTGTCAACAGAAAAAATTAATTGCATTTGTCAAATTCAGTTGAAATAAAATATCCAAGTGCTTCCTTAAGCTCTTAAAAAGTCCATTTCAGCATTGTGAAGAAGGTACTAGTAAGCAGTTATGCATCTGAATTATTACTAGATGTGCTCAGCTAACAAGGGTCAAATTAAGATTAATAGTAGCCATCCTGAACTGCACTTTTTCCTTTACAGTTAACAAAAAAACAAAACCAGGCATTTATATATAAGCCCATTACTAAAGCGACTTCAAACTTTAAGAGTAAGTAAACTGAGGTGAGATAAGACAAAATATTTTAACTGACAAAAAGGACAATATGATCCGAGTCTATTGCTAGCTTCAAAATCAATTGTGTCCCTTTTCAGAAAATGGGAGTGTATTGTAGTAGCTGGATGATAAATGAACAACTGTTAGTTGCAGCGGGGAATCCTGGTATCTTTCCCTGAGAATATGGTTTTAATGCGACAATATCACATTATCTCAGAAATCAAAATGCATTATTTTGTCAGTGGAAAAATGTGATTTCCTCCCTCCAGCAAGCAATTCCATTTTACTACATATTACTATCTAGCACTATATAACTGACAATGAATATGCATTACTGGGCAATCGTATTAGATATATTACTAAGCAATGTTTTGTGTATTACTAGTCATCGACCAGAGAAATTTCGCACTTGGCATAATTTTGGGAGAGAGGGAAGAGATGGAAAACTCCAACTCTTGCTGTTTCTCCCATGTGGTATAATCCTCAGACTCATTTCTCCTCCTGATCCACTCACCACCACTCTTTTCCAATCTACTTTTGCCCAGCTGTCCCACTTCATTCCCCTCAAATCTCCCAAGGTGGTGTTGGGCAGTGCTGATGGTACTGAATATCCTTGAGTAACCCCAGAAAGAAAAGCACTGGTGTTGCGAGATGGGTGGGTTCTAGTCTATAGTTTGCTCCATACCTTTCCTCTGCACACCTCTTGGGCTCCAGGTCTTCCTCCTTAAGACTCCATCTTGCCTCTACTCCATCCCATTTTGTTCCCTTCTCCCCACTGCTGTCCCAGCCATACTGCTAAAGTTGTCAGCATAATATGGATGCATAGGAAGCCTGTTTCATTTCATCTTCTGGAAGCTCGCGACATCTGGAAGGATCTCCATTATGGTATTTACCAGTAATTGCAAGATAAGGACCAGTTATTGTGGGAATTTAGTGCGATGTAGTATAGGAGAGGGCAGAGAGTGGGAAGCACAAGACCTCCCTTCAAGACAATACAGGCTTTAAGCACACTTCCTGGAGGGAAGCAGGCTCCCCAGGCCAGACAATCAGGTGACCACTGGTGGTCCAGATGAAGATGGAGGCCAGGCAGCAGACGGGACCATCTTCCCCCATTAAAGGGGAGTGGGGTCTGGCCTCTTGCCCACGTGGAGCCAGTTGTCGTTGGATCACCCACCCTTCTGCCCATTTCTGCCCATAGGACAATGCTATGGAAAACTCAGTCACTGCTTTCCAGGGGAGGATTCCCCTCCCCACAGGATGCTAATTGGCCCGTCTGCAGATTTTCGCCTGCCTCATAGCAAATGTCATGACTTTGGCAGATAGCACATTGGGTGGTATCCTTTATCATTAAGGTACCCCATTAAAAGGCTTTGGGGAGGGGCACTGATGTTGAGGGATCTATGTGGAACTGGTGGGCCATGACACCCCTTCCAAGAGGTGGCACTGACAGGAACGTCACACTTGATCCATGCCAAGGGGTACCAGTGCTGACCCATCACTGGGTTCAACCAGCAAGTGGGTTGGTTGAGGGCACATACTTACCCAATGCCTTTGCCAAACCACTTTACATCAGCAATCAAAAAAGTTCTGGCCTATTTCACCCCATTAATTTTTTTCCCTGTGTTTTATTCATCACTGTGTATCTCCATCGCCTTATGCACCTAGGAACTTTCACATTCAGGCACTGACCAAACTGAGGCTTACTTAGCTTTAAAAATATAATAGCATCATCTGTCCTCGGATACGTCCCTGCTAATGAAATGCTGTTGCATTGGTGATGAGCAATACCAATTGCTTCTCCCTAATATAGGGAGTGTGAATCCAGCAGTGCCTAGAGCTCCATTGTACTTAGGCAACGAGAAGTCTGCGATTTCCACCAACTTCCCCTCTGCCTGCAGTCCCCGCCCCCAAACCATACCCCACATCATATCCCAAGGTACCTAAACCCTTGGTATATTTGGAAGTGGGGGTGGGTGATGCAGCAGGAAAGAGAGAGGCAGGTAAATCTCATTCCACGGGCAGCATTTTGCTCATCATCATTTCAGTCCAATCCACATCATTTTTTGAGTTGCTAAAGCAGTAATTGTCCATTAATGCTTTATGCCCTAAACAGTTCCATATCCCACAGCAAAGGCATGGAAGCCCTTGCGTAGGCTCAAGGAGAGAAGAGGGGAGACAGAATTGGAAAGGGTCCACCATTCTTCCACAAAGTACATTATTTCTCTCTCTCCTTTCTAAAGAAAACTAGCTTGTTCCTGCGTGATTCTCACTTTCCCATGAATTAATGCATTTTATCTCCCCCTTTTTATTCTAAACTGTGGGGGGAAAGGACAGCACCTATCCACCCTGCAGAAAAACCCTCTCTCCTCCTGTGATGGATAGGAGGGCAAGATCATCGAGTGACTGCAAATGGGTCTTCTAGTTTCAAGATGAAGCACTATAGCTTTTCTAAATGCAAAGATAAAGAACACATCTCTTGTTAATGGATAAGAACATTATTTATGCAAGCTCTTGATTTCTATTTTGAAGCATAAGCTCCTTTATGTAATTTTAAAAGCAATTTACAATGCTACATGGGCAGACATGCCAGAGGAAAGGGGGGGGGAAGGATTTTGAAGGAGCCACTTTACAATAACATCAAAGGACCTGGTGCCTGTTTTCTAGAAATTCCATTCCAAAACTCAGAGCTTGGCCCCCCCAAGTAAAGATCAACTGATCAAACTTCAATGCACTTTCTAATTACTGAGCATTATTTTGCTTTTTATACAAAAGAAGTTATTTTTGACTTTTGGCCTATGACCTCTGCAAACAATGTTGTTGGAAACTGACTGGGACAATCCTGTACACAGGTGGAGTATTCATTGTTATTTATTGTTTTCCATAGTTGGGACACAAGAATGTTAAATCATCGTCCTTCACTATGCAGGACTCACTTCACCCAAACAAACTATCGTCACTGCTGGAGATTTAAGCATAATGGGTCACCTCACCATCTTAACCTTATGATGATTTGCATAGTGCTGCTATTTGTTGCCCTCTTCATTTTTTTGTTTTTGAATGTTTTTAAACATCTTCAACAGCAATGTTGCCAACTAGCCTCATTGAGGGAATGCTGTTAACTTGACTCTTGGCTTCTCCATGTAACATCTCCACATGGTTCTGGGGAAAGGATGATGTGAGCAAGCCCCATCAGTAGGCAAAGTTTCTGTTGCAGACGGGCAGCTAGGCAGGGAGCTAGAAAGCAAGGATGGAGGAATGCTATTGAAGCCAGCAACTACATGATGCTAAATACTTTTAATTCTTCATCCTGTTCCCCTGCTCCTCCTCATTCCTCAGTTGCTGATGACCCTCCATCCCAAAGTTCGGTCCTCTAATTTCTATTTCTATTGCAGGCAACACAGACACTTCCCCGATGAGAAATAAATAAACAACTATGCACACACAAAGGAAAATTTGTTCAGCATGTGATGAGGCACACGAGATGCAGATTACAACGGACAAGTTATTTCTCCAGTGCGTGGTTATGCATGGTGTGCTGATTCTAATCCACTGCTAAATGAGAAGTATGGACAGAGGGAAAGGAATGAGAAGCAGGAGAGATAGTTACACGCCACCAGTTTTCTTTCCCCCATAAATTCTTACTGTTTATTTTTCTTATCTCTGGAATTTTCAGTCTTTTACACGGGTCAGGGGTCTTTAAATCCCGATTTCACTTTCTCCATTTTCAGAGCTCCCCCTATTACTTGGTTTCATAGCAGGCTCTTTATTTTTTTACCTTGTCTTCCTCAGTCAGATCCCCCCCCCCCCCCATGCAGCTTGTTTAGACCAATTCTGGAGTGGACTCCCTTTTTTAACTCCAAAGTTGGGGTTTTTTCTTTCTCCAATATTCTCGAATTGGTTCTTTCTGATTTTGACTTTTTTTGGTGGGAGGAACCTGCAGCTTAGCCAATGAGGGATTCTGGAGCAACTTGTCGTTGGGATGATTGTTCCCTGTGCTGAGGCTCTACCCACCAAGACAAACAGTGTCTCTTCTGAGGCTGTATTGCCACGGGGGTGGGGGTGGGGCTCTCTTCTGGCACCATAGACCTTCTGGATCTCCAGGTTCACCCTGGAATCTTTGGGGAGCACATTGCTCACATGCATGCCCCTTAATCCCCCAAAATCGGCAGCCAGCACGCTCCTCAAAGTCACCGGCTCCCTCCATTGCTAGTGGCAAACCAGAAGTCCTTATCTATTCCATTTACATTAAGTCCATTTATAGATGGCTTAGTATCCACAGCCAGGTTTGGAAAGGAGGAATAATTGAAAAATCCTGTTGTTGGGCCAGTGGCGTCTGGTATTTGGCTTACAGGATGCTGATATGAGGCATGCCCATATTGCATGATGAGCTTAAGTGACTCCTGGGCAAGAAAGGAGAAGAACTGAGACCGTCAGACACTCAAAGGAGGGAGGGTGCTGTTTGATTCTTCCCCTTGCATTCAGATACAAGTAACCCTAATATAAAACCTCTCATAGCACCAGACAAGTAAAAGTTCCACGCTTCTGGGTGCAGGAAGCCAGCAACAGAAATCTTTTAATGTTGGAAATTCTGTAAAACTGTTTTCACAGGAAACCGAAGCAGGACTTGAGTTCTTAAATTACCGTATTTTTCAGTGTATAAGACGCCCCCATGTATAAGACACCCCCTATTTTGGGGGGAATCCAAATTAAGAAAACACCTCTCAGCACTACCCGTGTATAAGACGAGCCCCAATTTTAAACCTATTTTTTGGTAAAAAAAAAAAAAAAGCCTAGTCTTATACATGGAAAAATATGGTAATCACAGAACTGTTGCTCACAAAGCAAAACTAAAGGGAGTATTTAAATAATAAATAAATTTCCAGCTCCTATGACTTGTAGCTACAAACACAACTCATTTAAAATAAATAAACAACTACGCACACACAAAATTGTCCTGCCTGAATAACGGCATTTCAAACAGAAGAAAGAACATGCTGGCTATAGCAGCTAGACCCTGTTCCCCCATGTAACCAACATTTACTGCCCTGTAACATATTCTGCCTTCCATTTTTAAAAGTCAAGTACAACATTTGGGGGAGTCAGAAAATTAGTATGGGTGTGTTTTGTCACACACAGGAAAGGACCTTTTGCATCTTGGACCCTAACCAAGTCTTTCCAAGTTGTGGCCATATGTTATCTCTCAGTTTGTTCCGCCCCACCCACCACCCACCCCTTAATTAAATACAAAGCTGCCTCATTACTGGATAGAAGTGAAGTTGTACAGGTTGGGCTGCACAGTGTCATTCATGCTTTAATCTGCCTCCTATTCCCCTTTCACAAGGTCCTGAACCTTGCTGCCTTGTACTATAGAGTTGATTGGTTCATGTTCCAATGGACTCCCTTTGGCCAAGTGGTGGGATCCCTATTTCCTGGAAGATTCAGAATCCAGACTGCCGTTTCCTGCCGTGAAGTAATTTCTTGCTCTCTTTGGCTGCCACAGTCACAGGCCCCATGGAGATTCCTTGCTTCCTAGGCCTCTTTGGAAGAAATGGACTTCTAAGAATTGGTAACTATGCAAGTACAGGGTGAGTCTTTTAAAAGAGGCCCCGTGGAACATGTGTACTCTGTATCCACGGGGGCTCTTTTAAAGGACTCAACCTGTATATGCCTTGTCTTTTCATACCTTCTTAGGATAAAGAAAGACAGCTCAGACAGTTTTAGAAATACATTATTATCTTTTACGTCTGGATGCCTAGTGATTCTAATATCCTAATGGATAAGTCTATTTTTATCTATTGCATAATGTGGCTAGGGATTTAAAACTCTTTATGCCTACCCATGCTTAAACACTGTGCGGTGCTACCTTTTTACGGATGAACAGACAGTTTGGGTTTATTTGAGGTATTCAAATACCAAGAGTGCTAGCAAAACCTTTCTGAGGTGGTAACTTTTTGAGTGATAACAACCCCCACCCCTCTTGGTTCTGTTCTAAATATTACATTGGAACTGGTGTTGCAAATTCTATGAGTTTCAGAAAACCCTGTTTGATTCTAGTGTCTTCCGCAATCACCGCCACATCTGATACCTAAAGGCAAAAAAGCAACCAGCAACTTGCAATAATCTGTACAGTCTCTTCTTATATGGATACCTAACTCATCTCTCTCTCTCTTTTTCCCTTTTCTGCATACCGTAATTCTGGCAAATGACAGGCAGGATGACAGCCAGACTACATGGCAGTGAAACAGAGATGGCATACTTTGTTAGTGTTCCTTCACCCTTACAAGATCTGATCATTTTCTGTAATAGTTCAGATCACAGAGCGGCAAATTAATAATGTGCCATTCTCTATACACAGCCCTCATTTGCAACAAAGATTGGCTGCTGTATTCACTGAATAGTGAATGTGAAATACATCTGGAAGAACTTTCTGGCAGTAAGAGCTGTTCAACAGTGGAACAGACTCCCATGAGAGGCGGTGGACTCTCCTTCCTTGGAGATCCTTGGAGATTTTTAAGCATAGCTTGGATGAGCATGAATGATCTAGTTGAGATTCCTGTACTGCAGAGGGTTGGGCTAGATGACCCACAGAGTCCCTTCTAACTCTACAATTCTATGATTCTACATAAAATATACCCTATACAAAAGCTGCAGCAAAAGAAATCTTCTTTACTAAATCAGAATTTGCAGCATTAAGTGGTTCCTAATATCATTACATGGGACGCGGGTGGCGCTGTGGGTAAAAGCCTCAGCGCCTAGGGCTTGCCGATCGAAAGGTTGGCGGTTCGAATCCCCGCGGCGGGGTGCGCTCCCGTTGCTCGGTCCCAGCGCCTGCCAACCTAGCAGTTCGAAAGCACCCCCGGGTGCAAGTAGATAAATAGGGACCGCTTACTAGCGGGAAGGTAAACGGCGTTTCCGTGTGCTGCGCTGGCTCACCAGATGCAGCTTTGTCACGCTGGCCACGTGACCCGGAAGTGTCTCCGGACAACGCTGGCCCCCGGCCTCTTAAGTGAGATGGGCGCACAACCCTAGAGTCTGTCAAGACTGGCCCGTACGGGCAGGGGTACCTTTACCTTTAATATCATTACGTTTTCAAAGGATAAAATATTCCTCCAAAAAAAACCTATTGCGAAACACCAAAATCAGCAATCAGACAGAAACGTCAATATAGAGCCCTTCAAAAATGTAGTGCCCTTCAAATTATCACAAGCTACATCTGTATGCGCAATAGCTATATAGCTTAGGTATTCTTGAAAGAGTAAGAAATATATTCTCAAATTCACTTAATGTACAGGAGTACATTCTACACAGAGGATTGTGTCTGAGATAATATCCAGAGTTATCCAAAGTTATCCAGAGTTCTCTTTTGCTCTCTCATGCAATTGTAAAAAGAACTCTGCTCAGGTAATGCTCAAATATCTCAAGAGCAAGAATGCACTTTCAAGAGTCCATTCTTTTGTTGCCACCTGACTGAAACTCCTGTTGTCGTTTAGTCGTGTCTGACTCTTCGTGACCCTGTGGACCAGAGCACGCCAGGCACTCCTGTCTTCCCCTGCCTCCCGCAGTTTGGTCAAACTCATGCTGGTAGCTTCGAGAACACTGCCCAACCATCTCGTCCTCTGTCATCCCCTTCTCCTTGTGCCCTCCATCTTTCCCAACATCAGGGTCTTTTCCAGGGAGTCTTCTCTTCTCATGAGGTGGTTGGAAACTCCTGTTACAAATCTCAAATCAGCATGGCTAAGTCATGCAGGTGAGAATTAGTACTAAGGAATTTGGTGCTGACAGTCAACAAACAAGGAACCTTATCCACGGAGAATGTTTTAAATTGCTGCTTCTGGTGCCTGTTATCATGTTCCCTGGGCCAACATTTTAAAATGTAGTAACCCTGGGGCACCAACATTTAAAAGATTTGCAGCGCAATATAAAATCCCCTTGCACTGGACTGGAAAGGAGAGATGGATTTGGCAGAGATGGAAAGGGGCAATGGTTGGCACAGACCACTGCAATCCATTCGCCAAATATTCAAGCAGGCTGAACTACCATTGGTGGGATTTCCAACAACCCCAGGGCCCAAAGTGGAGCACTCTTATGAGAGCACTGGAAGAATTGTTCATGTACAGAAATACGTAGATGTTCTGTTAGGCTACTGAAGGAGAAATGCCACAAGACTCAAATACTCAGATCAAGCACTCTGTTTTCCTCCTCTCATGTAGGCTACTGTGGTGTTGCGTAATAAGTGATACAAAATACAGTTAAAACAAAACAAAACAAAAAACAAAACAAAACCCATAACAGAAGGAGAAGTGAATTGGCTTGCTCCAGTGTGAAAAACTAACTAGCCTCCTATTAATTCCCATATGTAACTCCCAATTCCCTCCAATATTCAGGGTAATCTATCAATGTGATGTGATTAACTCTCAACTTTCTTAAAGTTGTATCACCACACTATATCTAATATACTAATTATTAAGCTATGTTATTAGATCTTCTATATTTGGCTCAACCTTAATGACTTTACTATTTCTGAAAATGCAGGAATGTAGGCGTTTAATTAAATGAATCCATAATTATCAGTAAACATAAACTGTTAGCAGACTATCCTCTGGAATCAGTATCCAGCTCCAACCTTTGCGGGAACAACAAAATTAAAAAGGGAAATGCATAACATTTTCTCACCATCACACATTTAAGCTGGCACCGAGCTTGAGCAGAGATCTCAGCAGCTGTACCAACAGCGAGACAGACTCCTAAAATATTGCTAAGGTTGCTGTCAAGGTTGAGTGTTAACATATCAATTAGACGATGATGTACATACAGTACCAAATCTAGCAGACTGTTGGCACTAAAATATTAAAACAATAATAGCTGGTGATCTATTGATTTATGAATATACTAGCTTAGGGTAACAATAAATGCTGTTGAAGATGCTTTATGGACATGATGTAACTAACATAATCACAAATGGGCTGCACTCATGGCAAACAAGTTTCAGTTCACACACTCCTACATTGGGGCCAGGGTTAGGAACAGCACTGGGAAACGTTGCTAGATTTATACAAACTCCTTTTGCCTTCCCTCAAAGTTCCTCAGATATTTTCCTTGAGGAGGAATCCTCAAATTTGCTTTACATTTACCATACTCTTCTGTCTATAAGACGCCCCTGTGGATAAGACGCCCCCTAATTTTGGGGACTCAATATTAAGAAAATGGGGGTAGATTGTCCAGAAGGGGAGGAATGCCGAAAAAAAGCTCCCCCAAATTCCAAATGCTTGCGATCGGACGCAATGCAGAAGCCTCCTATCCTATTTCCAATCGACACTAGTAGCCGCCAATCACGCGCCCAATTGCCGCAACAGAGCCCAATCACCAGCAGCCATTGCTGCAGCAGCAACCAATCGCCAGCGGACATTCTAGTAACAGCGACCAATCACAAGCAGACATTGCCGTAGCAGCTTATCACCCGCAATAACGCCAGTGACAATCTACTACTCAAGATAGAAATCCTTTCCACCAACCCCCGTCTGCACTGCCCATGTATAAGAGGACCCCAATTTTTAAGCATTGTTTTAAGGTGAAATTTTTTTGTCTTATACACAGAAAAGTACGGTATGTAATGGGACCATGCTTGCCTTCCCCTTCCCATGCTTCAGAGAAATGATAGATCAGCTGGTTAGAGCATGGTGCTGATAATGAAAAGGTTGCAGGTTTGATCCCTGTATGGGACAGCTGCCTATTCCTGCACTTCAGGGGGTTGGACTAAATGATCCTCAGGGTCCCTTCCAACTCCACAATTCTATGATTCTATGAGTAGTGGATCTGGCAGTCTTTTCAACCATCCCTTTTGAAGCCAACCACACACTTCACAAACATGAACTTTTCTCTGTTAAGACCATGTTTAACTTCTTTGGTTAAATCTGTTTCTAACATTCCAAATAAAACTGGGTAGGAAACATACAGATGTATGGAGAAATATACAGTATCAGAACCAAAGTGATCCCATTATGAGTGTTACAGCATTTGGAATTGGAATTACACACCCAGGGCTTGGTAAACTTGGAACTTTATTTTTACTGTACACCATCTTGATATTTTTTCTTGAATTTGCGGTTTATAACTATTCTTAAATATAAAGTAAATAAATAAACTGCAAGGTGGAATTTGGATTTAAAGTATTCAGATTCCAAAAAAACCAACCCTATCCCCCCCCCCACATTAATTTAACTACCTTACATGTGCAGCTCTGGAACACAAATGCTCTGTTAAAAATACACTGGTGCTCTGTCAAACTGTACCATCTTGGACTTAGTGATAATGATGCCTGTGTGTGCCTAGGAACTTTCTGCCAATTTAGTTCACATGTTTTGGAGATGCCTTAAAGCTGAAACATTTGGAAAGGATGTGAGAGCGAGAATTAATCCTACATTTTCTTCTCTTACTTTAATCCTGGGAATGAGCTGCGTTCAGGCTGGGGCAATAATTCCTGGGCACCTTGAAGTTTTTTGGGTGGAAATGAAGGTGGATAACTTTTTTCTTAAGGTTCTAGCCAAATGCCAGAGAGGTGAATTCACACCAGGATCCATGTAACCAAATGAAGGCATTCCTTAACTCAGACATGGGCAATCTGTGGCCTGCCAAATGCTTGTTTTCTCCTGCCCCAGAGGCTAGGACCCAAAGCAATGGATTCAAGAAAGGAGATTCCAGCTAAACACTGGGAAGAACTTTCTGACAGTAAGAGATGTTTGACAGTGGAACAGACTCCCATGAGAGGCTGCAGACTCTCCTTCCTTGGAGGTTTTTAAGCGGAGGCTGGATGGCCATCTGTATATGTGTGATCTAGTTGAGATTCCTGCATTTCAGGAGGTTGGACCAGATGACCCTCTGGGTCCCTTCCAACTCTACAGTTCTATGATTCTACCAAAGAGGAAAATAAAGTCAATCTGGCTGATCCTTTGTAAGGAGAACATTCATATTACATGGCTGAACTTGGAAACAATTTAAATCAAGATGGAGAGAAATAGAAGTTTGCTTGTCATCTAATCTGCCATCCTTCACCAATCTATGCTTTTTAGTTTGTTTGTTTGTTTGTTTGTTTGTTTGTTTGTTTTTAATTTGGGGGCAAAGCTGTTCTGGGTCAGAAACTCAATGGAATTTCCCCCTTAAATGGTGGAAATGTTCAGGTCACTCTACAAACAGTTGCCTTATGAACTATTTTTCCAGGAACGAATTAGGTTTGTATAGTGGGATCTGCACGTTTCATGTTAAAGGATTTTATTATGTTATGTGGCCTGCTCTGTGACTTCTAGGTGAAGGGCAGTATATAAATTCTGAAAACAAATATATAAATAACATGGGTCACAGCTTATGCTACTTCACTCTTTCTGATTTTAATACAAGCACAGTATGGGGGAGGCATAAGCAAGCTGCTCACACAGTATATGTTTCTCAGAAACACATAGCTACACCAGTCTCGAAACAGTCTGGTTGATCTAGATTTGCCAGATTTTGTTTCTGCAGCAAAGCACACTTAACCTCACCATCTTCAATAACTTTATAGCAAAAATGTACTCGGATAGCTGTGAACAGCTCCCCTGAGTCTTCACTGTCAGGCTTTTGTAACAAGTTGACCTGACCTGGGAGAAGCTAGCAAATGTTGGAAAACCCATAGTGCCTCCCCCCAAATTAAGACTCTTTTGCTGAAGATAAACTTCCATATAAATTATCTTAAATTTTCACCATTGCCTAGATTAGTAGCATTTTAGTGTGCTGAGAGATGCTTGTATAAAATGTGTGTCCCTATATGCTCGCTCTGGTATAGATCAGGAAACACATTCATCTTCTAGACTAAGTGCAGTCTCCAAAGGATTCCAAGCAAGTTGAACAGACATTCTAAGACAAATTAAGCCAGCTACTAAGAATTGATTCTCAACTGCAAATCAACCTTACTTTTGCAAACCCTAATTACATTCAATTTTACATTGGTTATTGAATGTACGAGTCAGACTGCATTTACTCAGAAATAGATACATTATTAGCATGCTCAACGCCATCCTTTAATGCCTCAAATCTGAAAAAAGGAAGGAGACATCTAAAAAACACAATCTAATCTCTGAACCTCATTTTGGTTCAGTGGGGAGGTTAAAACAGGGCACAGAACTGCAAGTAATAAGGTGCTATTCTGTTCTTTTTTGATGATGGAGCTAGATATGTAACAAAAGCTTTGCCAAGTCTGCTGGACCCCCTAACCATCAGCTGATTGGCATATACCATATTTACTCGAATGTAATGCTCACCTTTTTTGGGCCAAATTACATTGCAAAAATTAAGGTGCACATAAGACTTGATGGTGCATTTACATTCACCAGCAAATACTTTTGAGGGTTTCAAGGTTCTGAAAATTGAGGTGTGCATTAGATTCAATGGCACATTAGACTTGAGTAAATACGGTAGTTAGAGCATTACTAAGATGTATAGAAACTTGAGAGACGTTGTAGAGGAGCTTGGAAGGCTATTTAAAGCTACCTTTTGATCCCTAGCAGATGTTCAACATAACTCTGGACATCTTTTGGGGTAAAAGAAACCTCAAGTGAAGACAGTACAGGCCCACTCAAAACACTCTTCTCTTACTCCATAAATCATATCTAGCAGCAGACAATTCCTTAGAGAAAATGTCCTATTTTTATCCATTTCAACATAAGGAGGCAAAATTCTAAAATGTAAATAAACTCCTGTTGAGCATCTAGAACTCCATAAGCTAGCATTTTACTTAATTGAAATTTACACTTGCAGCTTCATAATAGGCTGGGATATATATATATATATATATATATATATATATATATATATATATGCAGGTTTTGGTGTCCTCGGGTGTCTTCCCGTGTAAAAGTTGGGGTGTCTAGGCGACGTTTCGACGAGGTCTCACTCGTCATCTTCAGGCTGGTGCTTTCGGCTTCTTGTTACTGGAACAGAGCAGGATCTCAGTGTTTGAGTTCCTATAAATACTGTTGAGGAGGTGTGTTGTATAGCCTCCAATGTTCTGGGCAGAGAGGAAGTTCCCAGGCTAGTGTGCCTTTTCTTCTTTTGTTCCTTAATTGCTTGAGGGATATCTTGAGTGATTTCTTGAGTGATATCTTGAGTACCACTTAGGTGGGTCATTAGGTGTGGATTAGTTGCTAAAGCCTTTGTGTCTTGACCTCTTGAACTTTGTGAAGATGGCTGTACTGCATTTAGTTGTGCTCTGGCTTGGCTTCGTGTATAGGGGCGAGCTGTGGTTTTGTGGCCTGTGCCAGCCAGATCTGTGTAGGGATTGCAGGGGGGTGCAGCATCCGGAGGTGCCACCATGGTTTGGCTACTGGATGGTGTCTGTAATTTATCTGTGGAGAGGGTCTGGGTTTGGGTCTGGTGTGGTTGATTGGTGATGGCGTTCTGTGTGCCTCTGGGTCTGGTGTCAGTTTTTGTGGGGAGGGCTAATTTCCAGATGTCTGGCAAGCGGGATGTGTCGTCACGCTTGTTCATGTTGTGAGGGTGTTTCTCTATCTCGATGGCTTCCATGATTATTCTCTTGTGGTGATGTTCCATGTTAGAGAGCAATTTGGAATCTGCAAAATTAATTTCGTGTCCTGTTTCTTTCATGTGTTGGAAAAGAGAGGAAGTTTTTTCTTCTTTTTTGACGGCATTCTTGTGTTCTGCGATACGTGCATTTATTCGTCTGTTTGTTTGTCCAATGTACGTGGCTGGGCAGACTTTGCAGGGTATTTCATAGACCCCTTGGTTTTCCAACTGGATTTTATCCTTGGGGTTTCTGAGGATATTGGCTATTTTTTGGTTGGCGCATTTTTTGGTTTGGTTTTGGAAAAACTGGACAGCTTCCTCACACATCTCAACAGCCTACACCCCAAAATACAATTCACTATGGAAATAGAAGCCAACAACCAACTTCCCTTCCTTGACGTCCTAATCTACAAAAAACCTGATGGCTCCCTAGGACACACTATCTACCGGAAAAAAACACACACCAACCGCTACTTACATGCACAATCACACCACCACCCTGCACAAATAAACTCCGTAGCCAAGACTCTCATCTCCAGAACCAAACGCCTGGCTGACAAAGACCACTTGACAACTGAGTTACAGAATCTCTCAAATGTGTTAATTGCCAATGGATACCAGCAAAACAGGGTTACGAAGCTAATCCAAAAAGAAACACCCCCCAAAAACCAAGACACAGAAGAAAACAATGGCATGGCCCTCCTTCCTTATATCAAGGGCACTACAGATAAAATTAGCAAAATCCTCCATAAACACAATATCAAAACAGCCTTTTGCGCCAACCAAAAAATAGCCAATATCCTCAGAAACCCCAAGGATAAAATCCAGTTGGAAAACCAAGGGGTCTATGAAATACCCTGCAAAGTCTGCCCAGCCACGTACATTGGACAAACAAACAGACGAATAAATGCACGTATCGCAGAACACAAGAATGCCGTCAAAAAAGAAGAAAAAACTTCCTCTCTTTTCCAACACATGAAAGAAACAGGACACGAAATTAATTTTGCAGATTCCAAATTGCTCTCTAACATGGAACATCACCACAAGAGAATAATCATGGAAGCCATCGAGATAGAGAAACACCCTCACAACATGAACAAGCGTGACGACACATCCCGCTTGCCAGACATCTGGAAATTAGCCCTCCCCACAAAAACTGACACCAGACCCAGAGGCACACAGAACGCCATCACCAATCAACCACACCAGACCCAAACCCAGACCCTCTCCACAGATAAATTACAGACACCATCCAGTAGCCAAACCATGGTGGCACCTCCGGATGCTGCACCCCACTGCAATCCCTACACAGATCTGGCTGGCACAGGCCACAAAACCACAGCTCGCCCCTATACACGAAGCCAAGCCAGAGCACAACTAAATGCAGTACAGCCATCTTCACAAAGTTCAAGAGGTCAAGACACAAAGGCTTTAGCAACTAATCCACACCTAATGACCCACCTAAGTGGTACTCAAGATATCACTCAAGAAATCACTCAAGATATCCCTCAAGCAATTAAGGAACAAAAGAAGAAAAGGCACACTAGCCTGGGAACTTCCTCTCTGCCCAGAACATTGGAGGCTATACAACACACCTCCTCAACAGTATTTATAGGAACTCAAACACTGAGATCCTGCTCTGTTCCAGTAACAAGAAGCCGAAAGCACCAGCCTGAAGATGACGAGTGAGACCTCGTCGAAACGTCGCCTAGACACCCCAACTTTTACACGGGAAGACACCCGAGGACACCAAAACCTGCATTCCTGTACCCGTGAAAATCTACGAAAGCATATATATATATATATATATATATATATATATATATGCTAAGAATTGGATTTGATTATATATGCTGTGCTACAATACTTGTAACAAAGCCTATAATATAATTGACAGTCAAATTGTGTGCTGCCTTTATGGTACTATGGTAAAAACAGTTCTAGTAATTTGATTTATTTGAATACATTAATCCTCTATCTTTAAGGTAGAGTTCAGGTTTTAATAGACCAATTATGCAAAAAGCTGATTCCAATGTCTAGGTTTAAATCAAATAAATTAGTATCATTACCACTACCAGGTTTAAAGAGTGTGCCTGAAATGCTTTAATAATTACTGAGGTTAAAAATTTAAAAACCACAGTATCATCTTGGTATTACATGCATCTGATTAATAATTCTAACGTGGACAACCAATATGATGGTTGATCTGCCGCTTATATATTCATTTCAGAATGGTGTTATGTAAAAAAAAAAAAGATGTTGTTGTTTTAAATCAAGCACTAATCTTTACATTCTGGAGTATCCTGAAGCTTAATTATATGAAAATATAGTCTGACAAGCAGAGAGTCCCAACAGGATGATGAAACACGCTTTAGTTATGAAAGCAGCTTCATCTAGACACATTAAAACCAACGAATTTAAGTTAGTCATATTTAAGACGAATTATTTCAAAGGGTCCAACATGAGCATGATTTCATCAAATACAAGCCACAGTAAATATTAGTGGTGCACATTTTAACGAGGTTTCTGGTAAAATCAGATTGCCTGTAATTAATAAATTTTATTTACCAGAGATACCACAGAACGGTGGTTCAAAGACTTTTCCTGCCACAGATCACCTGAAAATTGCTGATCATCTTGTTGGACCTCTTAATGGTTTTTCTGCCTGTGGTAGAATTTGTAATGTGTTGTGCTAGATGCTGTATGATTTTAATTGCTTATTTTATTTCTTATACAGTGTATTTTATTGCAGCACAATTTGAATTCCATGGAATTCGAATTGCAATACAATAAAATACAATATAAGTAATGAAAGAAGCAATAAAATTAGAAAAAAAATCTATATGAATATTTAATGCAATGGCTGTGCTGTCTCCCGTCTTCAACCACGAATACACAGATATGCTGCAGACCGGTGGAATGAAGCTTGCAGACCATTGGTGGTCCAGAAACCAAAGTTTGGGAACCACTGCCATAGAAAAGGGCAGCTCCCAGTGTTTCATCACACTTAAGTAAATGCAAGTGGCTTATGCATTATACAAAGAGGCAGAGGGCATGAAGAAAGGAGCAGATCTGTTTCCCAGTAGTTTCTATCAAGTTCCATGCCACAAAGGAAATGGGCTACCATCTGTACTGTTTATTTTCTCCCATATAAGCAAATGGGGAAGTAGTTCAGCTAGCACACGGAGTTTCAGCTGTGCAGTGGAACATCCCTGCCCTCTCCCCTCCCTGTGCCTCCCCTGAATCTATTCTGGAAGTTTCCCCAACCCATTGGAACATATTTATAGGGAGCAGAGGGGGCACACAGGGAGAGGAGAGTGCGAGGAAGTTCCATTGCACAGCTGAAACTTATTGCACTGTTGGATTTCACCCCTAGTTACCATTTACTCCAGTGTAGAGAAGTACTACACTTGCGAAGGGAGCACAATTATGGTTGGAACGAAAACGGTAACAGGAATCCCACAAGGATGTACAGTACTGTACATCTCATTGCTAGGGGTCCTTGTGTTATGCCCCCCCCCCTTTTCACATTCATCCCATCTATCACAAAAGTCAGTTTCTGGCTCCCTTCTTTGCACCCTCTAGCTGTAAGTTAAGATTTCCACATGGTTTAATTCTCTCTCTATGAAGCCATGGCCCCCAACACCTTTAACAGGAGATAGGCTGGGGAACTCTCACTGTACCCCCTTTCCACAACCTAATATGGTGGTTTTCACAGCAGAATGGGTTTGAAGACCCGAACACCCTGTATCACATTGCTCAGATTCACTTCTGACCCAGCAACAGCAGCTTAGACTACACAATAAACCACCTCCCAACCATGACTGGCATTTTCCTATTTTCTAAACAAATTACTAACCTCACTTGCATGTAGAACAGAGTGCACAACTGCAGAAATTAAATGTCACCAATTGCTTCTTTGGGGACATTACCATAAGCCCTGCTCTGAAGTGAGTCCCTGAGCTCAAATCTGTGTCTCAAGAATCAGGACATATAACATGAAGTAGATAGCCATTTGCGCGAGACGTTTCAACCTACATCTGTAGCTGTCAAGGGATTCTTAGGATAATCAATTAACTGGGTACCAGACTAGATGGAATATATGTTCTGTCCCTGTCATGCTTGTATTCATTACTTAAGCTGTTTATTTTAAACATCCCATTCATCATGTGACATGGCCTAATAAATCAGAACCCTGCAATGTTTCAGGACCCACTGATGAATAAATGTGATTAAGTACTGGGCATACGGAGGTACAGATTAAAAACTAAATATATTCTTCCAATTATAGGCACTTTGCGGCAGACTATATAAAACAGCAATAGATTCCAGAGTTGTTTACCAATTACTATGGGGAAGGGCCATAATTGAGCAATGAGGTATTTTCTTCCATGCACTCTCTGCAAATACTGGAGGCAGGGAAGGCAGTATAGACATTTTATTATAACTAGTTGCAGCAGCAAAGTTCAGGCAACTTAAAACCAATTCAACTTCTGGCTATACTAATTTGCCAAACTGAAAAAAATCTCCAGTCCTGATTATTTTTATTGGAGATCTAATTGAGCAGATGCTGAGGATATACAATATATGTTTTCATCACATCCTGCTTACAAATTTAGCAGGAGCAGCTAGTGTCCTCCCTGAAAATCCCACCCTGGCCCTAACAGCTTTCCATTATTTCCCCAGTTGTGAGGGTGAGGGGAGGACAATGGACAAGGCATCTACAGCTATGAATTGGTGTACTTAGGAAGGTGTTGCTCCAAGTGGCTTCTTGTTCCAGAAACGACAAAGAGACTTGCAGCACCATAAAACCTTAAGAATTAAGGAAACGAACTGCAGAACTTTCCTGAATTTTATTTCCTTCTGACCTCACTGTTTACAATCCTCTTCCTCGCCACTATGTATACCTGTATCTGCAACTCTGGATAACATACTGTAACTCTGGATAATGTACTGTAGTCCACAAAAGCTTATGCTATCATCAAATTGTTAGTCTTCAAGGTGCTGTAAGACCTTGAAGGTCTTCTGGATGGTCTTCCTCCAGAATCCTCATTACCTCAAAACACAGAGCTGGGACCACATCTCTGCCCTGAGTTGACAGTAACTGAGGGTACAGAACATGTGTTTTAAGTTTGCATTGTATCACAAAACAATGACTCTTGTGTGTTCTGTGTCCTTCTAATTTCATTTGAGGCTTCCTCAGCTATTTTGGGCCAACACCCTTTGAAGAAAATACTCTGAAAATATCCACCAGCATTTCCTGAAGTTGAAAAACAGTAAACACCTACTCAAAAAGAAGTGTAGATAATAGGTTAAACTGTCAAAGCATTAGGATACAGTCCTACACAGAAGTACTTAGAAACAAGGCCCATTAAAATCAATGGGTGATAACCAAATAAGTTATACTCACAGTAGATAGAGATTTCACTAGGTCTTATCTAAGCATGATTAATACTGGAAAGCACCCATTGGAATGGGAAGCTGTTTCTAATTTGATGATATACAGAAAGACAGGAAGTACACTTAATTTGTGTTTCCTGTTCACTGCACTTCTCTACCACATCCAAAAGGAACCTTATTCCCCAGAAAATTTGGTTAGGATTGGAGTACTAAATATAAAACAGCATAAGAGGAAACAATGAGAAGCCACAATTGATATTTTCCAGGGCAGATAAGTAATGTGTTCAATATTGTGTTAAGAACCAGTGTCCCATCTGAGAACAGGAAACCTGCCTCTTGTATTATTTGAGACCATCATGAATCACCAAATAACTATAGAAACACAAATAACTTCTGAACTTAATAAATCTGACAATCAAAATCATTTAGCGATTGTAAAGGTATTGGGTTCAATAGTAAATAACCATCATGTTTTTAACTTCTAAGTAACAAGTAATATGTCAACATATTTGAATCAATCTGTTTCTTCTGCAGAAGCCACACCTTTTAAGATTTTCCAAACAACCAAACACAAAAAAGTAATTTATTCTGCTCATAATTGTATTAAGAATACAGTAATCTATTGGGTCAAATAAATTCAATCTATACAACACATTCTAAACATACAATGAAGCACAACAAAAGGGATTTTTAAAAAACTACTTTATCCAGTTTTGTAGAGGATTAGAAAGCATCTTAAAATAGTTTCTCTCTAATATTTCCTCTATTCTGTTTATTCTTTAAAACACTGTTGATACATTCTCTTTTATTTATTTTCAAACAGCATAGCACCCAACATGTTTATTACTAAAGAACATATAAATAGACGTAAAAAAACCCATTAGTATAATATATTAATACTAACTTGAGACTTTTAGATATGTTTGATATTAATGCCATAGTTCTTACAAGAAGTCTTCTAGAGATTTCTTTTTGCAAATGAAGCATTTCAGCAAGGCATATTTAGGACTGCAAAATACGATAAAGTGCTTGCACATATATCCCATTTAATATTGGGGGGAAAGTTTCCCTGCCCAGGTCATTAGTGAGATCCCAACTCTATTGTGATATATCTTTTACTTTTAACAGTGCAAACGTACACATAGAAGTAAGTCTCATTAACATCATTGGGGTTTACTCCCAGGAAAGTGGGGATAGGATGCAGCGTAAGTTCTCATGTGCCAAAAACATTTGCCGCATGGCAAAGCCACACATTTGTTACTTGGTTCGAAGTTATTTGCACTTATTATTTGAAATGTTCCATGCTCTACAGCGGTGACAAGCAGCATGGGTTTTTTAAGTGGAACCAGGTCATGATTTAGACAGTGCAATGCCTCCTTCACACACAATACAAGCAGTGCAGTTTTAAAACTCTGATTATGGTGACATCTGCAATCCCAGCAAGCAGCAGGAACAACAGATGCATCTGGGCAACAGAAGTTCCCTTTCAGCACCTGAGACAGCACTCTGAAATCCTGCTTTACCCCCTTCAGCATGCAGTCTACTCTGCTGCCATCAACTGAACACCCCCACATGCAAGTACTAACTGCGTATGACACACCCAAGCCAGCCATTAGACCGGCTTTTGCTGCATTACAACTTCTCAAATCAACAAGCGGTCCTCGCCAAGCAGCAAAGAGTAGCATCACAAACCGTTATGGGGAGGCTCAATGTATATATAACAGGGGCCAGGGTCACCTCCCCCAGAAAATGCCGAAGATTAGCAACTGCTTGTTTCCGGCACTTGTCAAAACTTTCAGCCCAGGTGCTCACTGGCTGAAAGGGCCTCATATTTAACACCCTTCCACCTACTGCCCCTCCTAAGCACACTCCAGCTTCCTGGAGGGGGACGCAGACTAGATAAGGTGGTCCTGGGGTCCCGTCCAACTCTACAATTCCATGATTCCTCTGTCTCTGAGCGTGATCACCAACACCGAGATTCAGGACCATTGAAAAAGCCTTACATCCAACACAGTAAGTTCCCAGCCATGTCCATGCCGAAGTCACCAGAGACCTACTCACCATGTTGACTTCTGACACCATGTCGATGCTGGCAATGTCTATGTTCATCCCGACGTTCACTGGGGGGCCTAAAGGAGAACAGGAGACAGTGTCACTTGGCCCCACACTTGGTAGAAACATGGTTTCCCCCCCCCTCCTCTCTTTCAAGAATATTCCTCCTCCCCCTCCCCAAGGGGAAGAAAAAAAAAAACCCGCACAGAATCCGAGACAGACAAGAACAAGAGACACCAAACCAGAGACTCACCTCCAAAATCCGGTCTGAGGCGAATGTCGTAGCCTTTCAGCAATTTATCCACCGTTTCTTTCACGAAGGACATGTTCCCATGATCGCTCACACTGTGGGGGGGAAAGGAGGAGTTTGAGGAGAAATGTGAAAGCGGGGGGGTAGAGATTGAAAAGGGTGAGAGGGATATGAAAAGTCCGAAAAGATGTGAAGGGTTTTTAAAAAATTTAAAAGGGGGGGGTGAGGAAAAGTGAAGCGATAAAGGGGAAGAGATGGAAAGGAGGGGAAGGAGGGGCGAGGGAAAGAAAGGCGAAGGAGCGAGGCAGGGACAGAGGAGGAGAGAGAGGTCGGCAAGGGGGGCAGAAAAAGAAGCTCTGGTCAGTTCGGGTGGCTGGTCGAGCCGCAGCCCTCCCCCCCCCTCGCGGCGTCCCCTCCCTCCCCTCCCCGCCAGGCGCCGCTCCTACCTCTGGGCGCAGCAGACCACGGCCACCAGGACCGGAGCGGAGAAGACGCCGAAGATCCTGCCTCGTCCCAAGCCCCACATCCCTCCGCTCCGGGCTCCCTTCCCGCCGCAGCAGCAGCAGCAGCTGCCGCCGCGGCCGCGTGCGGTTCCGGCTGCCCGAGAGCCGCCGAGGAAGAGGCGGAGGCGACAGTCCCCTCGCCTGCCTCTCTCTCTCGCTCCTCCGACGCTCCCCCCGCCCAGCGCAGGAGGCTGAGGCGAAGCTCTTGAGGAGAGCGAGAGAGAGGCAGCTGAGGAGAACTGCCCCCCCCAACACCCCCACCCCGCGCCGCCCGGTCTTCCTCCCCCCCCCCCACCTCCCCACACGCCTCGCCCAGGGAGGCTCGGACTTGGAGCTCAGGGCACCGGCGAGCTGAGGGCGCCGAGCTCGGACGGGCGCCGCCGCCGCCTTCTCCCGCCAGGAGACTCTGCTCGGCTCCTCTGGGCGCCGTCCATGCCACGCAGGCACCCCCGGAGAGCCCTTGTGGCCGGGCGCCTGGGGCCAAGCTGAGGCCACCTCGGTAGGAACCAGCAGCAGCAGCAGCCGCCTTCCCGCCCTCCTCCGCTTAGTGCTGCCTCCACTCAGGCGGCGGCTGGCGACAGCGCCAATGCCGGGCGCGCATTCAGGCGCGAGCCGGGTGGAGCCTCGCGCGCCAAAGCAGGCGTGGGACAGGCGGCGGCAGCCACAGGTGCAGCTTCTCCTCAGAGGCGCGAGGCGCAGCGCGGGGCCACCTAGAGGGGCGTGTGCGGACGGAGCGAGGGCATGGTCGGGAGCCGAGGGGCTAGGCCCTCCGAGGAGAGCCGCCCTCAGCGCCGAGGACTCGCCCCCTCTTGGCCTTGCTGGCTGCCAGTGGCTAGTGGGCCTCGAAGGGCCTAGGAAAGCAGCCCAAGTTTGGGCCGCTTTCTCAGGGGCTGGGCTACGGAAGTTTCCCCTCATAAACTGCTCCTCCCATGCATCTGCTGGGAGGTTGGGGACTTTCCTGGCTTGGAGGTTTTCGGGCAGAGGTTGGATGCATAGCTGTCAACTTTCAGATTTGAAAATAAGGGATCAGCAGCGTCACCTGACAGTCTACGGGATACCTAACAATCAGGGATAGCAGTGGGAAACGGCGCTGAAATAAGGGAATTTCCCGCCAAAAAAAGAGGAAAGGTTGACAGCTATGGTTGGATGGCCATCTGTCTGTCATGGATGCTATAGTTTTTCTTTCTTTCCCCTGACTGGGAATCAAACTCGGGCCGCAACGAATCCTAACCACTAGACCACCAGGAAATGGATGCTATAGTAAAGGGTCCTGCATTGCAGGGGGTTCGACCAGATGACCAACTTTGCCATTCTGTGATTGTGTGCTGAGACTTCTTTCTGCTCTATTCTTTTATACCCTGCTTTCCCCACAGGCTCACAATAAATAAACCCGCAAGGTGAAAGAGCAAAGACTTCATGCGCCATCCATCAGTCCTGGTGCCCTTCATTTCCTTCCTTCCTGAGGCCAGGAAGACTGCAGAGGTGTCCTTTCTTGGCGCAGGTTTCCCCACATGAAAGGTCGGTTCACATGCCCCACAGAACACTAGGTGATGGCAGCCATGGGAGGGCAGCCCAAAGGTGAGTCCAGCAGCAACCCTCCTTGCAGCAGCCCTCTTCCTGTACGAAGTGCAAGCTTCTTCACTCATAGGTGCCAACTCCCTGGGTGCCTGAGCTCTCACAAAATTCCCCATGAAGGGGCTGGGCACCCACAAATTTCAGTGCCAAGGCCATGCACCCACGGTCACCGGGCCAAGTTGGCACTCCTGCGTTCACTTTACCTTCAACCCCCTCCCATGACTTTGCCCTGCAGGACTTTCTGATCTTGTAGCCTGCTACATCCCTTTTAATGATATTTTTGCTTCTCTAGCTCCACCACCCTGGGCATTCCAAAGGCTGTCTGCTCTGTCCTTTCTGCATTCTTGCCCCATAGGCTTGGCACTTCCTTCTATGGATGGTGCCACCTCTCAAAACCCTCTCTGCCTCAAGAAGCCCTTGGCACAACTCCCTAGTTCCCAGCCTTGAGAGCAAAGCAATGTGTCACAGTAGCCCTCTTTGGGTGTGTGTGTGTGTGTGTTGTTGTTGTTGTTGTTGTTTTGCTGTAGCCAGTTTAATTTATTTTAAAGCATTTATAAGGTGCTTAATATTTTTTGAAATCTCTATTTGTATACAATACAAAACAAACAATATCATTAAAACGAAACTGCAACGTAAAGCCGATGAAACGGTAGCATAAAAACATAGAAAAGTATATAAAACCAAATAAAACAGGGATTCAGGGGATTCAGACATATATAACAGGGTACAGTCAGGGAAGACCTGTCTTTACAAGACATCTCTAGCAACCAATGGTTCCTGCTTTTATGCTCCTCTCCAGACCTGGGCTTGGCTTTGATTCTATTTGGAGCTGTCCAAGGTCCTGCTACAAGCCTGAATCTCTGCTCTGCTCTGCTCTGACTTACATAGAACCCCTTCACATGTTTAACATGTGAAGACAGCTTTGAAGTTGCCTCCCCCCCCCCGAAGTGTCAATAGCAACTCTTGTGGCCCCAGGCAGGATTAGGGTTGAACCACATGGGGAGGTGGGTTTAATTCTTTTCTCCTGCACCATAGTCCCCCCTCCCCCCCCAAAGCCCTTCTCCAAGTTGCTATTTGGGCAAGGCAGAGAAGCTTCCATTGGCACCACTGAGCTTTGGCCATAAGCCTGCATGAATTTGCCCACAAAGAGCCATAGAATACTTAACAGGCTGGATAGTTCTCCTTGTGGTCGCTATAATCTGTGGTACTTCAAGTTTTGTGCCATAGATCCTCTGGCAACCCAAAAGGGACCTGGGGCCTCAGCTCTCTGAGATATAACAATAACGTTAAATAATCACACATTTGCCTGACTTCAGGGATCTTAAGCCTACTAATGCAGCTGTTCTGCCCTATCTTGCTGACTTGGAATAAGGCGAAACTGAGACGTGACTATCTTGGCTCCACTTACCCAGCCTTCTACATAGTTTCCAACTCATACGTATTCAGCTTTCTCTTTAAAATCTATAACACATTGGAAGATATATTTTTTCTTGTTTAAAAAAAGAACAAGGTTTCTTATTAAGGGAATATACATCATCATCGGACATTGTGTTTCTGAGTAATGCCCTATATAGGCAAATTGGAAGGAAATGTGAGGTGTGAACAAATCAACACTTGTGTAAGATGTGTAAAATCTGTTATAATTATAAGGTTATTTCTCCCATTTAGCTTTGCTGTGAAATTTCTGTTTGCTTGCTGATAGTCTATGGGGGGGGGAGAGGTTTAATTTATTATGGATATAGAGCATTTGTTTGCTTCTCTGGGTTCTTACTTCCGTGTGATCCTTTACAAATTTGAAACGATCATAATGTATTATTTGATATTATTTAAACGTAAGATGGCATGTGTTTTTTTAGACTGCAATTTTAAAAAATGTGGAATAATACCAGAAGCCACCCAGTGACTTGGGAGTTTTCCTCTGGTGGAAACTGAATCTTGTTACTCTTATCAATTCAGCTGGCTAATTCTCATTTCCAGGTCTTTGCCTATCCTCTTTTGGCAAACTGGCATGCATGTGTGTTTTTCTCTTCAAGGAAACAATGGAAAACAATTTGAGAAAGAGGAGGTACACATTGTGTGTGCCATTACAGATTTCACTAGTGAAGAGAAAAGAGGTATCAGGTTCTGATTGGTGGGTGGGAGAAGACAGGATTATCAGAAACAACAAAAAGCTTACTAAGCATTAAATTGCAGGGGAGAAAAGAATGTGCTTTATAAACACATACAGCTGTACCTTGGAAGTCAAATGGAATCCGTTCCGGAAGTACATTCGACTTCCAAAATGTTTTGAAGCCAAAGCGCGGCTTCTGATTGGCTGCAGGAATCTTCTGCAGCCGATCGGAAGCCGTGGAAGCCACACCGGACGTTCGGCTTCTCAAAATCATTCGAGAACCAGAACACTCACTTCCAGTTTTTGATTGTTTTGGAGCCGAAACGTACAAGTACCAAGTCATTCGGCAACCAAGGTACGACTGTATTCAGGTTGCGGTCCTATAAGGATTTGAGAGTAAGTCCCACTGACATCAGTGAAATTTGCTTCTGAGTAAATGTGCCTAGGACCACATGGTTTTCATGCATCATAACAAGAGTAACTGAGTGCACGAAAACAGTGAGTTTGCTGGGGGGGGGGGGGGATAGATGCTTCTGTGGAATATTCCCATTAAATTCAAAATGTACAGGGGTGTGTGCCCTTCCTAAATGGCACTGCTGGCACCCATGTGTTGTGGGGAGGGGATGTTCTAGGACAAAAATGAAACTTGACAAAAATTGTGAGCTTGCCATACCATAAACCAATGTATGCTGGTTCATCAGGATTTGAAAGAGGCATATGTTACTCTCAATAAGAGCAATCACGATAGGTGAATACTCTTGGGCAAGGAATGAACTTTTGGCTTTGCAATCAGAGTTACAAAGACACTGGCAAATCAAACACACTGGATCAGTAAGAGTGCAATCGTACCTTGGTTCTATTCAGAAGAAATGGTCAGTATAGTCCTAGCCATACTAGATAACATAACTGCATGTTTTCCTCCAGTGTGGCCTGAAGCATGCAAAATCTTTCCATCCCCCAGAGCATGATCTCAAGGCAAGGGTTTCAAGGTGAGCAATGTCATGACCAGACTGCTTCTGCTCCACTTAAAATCAGTGGAGACTGGTGACTATTGGTATTGGTAGGATGGAAAGGAGGGAGCCGAACAGTAGGTAGAGCCACAGCCAATAACAGGCACAATCAACTAATTATAGTTTTGTTCCCATTCTGCTCCTAGGTGAGTTTTATAAGGGCAACACTGAATCTAAGGAGGAGCAAGCTGACAGACTGTGCCCCCCCAACCCCAACCCCTGGGCTGCTTGTCAGTACAAAGGCAGGCAGGTGGAAACTGGATTACATTGATGGGACCTTGCCCAATTTCCCCAAATGGACTAGCCTCATTGCTTAAAATGTAATATCTGTGTTCACACATTCTTTATGTAGGGCATAATTCAACCAAAGCAAGCACGGTTAAATATGATTTCAGTGTGTGGGAGCTAAGGACACGTTTCAAAGGGTGAGTTAAAGAGCTTAACTTTGGCTGGATTGTTCCTCTGATGTGCTCCAAACTTAATAGCAATACTATCTTGTAAGATACATACAGGTTATTAATAAGGGAATTCTGTTAATCGTTTTAAGACCATCTGTGCTCATCAAAGCTGGACTAATATAGTGAAAAGAGTGGACAACACTTGTTTAATCTGCTCTAGGGCTTCTTCCAGTTATGTGCATAATTGCAAAATCTGGTACTACTTTAGTTGCATTGGGATTAAAAAATAAAATAAAATAAAAAATGCTGCATTACAATATTACTGTAGTGAATAAATGCAACTGCTGTGAAGAAAGTATTGAAAAAAGGAATTGTGACTCATTTGGCATCTGTTCCTTAAGGTATCACAATTCAAGGACATAGTCCAACCAGCTAGAAACATTCATAGAGTTGGGAGGGATCATTAGGGTCATCTAGTCCAACCCCTCGCAATGCAGGAATATGCAGGTGTCCCATATGGGGATTGAACCTGCAACCTTGGCGTTATCAGGCTCTAACAAACTGAGCTGTGCTAATGCATGGGCCAAGGATAGTGCAGAATGGGGCCAGTGAAGGGTGTGGCCTGGGAAGAGGAAATGGCCTAGTGCAGGCATAGGCAAACTCTGGCCCTCCAGATGTTTGGGACTACAATTCCCATCGTCCCCAGCTAACAGGACCAGTGGTCAGGTATGATGGGAATTGTAGTCCCAAACATCTGGAGGGCCAGAGTTTGCCTATGCCTGGCCTAGTGGCCAGATGGAAAGACTTGGAGGGCCACATTTTGTCAATAGGCCTGCGGCTTTCCACCTCTGCTTTAAAAGATGCTAGCAGAGATGTTGCCTCACCAGTTACTCCTACCTCAAACTCGCTCCCCAAGAAAACCAGTTGCTGACCAGGGTTTTTTTTGTTTTTTGTTTGTATTAAGTTTGCTGGGTTTGATTCCCCCCACCCACCAACCCTGCACTCTGTTACATTATGGTAATTTCATGGCTGTTGATGAAGACTGCATTTGCTTTTCAGGCCTGGAAAATTAATCAGTACAGTTGTACACTGAGATCATAAATGGAATTTTCCACTGCAGTCTTAATATTCTCTAGAGCATATGGTATGACAGGTGTCAGTGTCATAACTTTATTACGTAGAATATTACTGTGCCTGTAGAACTGAACTATGCCTAGGTGTGCACTTTATGGTCAAATAAAGAACGTATCTCATCAGAACACGTACTCCTGCAACAATACCCACCCTCTCCTTCTTTTAGACTTCAGACTTTGCTATGTCTGATAAGCCAGTATGTTATAAACCCCATTTTGGTAAGTTGCCCAAAACCTATCAGTCACAGATACAAGTTCTCAGGAAAGCAAATGCCAGCTTCTATGAATAGCCATGTGCTCTGATTAAAAAACAAAAACCATACATCATTTTCAAGTTTTTCCCCTTCTCTCTCTGGGGCCAAACTAGACATGATATACAGTTGTGTGTTTCTTTTCCCCAGTTTTGTTTTTAATCAAAAGCTGCCTCGGGAGTCTGAAAGTTTGGGCAGAGGAAAAGCGGCGGGAGAAAGTGGGTGGGTTTTATTGTTATTTGGCACTACAAAACAATAAACCAGTTCAAACTTAGAAAGAAGTTTCAAAGTTTGTGAGCTGGAGAAGAGGAAGAGAGAATAACTTGAGTAATTCAAAATACAGTCTGTATGAACTGAACAGTGCTTAGATAGTTTTTTTTTAGCTGCTATTTTGTTAGTGTTAATATTGTTTGATAGATTATAAATGCTGTATTGATTTTTTAATCAGAGTTGCTGTAATTGTGATGTTCAGATTATTTTTAATTGCGGTGCTGTTAATAGTGTTTAATAGATTGTGATTGTTTTATTGATGATTTGTTAGTTATTTTATATGATTTATCTGTATTTGTTCTATTATGTTCATTCTGTTATTGTTATTCATTGTTTGTAAGCCACTTTGAGATTCATTTGAATGAAAAGTAACTGAGAAATACAGTAAATCAAATAAAATCAAAGTGTGCAGGATTTATTTAATCCTATTCTCTGAGTTTTCTACTCAAAATTTTTTCCTTCATCAACTTTTCCACCCATAATTTCACCTGTGTGTGGGGTGGGGGAGAGTAGCTCAAAATAAAATACTTTAAGTTCCTTGGTAAGGTAAATCAGTTCCTTCTTCCATGCTTTATTTAGTCAGACATGCAGATTTCCAAGGCAATATTTAGCTTTATATCTATATATATTTGATGAAAAGATGCACGC
This sequence comes from Podarcis muralis, assembly GCF_964188315.1. NCBI lineage: Eukaryota > Metazoa > Chordata > Lepidosauria > Squamata > Lacertidae > Podarcis > Podarcis muralis. Next base: position 73,913,945 of record NC_135658.1, on the reverse strand, counting down.
AGTTCTTCTAGACCTCAGAATATCTGTTTATTATATTTTGAAAAAAGAGAAGCATTAAATACCTTCCAAATCGGAGCCCAAAAATTTGATAATAGTTGGAACCATTGGCATTATTAAATGAGTGAATTGATTTTTTTAAAGTGATTAAATAATCTCAAACTTTTATATCTGAGTTTTGTTTTTTGCACTTTTTTGTTTTTGCACAGTTTTATGACTTACCTTGTGTCATAAATTGCATAGAGTTTTTTGTTTTCTTCCACAGCATTCCTAAAAAGAAAGAAAGAAATGATCCATTAAGTCTATGCTTCCATTTTTTTCCTGTTGCCTTTTCTTTGCCCCATTTTCCTACTAACATCCCACACAGATCTCATTTCAAGACCTGGAGCCACTCACTGAGCAAAGGTTTCTGCCTTTCATTCACCAAAGACTTTTCTAGAACCGCAAAACAGAAACATTCACTAACAAGTCAGTTTATTCTGTAGTATTTCACTGGCCATGATTCAAAGTTGGCTTTGTTCAAGAAACCATTTTTAACACTAACCACAGTTTGTCTAGGTTTGGATGCAACAACAAACCTTGGTTAGTTGAAACAGGAAGCAAATGCCTTTTATCTCACAGCTGTGCCAAAAGAGGTGAGAGGGGAGTCCACGAGAAAGCGCATGCATATATAGTTAAAATATGGCCTAGCTTTCCTGTGGGTACATAGGCATGCTGTTGAAGTACACAGTTCCCTGCTTGCCAGGACAGTCAATACATTTAGGTAATGCAGGCTTGTATTGAGACGAGATGAACTAGATAGGAGAAGAGTACGCAAAAAGATGGGAAAGTAGTCAGAAGACTGGCCTGTAATAGCAGTAAGACAAGCATAAAGTAACTGATGGTAAAATCTAAGGCATAGATGACACATTCATTTTGACCACAGTGCAACACAGATGAAGTGGATAAATTACAGCTGAAGTTTTTATTGATGTAGCAGCATCAAAAAAATAATAATCCAGAGAAGCAGCTTAGCAAAGTCTGTCACTGATCACTGCACAAAAATCAAAGAGTGTGTGCATGCAGCTAGATGCTCTGTTTCATGCCCCCCACCCTCAAGCTTGCTCGGTAATTGACATCACTTGAAGTCAAAGCCATTCTGTTTTGACACACTGGGGAAAATTCTTTTAGTTTTCCAACAGTGCAGCACTGGAGGAAGAGATTTATAGAAGCGCAAAACCAGAGGCATCATGATTCCTATTAAAAATTCTTCACATGCTAGTTAATAGCAGATATTCACTTATTATGAGCCAATATTATTAAGCAGAGAATAACTGTGGGCAGCCAGGCAGTTGCTGCTGATGGTAAATCAAATGGAGAACATATGGTTTTGCTGTTGCTGCCATCAGTGTTGCTGAGAAAGCTAATGGGTTATATTTGTTCTTATGACTCAGGATACAGATTCAACTTTAGAGAATAAAATGAAACACTACTAATGTGATACAGGGAACTCTGCTGTGTTTAACCTGTACTGAGCACCCAGGAGGCTGGGACCGGTATCAAAACACGCTTTCAGGTTGCCTTCCAGAAAACACAAGATGTGATTATTATTTTTTTGGCTATATCAGGGCTGATCCTCAGGCAAACCATTAATTACAGTGCAGCTTTTTCAGCTGCAGAAAAGTCCACGATAGAGCTGAATTAAAGGATATCAGTGGCCTCATGTTAGTGTAGTATCTCTCCATTATGAAGAGACGAATATCTGCAATTCGGTCTTGTTAGAAAGGGCATTGATAATCACTCTGGAGGGGTAGCTTTCCAAGGTACCTCTTTATCTGCAAATCAATTTTCATGGTATCCTTGTAGAGGAGGGGGCCAGCACTAAATGGGTTATTTTTTTCTTTTCTACGGTCACTCTTTCCCGTGCCCCTTCCAACTCTGCTTTGTAGTCAGCTTTACAAGCACACAGAGCGATGTCATTTTGGGGGTCGGCCGCCACTGCTCATGTCTGGGACACAGAAGTACTGTCTCCTACCACACATTCCTGCCCAAACCTCATGGTCATCAGCAGAGGGTTTACTGAGTCCTCCTGGCACAAGAAGTAAGTTGGCAGGGACTTCTCACTTGTGTTAACTTGCATCTGGAATGCCCTACCCAGAGAAGCTCACTTGGCTCCAACCCTGATTCATATTGGTGCCAACTGAGCAATGCTTTACTTGCCCATGCATTCTAGCATGCCAGCCTGCTGTCTCCTGATTTTCTCATTGGGTTATGGCCTGTAAAGTAACAGTTTTTAAGTGTGCTCTGCCCTAGCAGCCTTGTGCTGCAGAACAACTTAAACATTTATTTCCCAAATTAATAAATAAAATTGTAGATTAACCTATTTGTCATTTATTTCCTTAGACATTTCTAAGAGGTATTTCATCAGAACACAGGAAAGCTGTCTGCCCTTGTCTTTTCCTTAACCAAGCCCAGTATAGTATTCACCCCAATTAATCTGCATTTGTAAGATCTCAATTGTTTAGTGTGGCGGCTACTACACTGTGGAACTCCCTGCATATTGAGATCAAGCAGACGTCTTCGCTGTACTCATTTTGGTGCCTGCTAAAGACATTCTTATTTAGACAAACCTACCCAGGTGCTTAGCAATTTGAGGTCATTTTAATCTGTTTTAGTATTTCAACTTCTGTATGTTTTAAAGTACTGTTGTACTTTTTTCTTGATTCCCCCCCCCTTTTTTTTTTATAAACTGCTTTGAGGTTTCTTTTCAATCAATTGCTGTATAGGTTTTATGAAATAAATAGATAAATAAATGTGGCCCTAATATTCCAATCAGTCAAATGAACACAGTCAATAAATTAAGCTGAAACCATCTTGGCACTTTCAAAGGCTCAATATTGCTGCACAGTATCCTAAAGTCTGTAGAGTATGGCTGAAATCCAGTGGAGGCTTAAATGCTTTCAAAATGGAAGAGACTGGTAATTCCTTGGACTGAGAGTCAAGTATGTACTAAATGCTGTTCGTGTCTACAGGTTCAATGCCAGCTATATGATTACAGCATTTCAGGCAAACGTTTCCTTTCTTCTACAAACAGACAGAAGCAGATTAGCCTTGAAGCCCAAAGACCCATTACAGAGAATCAGCTCTTGCAATACCCAAAGCAAAATATTCAAGTTACATTTAAGACTTTGGGGATATTAAAAACACTTTGGCACTGATTAAATTATCACTGGAAGTTGCTGAAATCACATTGAAGTGGTTTTAAATTTAATACAAATTTACAGTTCTCTTTCTCTAAGGCATAAAGGATATATGTGTGTATCAGGTTTCCTGAAATGTTTATGTATGAGGAGCTTATGGTTCTGACTAAACATTTTCTTTAAAAAAAAACACCAAAACCCTATTGGGTACATAAAAAGCATTCAGTATGCTTTTAAGTAATTTTGATGCTTAACTTATATGGGATTATAATATAATAATGTTCATGGGTCCTTTATTGCGCTTCTAAAGAGGCTCTCCCACCCACATTCTCTAGCCCCATAAATACAGCGGTAAACATAATCTGACATTCTATCACAAAACCATCAGTATGACATATTTGGGAGAAACATTACAATTTTTATTTTTATTTTAAAAAGGTTGCAAGTTCATATTGAATAAAGGCGCTCAACACCTCTTGCTTCAGGGAAGAAGCGGTGAAGGTTTGTATCAGAACGATTGGACATTTCCAATAAGACAATTGATAATTTATGTCACGAGAAACAGAGATTCTAGTTTGTGTGTATGTATGTGCTGTTTTGCTGCAAGCTAGTTCTAATGTGATGATAGCTATGCATTGCAGGGGGTTGGACTAGATGTCCCTCAGGGGTCCCTTCCAACTCTACAATTATACAATTCAGTTTGACGATTCTATTCCATCCCGGCTGCTGGATAGGCAAGACCCTCTTCAACCTGCTGATCCCTGTCCTTCGGAAATAGAAGACAGATAAATTCTTTACAAAAAGTCCTTTTAAGATTGGATGGTTGGTTATTTCAACCATCTCAGGGCGTGCAACTGCAACCACCACAGAAATATAGACCATAATGTCACTTTTTAATATATCTGGTCAATGTGCGATGCAGAAACAGCCAAAAATATGCCTATGGAGGCTCCTGTTCATTCTATTTTTCAATATAATTCCTTTCTGGGGTGATCTAGCATTGCTCACAGTCACAGCCATGAAAATAAAGCTAGTTCTTTATTCCCCATCCTGTCTGAAGTCTATTCTCAATTTGTGACACTTCCCACTGCTGCGTTGACATTGAAAATGCCTTGTAAGGATAGTTCTGGCTGACTGGCATAATGTGAATGAGTCGCTCCCTCTGCTGCTTCTACTCTCATCCTCCTCTCTCATGCCAACTGTTCTTTTTTCAGCTGATGCCCTCCTGAGAGACCATTATTTTACTCTCCCTGGAAAACCTCGTCCAGGGACAGCAGGGCATTAGCTGAAGCCCAGCTGCATCTAAAAGCAGCTGGCCCTGTTGGAAGATTCCGACCAGCCATCTGGTTCCTCAGGGTTCGACCAGATAGGATAAAAGTTCATCCACCATATTCAACTTAAGCATGTGGATTTATTTGTGCATGTTCTCTCAAGCATATACTCTCACATTTGCATGAATTTAGAAAAGCCCTCCAATGTATTTGGAGATGGAATAGGGCTTGTTAACTTCCACAGCAGTTACCAACAGCTTGGTATATTATTTAAAGTCTGTTCTGCAGCAAAAAAAGAAAAAAGAAAAGAAAAAAGAAGCCAGATAGTCGTGTCTTTCTTTACTGCTTCTAAAGGTTGGCCTTTTGCTTTTGGTTTATGCAGCTGTGGGTTATATATATATATATGATTTATATGCACCCATTCCAACTTGTATGTGATTATAACTAGTAAACACTTCACTTTTAAATTCAGTTCATCTGCTAACTCAACAGCCAGTTGACTCCCAACAAGGGATAAATGAAACAATATTCAGTTCAGCACATTTCCAGTTTGTAGTTTAGGAAAACCAAAACAGTCCTTGTGGAAAATTTGTCAGCATTTCACTGCACATTTCCCCTAATGTACACATTCTTTTGTACACAGTTACTCCTAACAAACAGTTCAGCCACAATTCTCCATAATACTTTTGTATGTTATTTCCACAAATATATATGCATGCTTAGTGCACATATTTCTGTCCATGTCTTTGATCATAGAATTGCATCACAGTGTTAGGTGACTTTCCATCTTCCTGCGATACTGGGGTGGGTGTGTGGGTGTGTGGCCAGGGAGAAAGCAAATTGGCTGTCTTCCAGGTTTTCACCTACCTCATAGCAACTACAACTTTGGCAGGCATTCGACTGGATCCTTAGTCGCGGGGGTACCCTGTTGGAGGGGCGACACTGTCTTGGAGTCCCCATGGGGACTGATGAGCCAATACACCTCTCCCAATGGCATCCAATCCATGTCAGGGATGACTCCCCAGTACAGGGTCTACCTCACTTGGTTCCTATTAGCAGGCACAGGCAAACTCTGGCCTCCAGATGTTTGGGACTACAATTCCCATCATCCCTGACCACTGGTCCTGTTAGCTAGGGATGGTGGGAATTGTAGTCCCAAACATCTGGAGGGCCGGAGCTTGCCTATGCTTGCTATTAGGCAGCTTGATGCAGAACAAATGCCCAGTGTCTTAGCCAAACCTACTCTATCCTGTAATTGATAAAATTGTAGTCTAATTCAACCCAATACCAGTCTCCCGTGCCCATTCTGTCGGTCCTCCCTGCAGCAGCCATGGACATCATGCACCTGTGGCATCAACTGCCTTTAAAGGACATTACTGGGTTGTACAAGGGATAACAGACGTGTAGTTAGATGTGCCTTTTCTCAACGTGTTTCACCATAGCTTGGGTTTAGTATTCATGTGTCCAATGGAGCAAGGGAACCTGGCATGTGGATTGGTCCCCTCTCACAATTAGTTTGCATCCACATTAGCTCTGCACTGCACTCATAGAGCATCATTTACATGACCATAGCGACATGCTCTTTTTCATAGTTAAGTGCAGTTCAGCTATTTAGAATTTGTTTCCTCTGGGAACTCTTAAAAGCTTCAGATCTTAGCCGCAGGGGGTGTGTTTCTGTGTCTGTAACACTTATTTAAACATCAGAAAAGTTCAGATCTAAAGATCCTCTAGCTCAGCACTGTGTCAATAACAGCATTATTTATCTCCTCCTCCCCTCTACTTAACATCAAGTGTTGGAGTACAGAGAAATTGCAGAGTGAACCTTTGGCAATGTGTGGACAAGTGAGGAAACACTTCGTTGGAAAAGTGATGCAGAAGAACTAACACCATTTATATTTTACATATATATAAATACACATGCATATATAATTGAGCGAGGAGCATTTAAATGGGCCTGAATATAATGGAATATATTTAACTCCATGGGCAGAGTGGAGATGTTCCACTTTGATCTTTTTTTAAAATGCTGAAAAGTGTGTTCAGGTAGATGGATGATGACTTTTTTTGGTCTGAATCATTATAAAGATATACGTAAGGAAACAATGGTCTGCATAAGAGCCAACTCCTAGGGGCCAAGGTGTCCTCACCCCCCCCCCAAAAAAAATTTGAGGGCTCCCCCAAGTTGACGGGCATTGCCATTCAAATAGTGTGTGTTGTGTCATGTGATTAATTATGTGAGTTAGTGCTTACCTGCCCCCCCATATTTTATTCAAGTTGGCACCCCTGATGGGCTGGAGCCAGTGTAAGTTAGTTGTTGGTTCACATGTTCTTCTGGTTGATTTCAATAGGAACTAATTCCAACTAACAGAGTTGTAATCCAGCCCAATATCACTTGCCTCCTTTCTCAAGTAGAATGGATTTCTATCAGCCTTTGTGGGGTCTGCTTGCTTAGGAGAAGAGAACACCGACTGAGGATTTAGGCTGCATCTACACAGCTATAAAAAATGCTCTGGGAAAAAACGGTTTTAAAGCTCACAATGGAAAAATTTCACCGAGTTCCAATTTCAGCTCTACAGCACCGTCTGGTGTCACAGTGTTATAACATATTTATAACATTTTATTTTTTACTAATGTAGCCGAGTCCTTAAGAGTGTCCTTGTGGAAATCTATCGCCTGACTATTTACATGTCATGGAAACAGCAACCAACATTGCGCAGTGTTGTTCACAAAATGGACTTTCCTGCTGGTTTCCAGGACCTCCAAGTCTAGCAAGCTGTGAGCAATGCACCTCAACTGCTTCTGGGCAATCTCATGCTTGTGGCATCTTAGATCTGATCTACACATTCTCAAGAACTTGCCTTCTGTCAAGTGAAACTATTATGCTATCTGGCTTAGTATTGCTTACACTATTTGGATTTTCTACCAGTCCTGCGTAGAGGGACCTTCTGCATGCAAAGTATGCGTTCTACCAATGAACTATGGCCCTTCAGAATAACCACACAGTAGAGCTCTGTTATGACAGAGCCTCTTCAAGTCATGCTAATGTGGGAGATTTTATCATCACCATAATTTATTATTTGTACCACATCCATCTGACTGGGTTTTCCCAACCACTCTGGCCAGCTTCCAACATATATATAAAAAACAATATAACATTAAAAACCTTCCCTATCATACTTTGAACATGTCATTTCCTCACCTAGAATCATAGAATTGGATAGTTGAGAAGGACCCCAAGGGTAGTCCAGTCCAACCCTCTGCAATGCAGGAATCTGCTTAAAAACCTCAGAGGAAGGAGAGTCCACAACCTCTTGTAGGAGTCTGTTCCACGTCTAATTGCTGAACTTAATGTTGCAGTACGTCTTCCAGTGTAAGTATCTCTTTATGTACAAACAGTTTTGTAGAGGGGAAAAAATAGAAATCTAACACACCATTTTGGGATAAGAGGCCGTCTTTCATAAATGACTTGCTATCCGTCCAGTATAATTAATCCTGCATGCAAGGAATAAACAAGACTTGACAGTGTGTCTGTTTTGCTGCAAACGATACTCGAGTCTTTCAAGTCCTTCCTTTGAAAGCTTATGTTTTTGACATTTGCTGCACATAACCTTTCATGTTTTAATTTTTAAAGGTTGTTTCTAATCTGATTGTTTTATTGAATTGTCATATATTGCCTTGATCTTTCGGGAAAGCTGTCTAATCAATCTTGTAAATAATAAATACAACTTCCAACTACATGCTCTGCTTCTCTTCCTCAGCTTCCAAGAAGCCCTGTGTGTATAATCCATTTATTAACATGAAACATTTATATAGCACTTCTAACACTTGGGGGGGGGGCAAATCTTGATTTTGAATGGCAGATGCACAAAGAGATGCTGGTGGGTCATGAATATAAATTGATGAGGAAACCCACTTCCATTTAGTCTTAGAGAGATCCTTTGACTGACAGCAGAAATAGATAGTGGTCTGTCATAACATCACACTGCATATCTAATTTGGCAAACTATAGTTTCTTCCAGTTTTAGCACATAGGTCAAATCCCTGGTTCTGCATTGTTTCCATGCACACTGTCCTTGCCATGAATACAACCAAATCACTAAACTGCAATGTTGTTCATTTGGCACTGTATACAGTGCGGGTGGCACTGTGGTCTAAACCACTGAGCCGCTTGGGCTTGCCAATCAGAAGGTCGGTGGTTTGAATCCCCGGAAAGGGGTGAGCTCCCGTTGCTCTGTCCCAGCTCCTGCCATCCTAGCAGTTTGAAAATACCCCAGTGCAAGTAGATAAATAGGTACCACTGCGGTGGGAAGGTAAATGGTGTTTCCATGCGCTCTGGTTTCCAAAATGGTGTTCTGTTGTGCCAGAAGCAGTTTAGTCATGCTGGCCACATGACCCAGAAAGCTGTCTGTGGACAAACACCGGCTCCCTCAGCCTGAAAGCGAGATGAGCGCCGCAACCCCATAGTCACCTTTGACTGGACTTAACCATCCAGGGGTCCTTTACCTTTACCTTACCTACAGTAAGGTTTGTCCTCAGATTCCCTCCTGCTGCACAAGCAGCTATCTCCTAGTCCAGCCTGCAAATGTATAGTAACAGAGGAAGGAAACTGAACAGGCATTTTCTGCTGTCATTCCTGTTCTGTGGCCCCTCTCCTCTCCAAAATGTGAAGTGTCAACCATCAGTTGCTTCAGAAGTTTTATAAAGACTTATCTTTTTGCCTGGACTTTCCCTGACCCATGAAAGGAGTTTTTAAAGTATTTACGCAGTCTATAAATAAGGGGGGGATTTTTTTTTTTAATGTGGACAGGGCCTTCTCATTTGCAGCTCCCAGCTTGTGGAACTCCCTGCCACAAGAGTTTCAGAGGACTTTCCCTCATCTTGAGGATACCTGGTTGGGGAAGTCTGGTTGAAGAGGTGGTTGCGGAACAGTAACATCATTAACATTTAGATGTCTTCGAGCAAGCAAACCATATTGCATTTTTCAACAGAAGGCAAAAATTTTAAAAAGCTGTTACTGTAAGGAGAGCAAGAAAAGTCATTGAGATTGCCTTGAAACTTGGAAATTTGCAAAACATGCAATAGTGATTAGCAATGACATCCACATTACCTATGGAGTTGGATTTTTTTCTTAATGATAGTGATTTAATATGTTTAATACGTTAGTATGTTGACAGTCATGAAATATCCCAGCTAAAAGTGAAAAGTGTTCTTAAGATAGATTACTTAGTCAGAGCCCTTGAGACTCTGAAAATCTGACAGTGTACTATTTTAATTGGGGGCATGTTAGGCCATTCCCCTTTCCTCCTCCTCCTCCTCCTCCTCCTCCTCCTCCTCCTCCTCCTCTTCTTCTTCTTCAGTTTAGATATAACTTTTTTACAAAACCAAAAAAGAGGTTCAATTTACTTCTCCTAGACCCAAAACAACTTCTTAGCTGCACAGAGATACATTTAGCACCTTTTCAAATAGTACCCGAGTCCTTCGGAGGAATGAACCAAATGAGAATCTGCTTTACCTTCAAAGATGGAAAACAGGGCAAAAAGATTTTCTACCTGTAGCAGAGCTTTTTTGCCAGTATTGAAAAAAAGGAGATGCATTTTTCTACTTCAAAAAATAATATTGCAATGTGTTCCTGTGTAACTCTGGTGGCAGTGCTCATGTTCACTATATGGCTTGGAAAACCACAATATTCTGGGCATGGACTGGGGATTTGGTGCCACAATGTTGTTGGACTCGGCATGGCCAGTGGTCAGGGAAGATGTGAGTTTTAGCCCGGCAACATCTAGAATGCCACAGGTTCCTTGTACCAGTTGTGTTAGAACAAGTGCAAACTAGGAGTGTACCTTTCAATGTGAAAACTTTTAATTTGGACTTCTAAATTAATTTGAGACTTCACTAAATTAACGCTGTGTGGAAATTCGTTTGGGACCCCAGCCAGTATACTAGAAACTCAGATTCAAGGGTAAGCGAAAAGCAAGTCATATTTCAGTATTAAGTCCAGCACAGTTCTACATCCATCACCACCTCTTGCATTCATAATTCTCCTAGATGAAAACTCAGATTCAGCAACCATAGTACTCCACTAAGTCACATCCAGGCAGTGGCGTAGCGTGGGGGGTGCAGGGGGGGCCGACCGCACCGGGCGCAACATCTGGGGTTAGGGCAAATCCACGGGTTAGGGGGCGCAAATTACTTGCCTTGCCCCGGGTGCTGACAACCCACGCTACGCCACTGCATACAGGCTGCTGCTGTTACTGTTCTCCCAATGCTGAGAGAAAACCTGTGGTTGGAGTATGCTAGACTGGCTAGCAACTTTTTGTCTCTTTCTAGAGAAAAGTGTGACATTCTGATGCTGCAGCCATTCCACCCCATTCCCAGAAACCTGGTGCAATTTCCATATTCTGCTAAGAAGACTGGCATGCACTCATGGAACTTTGAAGTGTCAGGCATAGCCCTATTGGCTTTAGCCCAAACGTAGCAGAGTTTTCCTGCACAGCGAGGAAGCTAGTTGCGGCAGTAATGACAAGTCAGCTAGACTCAGAATAACTATTTACAGGATTTATTAAAAGGAGAAAATAAAACCAGCAGAGTTTCTGCATACAAAACAAAGCAAAATAAACCCTCTCTTTCTCTCTCTCTCAAAACCGTACACAGCACTTCTACTCCTAACAACACCTCACATCAAACTGAGCTAGCAATCCCTTGATAACAGAGTTGAGTGCTGGTCGTTAACCAATCAGAGTGAGTAGTTTCTAGGTCAAGCAGACCTGGGCTTTCTGCCAAGAGTAAATTGACACCAGCCTGAGTTAATTGTGCGAAGCTAGAATCTGTAAGTTTCCCACGAGAACCAATTAACAGAAACTGAATACCCCCTCACAGATTCTGCTGAACAATTAACATCAAATACACCTATGTAGGAGATCATTTTTCCAGCAAACCTAAACCCTTGCACATTCGCTTGTTCTTTATCTTTGCCAATGGTTTAGTTAACACATCTGCTACATTTTCTTCACTTGATACATAAGTACATGTGATTACATTGTCTTGTACACAGCAACGTACATTTTGGTATTTTACAGAGATATGTTTGGAACGCGATTTGAAACCCTCTGTTTTACTTAAGGTTATACAAGCTTGATTATCAATGTAAACTTGTACTGGTTCTCCACAATTTACATTTAAATCTGCTAACAAATGCTTGAAATAAATCACCTCGTTGCACAATTCACTCAATGCGGCGTACTCTGATTCCGTTGATGACACACTTACAACGTCTTGCTTGCGTGACCGCCAGCTGATTAAAGCTCCACCGACCATTATGACTAGTCCTGTGACAGATTTTCTATCCGGCAAATTTCCCCAGTCACTATCACAGTAGCAACTCAACATTTCATCCTCTGAAGAATTTAATTGTAACATATAGCCAATTGTCTGTTTGAGATATCTCAGAACTTGTTTTACCCCTTTCCAGGCATTTAGTGTGGGTTTTGAGACCAATCTACTTAGTATGCCTACTGCGTAGCTAATATCAGGTCTGGACCACTGTGCTAGATACAATAAACTTCCAATTACAGAGTGATATACATCAGGATGTTCAAATTCAGGACTCTCATCTACATGAAGTGTTTTTATGAAACCTGGATCCATAGGCACCACTGCCCCTTTGCAATCCTGCATCCTGTATGTAGTCAGTAGTTGTTTAACTTTGTTCTGCTGACTAATTAGGCAGCTGCCATCTTGGGCCCAGCACACTTCCAACCCTAGATATGTCCTAACCGAGCTTAAGTCTCGTCATAATCTTTTCCAGGCCTCTGAGAGTATCCTTGAGCCACTAAACGAGCTTTGTATTTGTACTCTCCTGTTACCAGAGGTTTAAGTTTGTACACCCACCTGCAGCCTACAATCTTTGCCCCCTCAGGCGCTGCTACTGGTGTAAAAACCTTGTGCTCATTCAGAGAGGACATCTCTTCCTCCATTGCCTGTTTCCAGCGCTCTGCCTCCTCTTTTGGTAACTTTAACACTTCCTGAAAACTCTTGGGTTCTGCAATCACACTAAACACATTTGCAGTATCAGGAGAAAAACGCACTGGAGGCACTCCTTTGTTTTGTCTTTTAGATCTTCTGGGAGAAAATTTTTCTTCTGACCCACTTTCCTCTTCAGAACTGCGACCTCTCTTTTGTTGCTTAGCCACTGGTCTCTGGCTAACTTCACTTTCCTGAGAGCTCTTATCTGAACTTCCCTCCCCCTCAGACTCTGATTCTCTGTGTCTACCTTCAGAGTCATGAAGCTCCTGGGAAAGTTCAAACCAAACCTCAGTATTGGCATGTAGTCTCTCCCAGCCACTATGTTCACAAAAACTGGCATTCCTGGAGATCACAATGCCATTTGTCCCTTCAGCAAAACGGAAACCTTTTCCCAGCTCCTGGTAACCCACAAACACTAACTGTTTGGTCTTAGGATCTCCCTTCTTCCTCATTTGTTTCGGAATTAATACCCAGGCTTTTGATCCAAACACATGCAAATGGTCAATTTTGGGTTTTTTCTGAAACAATTTAAAGTACGGGGTTGTACCTATTGTTTGATGAAAGAGCCTGTTTTGGAGATAACACGCGGTGAGCATGCTCTCCCCCCAATAAGACATGGGCAAATCAGCATCGTCAAGCATGGCAAACATCATATCTTGTAAAGATCTGTTTTTCCGCTCTGCAACGCCATTCTCCTCTGGGGAAAAAACGTTCGTTTTTCTATGCCCAATGCCACGCTTTTGTAACCAATCTTTAAAGGCATTTGACATAAATTCACCACCTCTGTCCGTCTGAATCCTTTTAAGTTTAATGGACAGAAATCTTTCCACAGATGCCACCCAGCCTTTAAACTTAGTGAACACGTCACCCTTATTCTTCATGGGAAAAACCCAAGAATAACGTGTGGCGTCATCCACAATTGTTAGTGAAAAGCGCGATCCACCCCTGCTTACAGCAAATGGACCAATTACGTCCATGTGAACCAGCTGTAGCGGTGCCTCACTAACTCTGTCACTTCTGGGGTAAGAGACTCTGTGGGTTTTAACCTTTTTACAAACATTACAATCAAGGTACTTGTTACAACTCTTTAAATTACCCCCATCAGCCAATTCAGACATTTTTAGTACACTTTTCCAGCAAGCATGCCCCATTTTCCTATGCAATAAGTGCACACAGTTGTCATGTATAGCTTTGTTATTCACTGCAGGCTGAGATTTACTGACTACTGCTGCAACTTGAGATCCTGCTTTAAGCCAAAACAAGCCTCCCTCTGACTTAGCAGTGCCTAAAATCTCACCAGCCTTCTTAATCATGCAACTGTCTCCTTCAAAATACACTTTAAACCCAGCTTTTAGCAAGCAATCTACAGACATCAGATTGCTCCTTAATGACGGCACACAAAGTACATTTTGCAGGCATTCACGAAGACAAGGAACAAAAACTGCACCCCCTGAAATCACTTCGGAAGTACTTCCGTCTGCTAGAGCCACCTGGCTGCGCTGTGCTGAGTTCTTGGAAACAAACAATTCATCTGAATTTACTATGTGGCGAGATGCTCCCGAATCGACCACCCAGACCGCTTGTTTCTCATCAGCAATCTTGACCTCGCCGGTCACCAGCTGAGCCGACTGTTTTCGTTTGAAGAATTTCTTTTTTCGCTGCTGCTGCTGCTGATCTCGTCTCTGCTCCTGCACCGGCAACTGAGACTTGACCAACTCCGGACATTGTCGTTTTAGATGCGCTGAAGACCCACATCGGAAACAACGCCTAACAGCAAACGCTGACTCCTCACCGGTACGCTGCTTTTGTTTCACCTCTGGCACGGCATGAGAACTCCTTCCAAACCGCCCACCTGTAGAAGCCTCTGCAGCCAACGACCTTTCTTGCCTCTTCTGCCATTCTTCAATCAAACGCCCAGTAACGTAGCTGACGGATAAATCATGCTCCTGCATGCCTTCTAGAGACAAAACTAAATTATCCCAGCTTTCCGGGAGAGAACTCAAAATAATAGCCACCTTCTCCTGCTGGTCTAACGCACAGTCTCTTTCCTGTAGCGCAGTAAACTCTAACTGTAAACTGTGTAGGTGTTCCTGCATTGTAACCCCAGGCTGTAACATTGCCTTGTACAATGCCTTGCGAATGAACAGCTTGGAAACCGCTGTCTCACGCACATGGAGTTCTTTAAGTGCTTGCCACACACCTCTAGCTGTCTTGATTCCCCTCACATACGGCAACTGGGAATCTTCCAGCCCCAAGACAATTGTGGCCCTTGCTCTTTGGTCTTTATCGAGGTCTTCATCATCAGGCTTCGCAGGAAACGTACTCACCACTTGCCAGAGACGATCCCTCTGCAGCACTGCCTGCATGCGTTCCGACCACAGCAAGTAATTGGAGTCATTCAGACGCTCAAAAGCCATCTGAACTGGTTGTGAGGCCATCTTGAGAGCGATGTCCCTGGAACCCGGAACCAGCTACTCACGACCACCGAGAGAGAAAACAGGAACCACAGCACCCAGCACTCACACGCTGCAGCTGTTGTCCTTGTGTCCGCTGCGTCACCAGCTCACCACGGTCAGGAACCAGCCAAAGTCCATCTGCTGCACCAGCAGGAACAACAACTTCTGGAACTACTGGAACCAACGCCGTTGATGCTGACACCACCGCAACTCAGGCTGGCAGCACAATGCCCATAACCTCATGGAACTTTGAAGTGTCAGGCATAGCCCTATTGGCTTTAGCCCAAACGTAGCAGAGTTTTCCTGCACAGCGAGGAAGCTAGTTGCGGCAGTAATGACAAGTCAGCTAGACTCAGAATAACTATTTACAGGATTTATTAAAAGGAGAAAATAAAACCAGCAGAGTTTCTGCATACAAAACAAAGCAAAATAAACCCTCTCTTTCTCTCTCTCTCAAAACCGTACACAGCACTTCTACTCCTAACAACACCTCACATCAAACTGAGCTAGCAATCCCTTGATAACAGAGTTGAGTGCTGGTCGTTAACCAATCAGAGTGAGTAGTTTCTAGGTCAAGCAGACCTGGGCTTTCTGCCAAGAGTAAATTGACACCAGCCTGAGTTAATTGTGCGAAGCTAGAATCTGTAAGTTTCCCACGAGAACCAATTAACAGAAACTGAACATGCACAAGGCCTTTTTGTGGTAATGCTGACCTCAGTTCTGGCATAACCTACTTCTTTTATTTCATCCTATCATGTACAAGCCCCCAAAGAGACATTGTCTGTTGGCTAACTTATCAGCAGCTCAGTGCTTAGGAAAGTTTGGTTCACTTCCTTCAACCTTCTCATCGAAGCTTCAGACTATGACTCACTTTCTCTAGCTGTGAAATGAGCTTGTGGTGCTTTGTAGCCCATGGCATGAGGTGAACTCATTCGTAGTTGTGATGTGTTCAGCTGGGCTACTGCCGAGAAGTGGGCTCATAAATAAAATCTTCTTTCCTGGATGCTATTTCCTGTTTCCTGGGCAAACTTTGTCTTCCAATCACTGCACTGATGCACATACCCTTGCTGCTTCAGAAGGATGGATGAAAGATGCTGAACAATGAACAGAGGGTCTGATGCTTTAGGTAAGTAAAAATCAGCCCCAGGAAGGATCCTATCCACACCACAAGGGATTCCCAAGGTGTCTAATGGACTTGGAGCTGGATGCAAATTAATAATAATAATAATAATAATAATAATAATAATAATAATAATAATAATAATTTATACCCCGCCCTCCCCAGCCAAGGCCGGGCTCAGAGCGGCTTACAAGTAATAATAAAAACAAGTTGAATGATTACAACTTAAAAACAAAATTAAAATACAACATTAAAATATTGAAACATTAAAATATTAAAATGTAGCCTCATCGCAGGAGGAGAAGGAAAGGAAAAAAGAAAGAGAGGGAGGGAATCAAATTGGCTCCAAGCCAAAGGCCAGGCGGAACAACTCTGTCTTACAGGCCCTGCGGAAAGAATCAGATCCTGCAGGGCTCTGGTCTCATGAGGCAGAACGTTCCACCAGGTCGGAGCCAGAGTTGAAAAGGCCCTGGCTCTGGTTGAAGCCAATCTAACTTCCTTAGGGCCCGGGACCACTAGGGTGTTGCTATTTATGGACCTTGAGGCTCTCCGTGGGGCATACCTGGAGAGGCGGTCCCGTAGGTACGAGGGTCCTAGACCATGAAGGACTTTAAAGGTCAAAAGCAGCATCTTAAATCTGACCCTGTACTCTACCGGGAGCCAGTGCAGTTTGAAAAGCACTGGGTGAATATGCTCCCATGGCAGAGACCCCGTGAGGAGCCTTGCTGCAGCATTCTGCACCCTCTGGAGTTTCTGGGTCAGCTTCAAGGGTGAGAACAGCCTACTGGCTTTGTGTTGGGGCACATAGAAAACATCTTCTTACAAACTTCAGAGGAAATTCTTTCCCTCTATTGAAATGAATGGGGAAAGCCTTGCATGCATGAGATGCATGTGAATTCCAGAACTCCTGTGTGCACAATGGGCTGCTGGATTCAGTTGACTAGGGTGCATTCAGAAGGGTGACGTTGCCATGCCTTGCTGTATTATTTCAGCACCAAGGACAGTTACTCGCGCCCATAATGCTATCCAAGCACTCTAAACATGGCTATAAGATGTTTTGTTTTGATTTTTAAAATCACTGTTGCCGTTTCATTTGTATGGGATTTATGTTGACCTGGTTTGATATTATCGTTTGAACTTCAGTTTTAATTTTATGTATTTCTGCCCTTGGAATTTTGGGGTTGATGATCAGGTATGAATCAAAGGTTTGACTGATGATGTTCTATTAATGCTCCATACCTGTGAATGCCCCCCTGCCCATTTTTCACCACCACATTGGGGAGAGATATGCAGCCTCTCCTGCCTGGCCCACTATGAAGCAGGCATCTTCAAAGTAGAATGAGACAACTTAATGGAGGACAAGTCTCTCAATGGCTGGTGATCATAATGGCTCTCTTTCGCTTCATTATTAGAAGCAGCCTTCTTATGAATGGCACTTGCTGGAGGCCACAAGCATGACAACAATATTGCCTTCATGTCTTACTTGGAGCTTCACAGAGACATCAGGTTGACCAGTATGGGAACTGAATGCTGGACCAGATATGCCTTTGCTCTGATCTAGCAGGCCTCCTCTTACGTTTTTATATAAATGCCCTTTCTTTCTCTTCAGTGAGCCTGTGACCTTTTTGTACATTAAGAAACAGGACAGAAGCAGGAAAAGGGTGGACTGGTGTGTGTTAAAGCAAAGGACAAAGTGCTTCACTCATGAAGGTGCCCTCAGCAATATGAGAGCTGATATTTTCGCTTGTATAGAATTTTATAAGGTCACTCATCACAGCAGTACCTGACTCCCTAACACAAACACAGCAACAGCCCTCTTTTACAGCTCTAACTCTCCTGTCCATAAAACCACTGCTGCCATGATCACAACATGATTTCCTGGAATGGAGGAGCATGTGAAAGAATGGAAGCCAACACAATGGGGATAGTTCAGAAGCTACAGGCCAGTAGAAGGCATCTCATATCTGACTTTTAAATCCTGTTAAAGTCATGTAAAATTAAACAGAAACAGCAGCAATGATGCAGCCACTGTTTGTTATCACTCTTTTGGTTCTCGGCATAATGGTGGCCTTGGGAATGTCACTTTCTTATAAAGCATTCTTACCCATGCCATTTTGAACGAGAAAAAAGGCCGCCAGTTCTGTTTTCCTCCAAAGCACTCATCCACATCAGACTTACAATGTGGTGTAAGAGTAACAAGAGGTTAACTTTAACTCAGTAACCCAAATGCAGTGAAGCTGATGAGCAAAATTTTATCTGTTGCTTTTCACCGTCAGCCTGTGTGACTTCAGACTAGGGGCTCATCCACATTTTTGCTTGACCCATATCTTGATTGTATTGTGCACCAATTAATTCTCTCAGGTCTGAGAGGGGTTTTCTCCTTGTTCTGTGGCTGGGCCTTGTGAAAATCCGATCTGACGTTCTGAATTAGACATTCAGTTAAGCAAAATCTCACTTCTGCTTTTCCACACATCTGATTGATTTCTCTCTGGAAACTGCAGCTCTATGACAGGAATAGGAGTCTCCTTGTGGGTCTCAACACCCTTAACAAACCACAACTCCCAGAATTTTTTGAGGGGGAAGCCATTGCTGTTAAAATAATCTATGACAACAACAACAGTCAAATAAAAATAATAACAATAGGTTCTATTCTGTCACTTTGAATTTGCAAGAAAATTTAGGATGAGAATATTGCAAGGGTTTCAGTCTTGGTGGTGTGAACTTCCTGAAATAAAATTATTCCTAAGGAGGCAAAATAACTCTAGAATGCAACAATATGCCCATCTATTACTGATAATGTCTGATTGGAGCGTCAGGGCAGTGCTGTGGTCTTCTCCACTTTTGTTGTTCTGAGTGCCTCAGGTTGCTTATGTCGCTTTGACAGCTAAACTGATCTATTAATATAGCTTCCAAATGAAGTGCAGCTTTGAAGCAAGCATTAATGTTAAAGCCACTGTGTTCCAAAAAGATGTTCTGGGGAACGGGGAGAGGAAGATAAGGATATTTGTGCACCCTGATAAGGCTGCTATGTGGTGATGAGAGCATACAAGTCAGCTGCCCTGGGTACAAACAGGAGTGTGAAATGAGGACAGGGGATGATGGCGTTGCCAACACAAACAAAAATAGCAGGGTTTTTTTATTTCTTTTCTCAGTTTGAGACAGATAAAATATGACACATACACATGCTCAGAAGTGCCATTCTGGACAATCCGAGGATTTGTGGCAAGGATGAAATTACAGAGACTTTGTTCTGTAGAAAAGAGCAAGGGCCTGAAGGCCTCCTTATATCACACAAGAATAAGTAGCAGTGCAGAATCCTTTGACCTTGGCAAGAGTCCATCCCTGTTTATTACCGGTCAATTGCAAGACAATACATTTTATTAATAGTTAAGTAAGTTAAAGCAGCCTGCCTGCCTATCGCCTACAAGCTCACCCCATCCAAAGCTATTGGCTGGGCTGCTGTGATGTCATGGAATGTTCCATGTTCCATTTGATGGTGGGGAAATGGAACATGGAATTGACACAGGTGCTCTGAGGGAGGCGGGAAGTTAGATTGGAGGCAAGATTTCACATGGGGCTTACAGATAGAAGGACTTGATTGTGAGAAACAAACAGAAGAAGTGAAGGGGCTAAGGGGTCAGGATATCTGGTGAAATTGCACGCAAGATTTATAGATGTTGTTGTGGTCATAGGGAGAACCAAGATCCACAGAGATGAGAGGCAGTGGGTTGAAAATAAGGAAGGGATGCCTTAAAAATAAGTAGGGAAGTCTTTGACTGCAGACTCTAAATACTTTAGAGGAGTCTTAACAGTGTATAGTCCATCAGTACTACCCCCCAGTTATATTTTTGCATCCACATATCAAATGCATTTTGTATTGTTAACAATAGCATTGTCATGCAGAACAAGCATGCCTGTACTCATATTTCAGCCTATATTTTGAGGAGTGTGCATTTTACATATCTGGCAAAATTGGAAGAGTCAAAATCTGGCTCACTGTGACCTCCTGTTGACCTCCCAGTTGCCAAGCATGAAAAAGTAGAGATGGGATACTCTACTTTAGCTTCCCAATCCGGACTTCAAGAATGAGCTGCTCCTCTGGCGAGTAGAACAACTGACCAGGGTTTGAAGCTTTCACAGGATTTAAAATCCAAAACCACTTTATTAAAAATAAAAGTAGACCACATCTGATGCTGGCTAGGCTAGCAGAGTCTGATTTCCTTCATCTACAGAGATATCAGAGCAATGTTCCATTATTAATCATTTTGTGTGTTTGTGTATGGATTAACACATACATATTTCCATTCTGTTGATATTTAGTCCACAGCAGTTTCTTCTGCTGAAGAAATAACTAGTCCAAAATGTCACACTGCCTTAAGCTACAACCTAGCTAGTCAAGTTTTCTATTTTATTTTCTGGAGGGCTGGTGAGTGGGAAGATAGCCAGTTTCAATACAAGTAATTATAGATTGATCTGTCGGAAAACTCTTTCCCCCTTAAAATCACATTAATTGTAGCAGTCCGATTTGCGAAGCCTTGGTGGAATTTGGAATTGCAGAGTGCCTTTATTTCATCTTAACACATAACACGTGCCAATAAATGCAGAAGGGAAGCTCTGTCTCAGAGACTTTAGAATAAACATCTCTGCAGTTTTCTGAAGGCTTATTTTTCCCAGTTGAAGCCAAAGACAGCATGGCAGGTCAGCACTAAAGCTTATGCCGAACATCTCATCTGTACAAATAATTTTGCTCACCAATCATTATTAGCTCGCAGCGCTGATCAGAAGCAGAAAATAAGAAACCCTTACATTGTAGCCTGTGTGAAGTTTTAGCGAGCAGCACAGAGCAATGCAATAAACAAACGTATAGCATCAAAAACAACACAACCAAGATTAATGGAGGCCCCTTGGCTGTCGAAATGTTGAGGCAACAGAACTTATCAAACTGAAGGCTCCAGGAATCAAAAAGTATGTTTAGTGGACTTTGCTATTACAGATGTGCAGAAACAGAAATGCGATGAAAAGTGGGCTAATATTATCAAGAAGTCTGTTTGCTTCCCTCAGAATCCATGGTTTGGGTGAAGCAGAACTCTCCAAATCCAACACAAATTTTGTGATAGGTAAAATTCAATAGCAACAATTATTTCTTGTGATGAAGCAACCTTTTACAAAAGGAAATGCCTGAATTCCCACCTGCTGAATACATTTTTGGTATAGCAGATCCCCCTCCCTTTTAAGGAAACATCTCTGGTATCCCAATTGCCAATTTTCATTTTTCTCACTTTCAGATTTCTCCAATCTTAAATTCAGTCCACATCAGTTTGAATTAAAACAAGTCATTCAGAAAATTCATCAACACTTCAGGATGAATTTACCCTAATATGCACATTTTTGCACAGCAATTTCCCCTAATCCAATGTAGTTTTGTGTCTTATTTACACGAATATATGCATTTTTATGCAACTGTTACTTAAGTATAGGGTGTTTTTCACATGGCTGGAGAACTGCATTGCGAAATTTGTAGAGGCGCAAACTTTGAAGGACAGCTGCGTTTTTGTGTTGGAAAATGCAAATTAAGTGAGCTCGACATTTAAATGTGAACTCAGCTGCATTTCTCCCCCATCCATCGTGATCATTATTCTGATATGGTTTTCTGTATATTGTATAGCTCGCTCTCTCCCTCTGCCCCCCCCCCATTACCAGCATTGCTCCTGAAGATATAAAAGCAGCTCTCTCAGTTAGCTTCTGTCTATTGCATGAAAGGTTCCCCTACTGATTTCTACAGATCAAGCTAGCATTTAAAGATACATGAGGAGGCCAGGTGTGTTTTTTTCTAGTTAAGCTGGCAGCATCTCACCTCCCAAAGCACAAGGAACACATTTTCCCCACAAGCAAGTGGTTGCTGAGGTGGACTAGGATTTGCAGGTGTGAACCTTGCTCCCCGCCATCCTAGCCCCCCCCCCCAATACCTTTGTGAAAACTGACAGCCTGTATTTAGCAGGGAGAAAGGTGAGGCAGAAATGTCCCCTCCAGCTGACAGGTTTAGGCAACAGAATTTCTGGATGCAACCACTGAGTTCTTCTGCTATTTCCTTTGAAAGCAAACTCTAATCTCCCTTAACGATTTGGCTTGGGAAAGCTGCTTGATCTTCTCCACCACTGAAATTACGGGGTCTGAGGAGACAGATAAAAGTAGGCATTCGTACCAACCTAGTACGGCGTGCCTGCCTTGCAAGGCAGAAAATGTGTCGCTATTTGTGTCTCAATTAGAAAAGAGCACAAGTAAAGCAATCAGAAGATGTCAGCATCTCCAGGTTGGAGCTTTTGACATGTTAGGTACTGTACCTGGTTGCTTAAAGATTAATTGGCTCCAGCCAGACAGCGGTTTATCTCCATTCCCAAGCGGTGGGGTCTATTCAGCTCACTTACTAGCTCTTCTTAGGTAAAGGTAAAGGGACCCCTGACCATTAGGTCCAGTCGTGGCCGACTCTGGGGTTGTGGCGCTCATTTCGCTTTACTGTGGCCAGCATGACTAAGCCGCTTCTGGCAAACCAGAGCAGCACATGGAAACGCCGTTTACCTTCCCACCAGAGTGGTACCTATTTATCTACTTGCACTGGTGTGCTTTCAAACTGCTAGGGTGGCAGGAGCAGAGACCGAGCAATGGGATCTCACCCTGTCGCGGGGATTCAAACCGCTGACCTTCTGATCGGCAAGTCCTAGGCTCTGTGGTTTAACCCACAGCGCCACCTGCGTCAGCTCTTCTTAGGTAGAGAATATAATAACATGGGAAGGGCCTTCTGGATCAGACCAGTGACCTATCTCATCTAGCATTCTGTTCTCACAGTGGCTGATCAGGTGTCTGTGGGAAACCAGCAATCAGGATTCGAGCATCAGAGCTTTTCTGTGGTTTCCAGCAACTGGCAGAGTTGCACCAGGTTAGGGAAAGATGGTGGTGGACCAGTCTTTGAGTTAACATGTTATTAGGCTGCATACGCACTATGTGTTTAAAGCACATTCTCACTTTCCAAAAATCCTGGGAATTGTAACTGGTTAAGGGTTTAACTCCCCCCCCCCCCACAGCTGCACTCCATTGTCTCTCGAGACAGACAGATGCTAACTACCAATTCCAGGTTATAAAATTCTTGATGAGGATTTAAGATGCTATTAATCAGTGCTATTTTTCTAGAAAAAGAGGTGCCAGAATTCACAACTGAACACCTCCATTGTTCTCTTAGAATGGCAATGGTCCCCCCCTGGGAGGTGCTGGACCTGAGTTCCAGTGAGTTCCTGTTGGAAAAAAAGCCATGGCCAAAGCCATTAAGGTATGGTAATCTCTCATTTCAATGCATGTGTTTAATGCAGGAGTGTTTCTGATTTAAGCCATATATTTATGTGTGCGTTTTGTTGTTTGTTGGTGTGTGCGTGTGTGTGTGTGGGTGTGTGGGTGTGCATATATACTCCTGAGCAATAACTAACAAGCCATAAATGCCCAAATAAACACACACACCAGAATATTTATTTTATCTCCAGTGTTGGGAACAATAATTGGATGAAATCCAATGAAATGTATGTCATGTTTTTGTCATTGATAAATTGCTTTTTGTCTTTTGCTGGTTTATTGTCACAATTAGAGAGAGAGAGGGAGAGAGATGCATGCAAAGGCTCAAATTGCCAGCCTCTGCATAGAAAGTCTGCCATCGCTACAGGCAGAGCAAGTGCTCCACCATCAGTTCAAATGGGCTTACTGGTACCCAGCCTCAGGCCTGCTGATCAGAACTGCTTAGCACAGGATTCTATGGAACGATGGTACCCTCTAATGGCCCAGTGGCCAACTGCACCTATTTATGCATCATGCTTCCTCTTAAAGAACAGGAGGAAAATGCTGACTGAACAGATGGGGTTTAGCAACGTGTGCCTGTAAGCTGGTATTTCTCGTGGCAAGCACAATCTCCTAAAATTAAATTGATATTTATCAAATGTTCCCTTTTGCAGCGGGATGCACTTTTCCATTTTCTTCTGAGAAGTTTACCAAAAAAAGAGAAAAGAAAAGAATAAAAATCGACAGCCGCCTTGCCGTTAGACTGCTATCCAATTTCCAGAACCTTTCTCATTAGGACTTCGCTCTTGATTTTGTTGAATGAATATTCATCTCTAAGCCACGCCGCTCTGAGGGAAAGATCTGACACATTCAAAGAAGTGAATGTGAGATTAGATCAAAGTTGAAAGTGGAGCAGGGAACTATACAATGGCCCTCCGTTAGAGTTGAAAAACAAAAATTCTAGGCCAGCGTCCTTATTTACAATTTTTATTTAATGATGAGAGTTCCCCCCCCCCTTTTTTTTTTGCTATCTCATCTCTATGCTTAGTTAACCTACATTAAAAATCTAGGGTAAAATAAACGCTCTGATTTAAATCTCTGAAAGGAAAGACATTTCAAAAGCCAGAACTAGATTCTTATCTCAGTTTGTTTTGGGCAGGTGCTGTAGAACATAAAACAAGTGTTTTCCAAAGAGGATTGAATCCATGGTGATCATAGCTGTCAACTTTTCCCTTTTCTTGCGAGGAATCCTATTCGGAATAAGGGAATTTCCCTTAAAAAATGGGAAACGTTGACAGCGATGATGGTGATGCCTTCCTTTTCTTCCTGTGCCATGCCTGAAGAGTTGTTCCCAGTAACTCCAGATATCTGCCACCTTATCGACATAGCTTGCCCAATAAAAGTATGGATGCCAAAGCCACAATCCTGTCAAGATTATAGTTCAGTTGGTAGAGCATGAAATTCTCAATTTCAGGGTTGAAGGTTTGAGCCCCATGTTGGGCATTGCAGGGGATTGGACTATATGAGTCTCCCCTTCCAACTCTACAATTCTATTACAGTGGTACCTCTGGTTACAGATGCTTCAGGTTACAGACTCCGCTAACCCAGAAATAGTACCTCAGGTTAAGAACTTTGCTTCAGGATGAGAACAGAAATCGCATGGCAGCGGCGCGGCAGCAGTGGGAGGCCCCATTAGTTAAAGTGGTGCTTCAGGTTAAGAACAGTTCCAGGTTAAGAACGGACCTCCAGAACGAATTAAGTACTTAACCCGAGGTACCACTGTATTCTAAAACATGCACACATAGCCTGTGCTTGCATAGCCTGAAATCTGATACAGGCATGGTGCATTCACATATCAGCTAGAATCCAGCTCAGTTAGATGAGCTTAATCAATGGATATTAAGGGGTTCAAGCCTGCCTAACTCTGGGCTTAGACTATAATGATTAGCTGGATAATCCAATCAGTCATTAGAGCATGGGACTTAATCTCAGGGTTGCAGGTTTGAGCCTTACGTTGGGTGAAAAATTCCTGCATTGCAGGGGGTTAGACTAGATGACCCCCTGTGTCCCCTTCCAACTTTACAGTTCTATGATTCTATGAAATTGCAGCTATCACTTGCTTGCATCCATGTGCAAGTGAAACTGCCCTATCACCTTGGGCCACATCAAGAGATTGTGTCACAATGGAATGGAGAAGGAAGGATAGCTGGGATACTTAAACTGACTGTTACTCATCATTTTAACTCTAGCTGTCATCCTACCTAGGTGAGCTTTACCTGAATGCTATGGAATTGGGCCACAAACTGTGCTTGTTTTGTGGTTTTTCATTCACAGTTATGACTGACCTAGTTCCTGGATCCTATAAAGTTTCTGACGTTACCTTTAACGCATCACTTTCTTTATAAATGCATTCTTTCTTCATTGCCCTATTCTCTGGGTAAGGTGTCTTACAGTTGTCTTTACAGTTTGGCATCTGAAATCAACTCAGCACCTTAAAAGAAATGTCAATATATAAATCTGCCTCTTTCCCTCGTTTTAGTTCAAGTTTGCATAGTTCCACTTTATATTAAGAATGTGAACTGTTTATATTAGTGAGGTGCTTCGTAATATCTTCCCTGCCACCGTCTTCTGCATGTGTAACACAAACTTGCTGTTTAGAAAGTGGTTCGCTTTCTTATATGGGCTGCTGCATAATATCCTCCTCTATATAGAAGACTATGCAGAGTTTTATTGTATTATTTTTTTAGGAGCTCAAAGAGATTTTAGCAGGTTATAGGTAGGCATGCTCTCTCATGGCATTAACCTGGCAAAATTCATTGGTTTTCCTTCTGAATCTGTGAGCAGCAGAAGGCACCAAAGCAAAGCCCATTTACTCCCAAGAGAAAATTGGCATGGCCTGAATCCTGTGGCTAGTGCAGAAAGGATAATATTCATCAGTCAACTCTCCTTGGAGCGAACGGACAGGCTGTCAGAGAGAAATGACCTTGGCTGTCTTATCATTATGAAGAAGTGGCCGTAGCGTGTCTACTGTGGAAAAAGTAACAATTTCCAGAGGACTAGCCATGTTAGTTCTGTAACACTTTAAAGAGCAACAAATTACAGGGTGTTTTTAATACTCCTGCTAGTAGTAATAATTCATATTATTGTTGTTTCCGTTTTCATATGCATAGATTATAGAGCCATTAATGGCAAATGTACAGTGGAGGCCTCCTGTACTTTTAAACAATTGTATAGAATTGGGGTTTTCTTTTAGGAGGTGGAATTTGTCGTGTAGGAGCTGACAAAGAAATCAGCTGCAGAAATTCCCCTTCCCCACTCCTGCAGTGAAACGTTACATGTTTCTGCAGATGCCCCATTGAGTTCGACAGACCTTGCTTTCAAGTAACTGTGCATAAGACTGCCAAATAGGAGGTCTGGCTTTTTGTGTGTGTGTGCTTCCAGGCACCCTTCCACAATACAGTGGGACCTCAGGTTAAGAACTTAATTCGTTCTGGAGGTCTGTCTTAACCTGAAACTGTTCTTAACCTGAGGTACGACTTTAGCTAATGGGGCCTCCCGGTGCCGCTGCGCCACTGCTACGCGATTTCTGTTCTCATCCTGAAGCAAAGTTCTTAATCCGAGGTACTATTTCTGGGTTAGCAGAGTCTGTAACTTGAAGTGTCAGGTAACCTGAAGCGTTTGTAACCCGAGGTACCACTGTACAACATAATCCTATGCATGTTTACTTAAAGGTAATTCCCCCTGTGCTCAGTGGGGCTTGCTCCTTGGTAAGAGCTCTTGGGAATGAAACATTTACATCCCTATGAGGCTTGCGTCGCCGCCGCCGTCATCATCACCACCACCAATTAATTAATTAATTAATTAATTAATTAATTAATTAAATTTGTATACTGCCCTGTACCTGTAGGTCTCAGGGCGGTTCACAACGTAAAATCACAATATAAAAACACAAAATGCAAAATAAATATCAAAATGAGACTATCAGAAAGCTTTGCGTGAAGCCCACACTGTCAACCTAAGTTGGGGTTTCCAGGTTTTCAGGACGACACATTTTCTCCTGCTGCTGTGAGGTTGCTAAGAGTTTGAAATGTACACCTTCAGACAAGAGGCTACTTTTGACATAGGGCATGATTCCCAGTGCATGGAGACTTTTGTCGAACAAGCAGCTCCCTCCCCAAAAACAAGAACAGATTTCTGAAAGGCCTTTACTATCTCAGCCTCAGAATATTTGGCCCATTTCCTATGTCCCGTTAACAGCTCTCCACGTGGAAGGTCTTCCCAAGAAGCAACCTTATATCGAGTCAGACCATTGGTTCATCAAGCTGACTATTGTCCCACGGATTGGCTGTGGCTCTTCAGAGTTTCGGACAGGGCAATTTCCTATCGCTAGGAGGTGAGGCCAGTAATTGAAGTGGAGAACTTCTACCAGTAGAGTCAGTGTGGTGTAGTGGTTAGAGTGTTAGTTCTGGAAGACTAGGGTTCAAGTCCCCTTCAGCCATGAAGCTCACCAGGTGACTGGGCCAGTCACCATCTCTCTGCCCAACCTACCTCACAGGTTTGTTCTGGGTTAAAATGGGAAGGGAGAACCATATATGCCACCTTGAGCTCCTTAGAAGAAAGATGGGATAGATCATTATTATCATCATCATCATCAGTGATATTTTCCTAGAACTCACCATGAATGCCTCCCTTGTTCTCTTAGAATGGCAATGGTGCCCACCTGAGAGATGCTGGAACTGAGTTCTGGTGAGTTCCAGCTAAACAAAAGCCCTGATTATTATTATTATTCTTTAAGCATCTACTCAACCACTGAGCTACAGCACTTCCCCAGCATGGATGAGCTTTTCCTGCTTTCTTCCATCACTAGGAACAATGGAGGCTGCCTCATACCAAATTATACCATTAGGGCATTTCACTCAGTACTGTCTGCCAGTTCAGCAGCTCTCCATAGTCTCAAGCAGGAAACAGTCTAAGTCCAACCTGGAGATGTCAGGGATTGAACCTGGGACCTTCTCCATGCAAAGAAGATGCTGTGACATGGCGCTATGGTCCTGGCCACTAGCACAGAGGCCTTCTACACAATGAGGCCAGTTCATAGTTTACATATCTGGAGAGAGAGTGCAACATGGAAAGTGCTGAAGAACATATGAAGAAGCCCCAGAGATGCCAACAAGGTAGCCAAATCTGGGGAGCATTCAGCATTTGCTGTAGCATGAGCTTCATCTGCAGAAGCCCATTTGAAGGACCTCTGGATACTGTAGGTCAGGTCTAGGGATGCAGTGAAGGAATCAGGTACCAGCAGAGGACCAGAAGGGAAGAAGCAGCAAGGGATGGAAGAGTTGACAAGAGCCCAAAGCAGCAGTGATGGGGAGGAGAAGCAGATAGAAGGTGTTGTGTTAGGACTGCTAAGAGGGGAAACAGAGGCCAGGGCTGTGGGGACACTGGGAAATGCAAAACCAGGCTAGCTTGTATTCTAATTCCACATGTGTGATGGTTGAAGGCAGGTTGTGGTTGAAGCAAGGGAATATGCTCTGTACACGTACAGAGGAACTCTTGCTGTTGTTGTTTTTACAAAGTCCAAGGGCCTCAGCAACAGGGCCAGGCATTTCTCTCCACTGTGCTGAAACCAAGCCATACAGCTGCAAGAATGAAGTCCATAGGAGGGCTAGGGCAACCTCGACAAAGATATTGCTTTGTGTATCATGCAGCTGAACTGCAAAATGTGATGCTCAATACTGGGCACAGACTTTTGCATTCTGAGAATCTCAACTGTATTCTTGTCAAAAGCAACCATCTGGCTCAATTAACTGCAAAACAACAACAGCAACATAATTCCAAACTGGGAAACATGAACCTAATGTAAGGTGGAATCTCAGAAACACAATGTGTGTGTGTGTGTGTGTGTGTGTGTGTGTGTGTGTGTTTACTCGTGTGCATGCACTCAGGGAACAGAGCTCCGTCTCTGCCATCTCTTTCTGCTCCTTCTCACAGTTGGCAGAAACAGTGAAAACATTGCAACCTAAGGAAAAAACGAGTGCAAATTTGCTTAGATCTAGATGTGCACTGGCATGCTCTGGTCCATGGGGTCATGAAGAGTCGGACACAACTAAATGACTAAACAACAGATGCACAAATCCAGACGTTTGTGAGAGATAATTCTGATTTCTTTTTCAGAAAGTGCAGGTGTAATTTATAGCCTAAGCCTATCGATGTTTACCCATGAACATGCTCGCTAGGTTGAAGGAGACTTGGTTAAGTGTGGTTGGGCTTACATCTTTAGGGTTAAGACCCCTTGTAATGAAGCATCTGCCATTGATGTGGTTTCTTCTTGTGTTATTGGACATACAAAGTTTGAGTTCCCTTGGTGCAATTCCTTCCTGCATTGTGTGCCATTGTCTCCTTCTTTCTGCCTTCATCATGTCCCTTCCTCATGATGGTGTCCAGATATCTGCTTCTGTAAAATGCTTGCAGGGGAGGAATTGCATAAAGAAGTTGTAAGAAGAAAGGTGTGTAAAATGCAGGAACTCACCCAACTTGACAGTAGCAACAACTTTAATGTATTTTTAATCTTTGTTGGAAGCCGCCCAGAGTGGCTTGGGAAACCCAGCCAGAAGGGTGGAGTACAAATAAATTATTATTATTATTATTATTATTATTATTATTATTATTATTATTATGTGGGGTGAGGTGGTGAGAATCAGCTGTCTGACCTACAGCTCAATCCACTGAAGCGAAGGACATTCTCCCCTTTTACAGGGTTTCTGAAAACACCATCCTTTTGCTATTAGTAAATATTAGGTTGGCTCCCAACTTAATCATGCTTAGAGTAGGCTCATTGAAATAAATGGTTCTTACGTTAGCCATGACTAACACAAAACCCATTGATTTCAGTGGGCCCACTCTAAGCCTGACTAAGTATGGATCTAAACCAGTATCTGTTTAAATCACCTTTATCGTCTTGTGTTTGCATCTCAGGGTTTTCCCACCCATTGCATTGCTCGCATGTATACAACATTTATGTTCACATGTAAACATACGTATTATATAGGCCCGTTGCCAAGAAACCTCGATTAACTATGGTGGAATTGCATATGCATTTGGAGCCTCATCCTAACCATGTTTACTCAGAAGTAAATTGAGCAGGGTTGCCACCCTAGCAGGGGCAACACATATCCACCACTACGAAATAGAACAAATATGTCATCAGTCTTAAGCAAACTCTTTTTAGAACAAATAAGGGCTGCAGATCATTTTGCGCACTGAAAATGCCCTCTTTCTCTCGTGTGTGTGTGTGTGTGTGCGTGTGTTTGTGCACATGGACAAATTGAAAGATCTCTCCCTCTCTACGCTGCTTTCAAGTTTCCCCAAACCGAAAAGCCCCAGTTCAGCACGCAAGAAGCCATCCCTTGCCTTCGGAATCCCCTTCCTTCGAAACAGCACAATTTAGGAAGCGCTTGCCTTAGCAGTCTCGAGTTCTCCTGTGTAAGGAAAGGGGCTCGGTGATTAATCTGAGCTATTTCTGCCATGCGTGCAGCGGCCTCTGCTGGCGCGCGTCTGCTTGGCAGCCGTTCGACTACAAGCCGAGCGAGAAGCCATGTGGATTTTACGAGGGGAAGACTAGGGGTGACGGAGAGGACCAGGGGAGATCGAGGGGGGAGCAAAGAGACACCCCCCAGCCGGCCAAGCAATCTTGGAAACGGGGGTTGTTACTTGGATCTTTACCTTTGACTCCCCTCTAAGACTCGCCCCGCCGCTACCACCACCACGCTTTTTTGGCGCCGAGGTGGAAGATGCTCTGTTAAGAGAGAAGCCTGGATCACCGCGGCAACCCCAGCTCAAAAGCAGATCGGCACGGGAGGCGAAATCCACGCGGTGGACCAGCGCTGGTAAGCTTTCCTTGGCTGCGCGGCGAACTCGCGGTTGGGTGAGCGCATCTCCACGGAGCAGGCGAGATCCGCAGGAGAGCGGGGATGGTGGGCGAGGAGAACCGAGGGAAGGGAGCGAGGGAGGGTGGATCTCCTCGGGGGAGGCGACCCCCCAGTTCCTCAAGCCCGCCAGCAGGTCGGGAAGGGAGGCAAACTTTGCTGGCTGGCCTGGCTGCTCTGGCGCAGCTGCGCTCCACCCGTCGGCTTGGATCGCTCAGCGGACGCCGGTTGAAGGTGGGGGGTCGGGACGGGGAGGGTTTCCCCCGCCTCTGTCCCGGCTGGCCAGAGCGATGGAGCCGGAGGGAGAGCCGCACTTGTGCTCTTTCGCCGGAGTTTGCGGGAGTTGGAGAGCGCGGCGAGGCGCGAGAGGAGAGCCGGGCGCTCCATCGGCTTCATTGCAGCAGCAGCGGCAGAGGCAGTAGCAGCAGCAGCAGCAGCAGCAGCAGCAGCAGCAGCGGGAGCAGCAACAAGGGCTGCAAGGCACCCCGTCCTGCGTGGATCCGGCCACGGGTACACAGCCATTTCCTTGGGTCAGAAGATGGAGGGGGGGTGCATGCACGCTTGGCAGGGAGATCTAGGCAGAGAGGGATCCAGAGATCTGGGGTGGGGATGGTGGTGGCCGTGATGGTGGTAGTGGGAAAGTGGGGTGAGGCTGTTTGCGCGGGTCTGCGTGTGAATCCCCTGGCAAGAGATCAGTGGCAGAGAGGCTTTGCTGAGAGGTAAGGGGGACTGCTGCGGCTCTGCAGTGCCCTCTTTCTCTGGCCAAGCGAGGGAGGTGAAGCGGGAGAGATATCCGCTGGTCCAGATCTGGACCAGTTCGAAGGAGGAGGCAAGGAACCCTCTTTTCCACAGGAGGATCCCAAAAAATATTTCTTTTAAAAAATCATTTGCACTTAGGGCCAGGTCGTATCTCCACTCCTAGTCTCTTTCGCTGGTCACCTGAATTCTGCTTAGGGCTCGGTGGTCGCCACAGCACTTTGAAAAACGGAGGAGAACCTCCCTTCGCTGCTTCCATTGCATGGCTCGGTGGAGTGCAGGGTTATTTTAGTCTCAGGTGCGGGGGGGCGGGAGGGGGGAGGAAAGGAGCCCAGAGTTGAAAGGCTGCTTTGTTTTGTCACCTCTGCATCCCGATCAGACAGATCAGGAAGAGGAGGGAGAGATACTGCCCTCGCATACAGTCATAAGGAGATTTTTTTTAATATTTGGGGGGACAGGCAGGTATGCAGGCAGGCAAATAAAGGAATACCAGTCAATCCTGCAAGCAGGTATTTTGTTGCCATGCCAGCCCCCCTCCCCATTTCCCCAACTCCTTGGTGTGTCGTCAAGGGGCTTTCAAAGCAAATGAGGCCTTTGCTTTCTATATACCGTTCTTTATGTGTGTACTCTGACTTCCAGGGTGTATCAGCTAGCTTCTTGCGGTTAAGAAAATAGCCAGGTGAGACAAAGGGCATCTGAGGGAAGTGTGTCTGTGTGTAGACATGCACACACACACGCTAGCATATCATAATAATTAAAAAGAGGAAAGGTTAAGTGCCTATTTTGTAGTTTTCACACATTTGTTTTGCCATGGATGTTCCATTGTGAGCAGGGCAAGTACTTCCTTGCCTGATTTGCGACTCGTGGACCAGATCTATCGCTATATCAATACATCTATGGAAAGGCACTTAATTATAGGAACTGGTTGCAACCTCAAAAGATCCTGAATACGCTGGGGTCCTCATTATCCAACCAGCTCAGGGTAACCGAATACACTTGGACATCCTTCATGTAGAGAGAGATGCTCGCACAACCTTATGTAAATTCCACTTCTCAACGAATTTGGGGTCTTTGAGGAATGTTTCGAATATCTCCCCAATGGGTTAGACAAATGATGTGCGGTGTATTGCTTGATATCTGACCTAGTTACTATCTTTAAGTTAACACTTATGTGCATTTCTGCCTCTCTTGTCCTCTGCAGTTTCAGAACAAAGGTGGCGAAAGGTATACCCCTGCAAAATCAGCTGCTTCTATTAATAATTTCACTGGGAATGGACAATGGGATGTTCTCTGGTTTTATCATGATCAAAAACTGCTTTCTGCTCAGCATTTCTATGAGTTTAGCCAGTCATTTTGGGTAAGTCACCATATGTAACATGATTATTATTGTTATTATTTAAATGAATGGAAACCATTAGTTCTAAGGAGTTAAGAGAAAGCATCCTAATGCATACTTGATACCCAGAAATGGATGTGGTACAATGACAGAATGCTGGATTTGGAGTGATCAGGATTGTGGTTTTTCCAGCCTCAATTCCCCCATCTGTAAAATAGCAACAATATGGACCTAATATATAAGGATATTTCTGAGCTCATGTAAAATACCAGACACACAACATGCAGAGTGCTTTACTGTCGCCATCATCGTTATTTCTTCTTCAATATATGTAGTTGTAAAGGACAGGGATGTGAGCCAGTCAGTTCACTGTGTGCCTGAAAACACGATAAAGCAAGCAAAATAATTGCATGAGTAACTTGCTCATTAGCTTTCCCTGTTACTGCTTGTACCCTCCAGAAAGGGGAATTAAAGCATTAGTGAAATGCACATGCTCCATGTGTATTCAAAACTTGTGCATCACACCGAAAGGCAGCAAGGCAGATGCACAAGTCCCTTCTTCGTGCATTGGCTTGAAGGGGGCGTCACTTACACACCTGCTTTCTGTCCCTTCTGGAAATGGGCAAAGCAACCTTCAGTTCCCCAAGCTATCGACCCATTATATCATGCCTAAGCACATTGTTTAAACTCTTCTGAGCATGTTTCGTGGCCTGAGTTTACCGCTACAGTGATCGCATTAGGAACAGGGATGTGGCAAGTAGACAGTATGGGAGGCGGAAGCGCAAAAATGTCAGCCTTCTACTCGAATGGATCACCTTTTCTGGACTTTGGTCTAGTCCTCCTACACGCAGGGCGAGACTCAAATGCCCGGGGCCCTCCTCCTTCCTCTGTTCCCTTCCCTTCCTACAAAAGATGGTGAATCAGAGAGGAAGTCCCCTCGTCACTGGCAAATGACACTCTCAGTGCATCACTTCTCATTGGGTTATGGGCCTTGTCTGCAAGACCCATTGGTCCTTGGTTTCCTGACCTCTGCCAGAGAACACCTTCTCCACTTCCCCTTGGGGTTGGTGGCTGATGGAAAGAGTAAGATGCTTGGGAGAAGAAGGTTAAACAACAATCAAGGGCAGCCCCAGACATTCCCCCCCCCCCCCAAGCAGCAGCAAATGGCACTTTTCCAAGTCAAGGCCCACAGTACTCCTGGTCAGGGCTTTTTCCCCAGCCACAACTCAATTCCAGCACCTCTTAGATGGGTGCCATTGCCATTATAAGAGAACAAAGTTCATGGTGAGCTCCAGCACCTCTTTTCATAGAAAAATAGCACTGCTCCTGTCCTGGACATATGCAGAATTAGCTTTAAAGGAATGTTTTATTTCAGATCAGTAAATGCAGCAAACAGCTAGTGCTGCCTGCCCTTCCTGCAGGTACAGAAGGCTGCCTCCTCTGGGGGCAGAGATAAGTATTTTTTCATAAGTTGCAATATATCCTATGTTTATGAACGATTCCACCCCTCCCCCATAATTTTGTTGTCTTTATCCATAGAGGATTACTAGTGTAGCCTTATCCTCTTCATGCTTTTATTATTTTTGGTGGGGTTGGTGGGGGAGAGAGAGAATGAAGATTAATTACTTGTGTAGGTGTGGGGGGGGGGACTGCTGCTACTGCCCCTCCCCCCCCAGCAATTGCTGCCTGCAGTGGACACTTTCCTCTGCCTAACACTGAGGGCTGGCCCTGTTCAGGGTAAAAAAGAGAGAAACCCAAGCTTCAGGATTGTTTGATTCATATAGCCAAGCAGCCGATCTGATTTATGAGCTGAGCAGCCCGGGGTCTTGCCCTCTCCTCCATAAGAAGAGCCAGGCTTGTGTTCCAGCACTTCAGCGCTCTGGGATCACAAAAGTCAGCATCGCTGTAAATCAACAGAAAGGGAGCGTGCCCATAGGTTGCAAGCTCCTGGTTAGCTGAAGGAAGTGGGAATACTGTTAAGGCAATGGCTTGCTATCTATCTATATTTTGCTTAACTCTTTCCTGTGTACTTCTGGAAATATGAATTCGCTAGGGTGACCTTAGGCAAGCCACTCTTCCAGACTCAGGGCCAAGCTAGGTGTGCAAAGCAATGGGGGGTTGTTTTCTTAGGCAGTGAAGAGACCTGATCTCCATTCAGTTCTTGGTGGGAGAGCGAAAGCTGTCTTCATCACTGGAATCAGACTCCTCTCCCTCAATGATTAGTTAAGGAAAAGCAAGGTGCACAGCTGCCTGCTACATACTGAATGCACATCTATTTTGACCCCCCACTTCTCTGTTTGAAATATTGAAATATACTGGCCCACCCTATAAAATGGTTGCAAAGATCAGAAAGAAAGAAAAACCGCTCAAAGGTGCAATAGAAACGCTGAACAATTACTACTGAATGAATCTGAAAGTTGCATTTGAGAAATTGGGTGGGGGGTGGGGGGAATCAAATCAACACTTTTGGTGAACCCATTGGGGGGAATGCTTTAGCATTGTGCTATACAGGCAAGCATTGAGGTTAAATCCAGAGTTGCTACATTCTTACTTGATTGTTGTAGGGAAAGGAGAAAACTTGTGTTCTTGCAATTAACAATGCAACCCCGGTGGATTTCAGTGGAACATCAATCTTAACCAGAAATGTACTGAGATTTTTTTTGGGGGGGGGGTGTTTTTTGTTTTTTAATGCACCCTTGTCCTTTCCTCAGAGCTTTGTAGAAATCTTATTTTATAAAAACCATGTAATATAGGTTAGTCAAGTTTCATGTTTTATATAACAACCAAGCCAGATGTTGCAAATACTTGGACCTCAGGACCTTGTCTTGAACCAGAACAACAAAAAGGTTTCCTTGTATTTTATTGTCTCCTCAGATTTTTGTTTGATGAAGTCACAAAAGAAACGGAAAACAAAAGTAGACAAAACAAGCCAATTGGCCAGAACACAGTAGAAACTCATAGTAGGGTATATCCCAGTTGGGAGGAGTTGGGATGAGCTACACTGGATCACTGGTTTCAATGGAAAGTGACATATTGTTCTGGTTGCCTGGGCAGTTGGGACACTGATCTCTGCTTACTTGGTAGTTTAAGAAGCAGGGTGGTGAAGAATAAGGGTTGTCAGAGCAGAAATGTGAAAGGAAGATAGGAGCTGTCCAAGGAAGCCCTCTCCAATAGCTCCCAAGATCACAGCGGACAAGAGTGAAAGGAAAAATGAGTGAGGTTAAAGCCAACCTCTAGCACTCTTGCTTGGGGTTGTTTGTATTGATACACCATCAATAAAAAGGACAGAAATCTGTGCATAAAGTTTAAAAGCATTTGATTCCTATAGTTTAAAGAGAAATGCACATTGCCATTGTGAGGATGACTGACAAGGTGACCCGGGTGCTGTCCAGGTGCTGATTGTGGACTGGCAATTTCAAGGTCCTTCTTCTCCCAGCTTCTGGTTCTTGGACCCAGACAGGGCTTTTAAAAACTTGATGCCTTCAAATAGAGGTTTGTCCTCTGACCGCTCTTTAAAAGGAGACTATCCTCTGTAAAGTATGGTGCATGAACACCCTAAGGCTAGGCCAAGTAAGCTTATCTGCCCAGGACACTCATGGAGTTGTAGTTCTGTGCGGAAGGTTAGCGATCTCCAGCAGGGGCTTCCATCTTAGCACCTCCATTACAGTCTTGCAAGCAGGACCTAAGAGCAACAACCCCTTCTCCACTGGTGATGCCCAGCAATTGGCAGTCAGTCATACTGCCTCCAGCTGGGGAGGTAGAACATAGCAGTGCAATTCCCAAGACTCTTGGTAGGATGTCAGGTCCGACAAAACAGGCCTAAAACTGATTTGTGTGTGTCACATGAGTTGTAAATCGGCCCTCTGTCTTTGCTTTTATATAAGGTTCCAGAGACATGAGGACACAGGTTCTACTGCTTTGCAGTTCATGCGTCTGTCAGTATTTGTGTTGTTTAGCTTCATTATTATATTGAACAGAGTACTGAACAAATGATTGCTAGGGGCTTATTTAGTCAAGAGGGCTGGGGGAAAAAAGGAAGGGAGGTTTGCCTGAAGTTTCCAATTCTTAAAAAAGAACAGCAGAAAGTAGAGGGAATAATAGTTGTTTACCTTGGCCATTGGACTTTGGACCAGACACATTTAGTGTTAAAGTGCTGGACTGCAAATATAATTAGATATTAAGAAATAAAGTTGGTAGTGCCCTGTCTGTGGAAGTGCCCTTACACGTATAACAAGCACTGACACTGTTAGCATTTCTGTGCCAAGTTAAGGTTTATTTGCCCAGGTATTTGAAGTTTTGCAAATTGATGAGTATTTCATCTGTTCTCTCTCTCTCTCTCTCTCTCTCTCTCTCTCTCTCTCTCTCTCTCTCTCTCTGTGTGTGTGTGTGTGTGTGTGTGTGTGTTTTTAAGATTCTTCCTTCATTGGATGTTGCATTTTAGTATCTGTTAACTGCTATTTTATGATTTAGGAGGTGGTTTTAATGGGTGCCCTGTATCCCACCATAGTATGTTGATGAAGGGAAGATTCATGATAAAAAAATATTTTAAAAGAGAAGTAAATCTGATCTCACTAAGCCAAATAGCAGCTTTGGGGAGGGTGATGAAGAAGAAGAAGTGGAAAGGATGAATAAGAGGGATGAGAAAAAGTTAACATCTCTGCTTATTTGTTTCTCCATCCCACTTAGAATAGAAGGTCCACGTCTTGCCCATATAAGAGAATTGCAGGCTGCTGTGCATCTCTGCACTGGAGAACACGAGAAAAGGTTGCTGCTGCAAGGCAGGGAAAGTGCAGAAAAGGGAAATGTGAAATACTCTCCCACACCCTGCTCTGCTTATATCATGGCCATGTGCAAATCAGTGGTCACTGGTGCCCATTTGGACTGGCAGGGCAGAAGGCAGAGAGACCAACAGCAGGTAGAGCTAAGTCAATGACAGGCAAAGCCATGAAGGTGGAGACTAGCTGAGGGAAGACAGAGGAGGCTGGAAGTGCAGTGCCCCATTTGCCCCAATGGACCAAGCTCCGCTGATTCAAATCCCCTTTAAAGGCACTTCAGGAATAGGGTCAGCTTTCTCGAGACAGGGAGCTTGCACCTCTCCATGTGCTTTTGAAGAATGAGCATCATTAGGCACTCAAGTTCTTAAGATCTGGCAAGGAACTGGGGTGGACTGGTGTGCTGCCCTCAGCAGCAGGTTTCCCAAAGAGAAGGAATGCAGCAGATCTGGAGTTTTAGAGCACACAGTGGCAAATTATTGGCTTTCTGAGGTCACCTGAGACCAGGAGCATGCTCAGTAAGGGTGCTAGACTGTCCACCTTGAATTGCCTGTGGTTCCTGATTCTGGCTAGCAGCGAGAACACCACTACCCAGAATCCTCAGGTGATCCCAGAAAGGCTGTCCCATTTGCAAAGCTCTTGGTGGCTCATCTGCAAAGTTCCCACTTGGAGCCTCCTCCTTCAGAATAGCTCATCCTATTTTAAAGCAGGAGAGTGGACTAAATTATCTATCTGCATCCTTTCAGCTATTATGAGTCTTAAATGCAAGCCAACATTTTCTAGATGAAATTTGGCCTTGTATCTTCTTTCATTCTCTAATTCTATTAAAAAAACAAAAACCCACACACAATCAGATGCAGACGCCAGAACCAGGAAAATTAGCCCTCTTGTATGATTCAGGATAAAGCTTTCCCAATGAACGGTAACAAAAGCAGACGTTTTAGTACAAGACCAATCCGGCAGGGATAGGCAGCCTTTCTGCATTCTGCCATTTATCCTTGCAGCAAAGCAGTTCTTAAAACTGGTAAAACTCACCGAACAAATCCCTGTAACCAACTGCAGGGGTAAAGTTCCTAATTCACTGCAATGTTGGCTGTAGACTGTCCTGATGCTCAATTCTCTCAGCAATGCAGGGATGTGTGGAAAACGTGCATAATAAAGCACAGAAATTCTGTCCTCGTTTAGCTGCGGTTTTGTAACTAGCTTGTGAAATGTTTGGGGATTCCTCAGAAAGGCCCTATAGATCTTCATAAGGCTGGGTCCCATAATTTAAAGCAGCATTTTCAGCAAAGCCATTTGACACCTAGAGTTGTTGTTTGTCACAACCAGGCACTTCTGTAATTACTTTTTGTTTTACGGTGCATTTTGTAAAAGCAGTAAACTAAAATCCAATGTACTATAAGAGATTCAATATATGGCCTTCCTAGTCACTGTAGAATTCAGAGAGGCCTCTTTTATTCATAGGATACTATGCAGCTAAAGTATTTGCCAGCCACTTGGATAGCAATTTTTGGCCAAGAAGTACAATATGAATCCTGGGGGGAAATAAACGTTTAGGAAGTATAGCCAAAAGAAAGTTCGTTGTTAATTTGCAGCATAGTGATGCTTCAAAAGGCTTTAAAAAAATATTAATGCAACATCCATCCAAAGCTGTAACAATGGAGAAAGTTCCTCCCAAATTAGTTTCAGCTTTGGTTTTAATACTGTAGCAAAACATACGCAATGTATCTTGTTATCGGGACAGAAGTCTCAAAATGCTACTAAATATATATCTTGAAAATCCTTAATTTTGAAGAAGAGAAATTTACTAGGTGACGCACTGGCTATACTTGAAACCCACACCGAACTATCCAAATTTAAGCAGGTGTGGTGGTTATTCCCCCTCCCCTTTTCTGTACACCCAAAGCTGCTCTCCCCTCAAACCCATGAACCTATACTGATACATTTCAATAAATGTTTTAAGTGGGGAATATCCATACACACATGAAATTGTGGTGGCAACTGCACCTACATTGTTTGAGAATTGGGAAGAGGGGGGAACTCCCCCCTCCCACCATTCATCTCTGCTAGAAAAGTTCAAGGAAACCCAATATCTGTTTTCCAAAGTCAGAGAGCTCCTGATATGCCCCAGTAAGATACTTTGCATATTCCCTCACTCACTTCAAATATAGGAGACAGTTTTGTGAATGTATTATAATGTGTCAACTCAGATCACGGACTTTCCACCCTGACATGAGCTGGACATTGTATAGATGGGGACGCTCTGAAGTGTGTGTTCCGCACTGATATGCAACAAATATTATTCTGGCATTCTGAAGAGATCAATTGCGATGGATAGCTCAAAGCCTTCAATATGGGAGAGGCATCTGCCAGTCTTTAGCAAAGACAATATGCTGCAACAGGCCAATACTCTGCCATTTTCCTCCATCAGTGAATGAGGTGAACAGCCTTCCCGAATCTGGTGCCTTCCAGCTGTTTTGGACTACAACTCCCATAAGCCCCAGGCGCATGACCAGTGGTCGAGCGTTATGGGAACTGTAATCCAAACTAACTGGAAGGCACTAGCTGAGTGAGTCATTCAAAGTACTTCACATATAAGTGTCCCTCCCTCCTTACTGTACTCGTACTTTTTTTGTCACTTTTGCAAGCTGAAGACAGAGAACGGTTGCTGACGTTAATAGGGATATATATTACATGCTATTGTGTTTTTCTTTCAAGGGTTTGAAGGAAATATACACAGTTCTCCCCTGCCATTTTATATTTACAACAACCCTGTGAGGTAGCTTAAACTGAGAGGCAGTGACTGGCTTCATGGGTCAGAGAAGGATTTTATCGTGAGTCTCCTTGCTCCACTACTTCCCACTGACTTCCCACAGTCATTTTCTTCAGAGTTAGTGATGCTGTGCTTGGTGTGTACTGCACATTCCTCTTTGGCCTCTGATTAAGGGTTTTGTATTGTTTAAAAACCTGCAAACACTATTTGACCTGAGGCAACGGGGGCAAATGGAAGAGATGTCTGTACACCATGACAGCTAATGGTTCTCTCTGAAAGCACTTTCAGCTTTCTTTAAAATGGTTCTCTGCCTCATGCCATACCCTTTCTTTATGAAGATATTGTAAAGTATTCTCTCTGCCTCCTTCTTCATTAGATTTGCTTCTTTTCCAAGACCAGGAAATAAATTTACAAAGGGACTGAATCATAAAAACTCAGTCTCCCTGTTGTGAAGAGACACTCTCAGAGATCTCCATTTCCACGGGTGAGATCCATGCACCCCAGAGCCATCAATGATAAGGAGAATTTGTATCAGGAGCTACATTTCACTCGATGTCAAAACTAATCCATCGGTTTTAATTACAGAAATGGAAGGAGCTCATTAAGGGCAACCCTCGTTGACGTAAGATTCTTTCCCACAGAACATTCACCAGTGTGTTGTTGTTTTTTAATATTTCAGATGAAAAGCTCTACACTCTCCCAGTAGCTAATAACTCCCAATATTTTGTTGCTGATCAAGCCACATAAATCATGCCCGCCAATAACTTTGGTGATCGCTTTCTATTTCAGTACTTCTGAAGTTGTGGAACAGAGAAGTATTAAAGGAAAGAAGGAACTAGGGCACATACTAGTCTGGTGCAGTACCTAGAGTGTTTGATTTGGATGTGGGGAATCTAGGTTTTAATACCCAATCAGCCCCGGAGGTCTCAACCCAACCTACCTTTTAGGGTCATAGTGCAGCAGAATGCCCCTCTGAGCTTCTTGGAGGATACAGATATAATACATATCCTTTTCTGTAGTTTCACAAATTCAGCATGCCAATATGCTGCCAGCATGAGTCAGACAAAGGCAAACACAAATTCTTGCTTGACTGAATACTCTCCCATATCGGTTGGTCAGATGGGGTGCTCAAAAGCAGGATGCAACCCCAATAGCCCTCTCCTGCAGTTGTTGCTCACCATGTTCAGAATCATAGTGCCTTTGATCACAGAGGCATTATATAGCCATCAAG
Source organism: Podarcis muralis (assembly GCF_964188315.1). Lineage (NCBI taxonomy): Eukaryota > Metazoa > Chordata > Lepidosauria > Squamata > Lacertidae > Podarcis > Podarcis muralis. The sequence continues at coordinate 73,871,790 of NC_135658.1, read as the reverse complement.
ACTGGGAGCCATGGTAGGTTCACTCTTCTTGTTTGGAACTATTGGCAGTGGGACCAAGGATGGTGAAGTATTGAGGAAGTGCTAAGCACTGAATCCTGAAGCTTCTTAGAAAGTCCTTGAGTTCTCAACTCTGGATGAGCCTTCCCTGCTCAGGGAGAGAGCTCTGGCATACAGTGTTGTCATAGTGCTCCCAAATTATAGAGACATCTGATTGCTTTGACAGTTTTGGAATCTGCTTTACCAGATGTGCCTAATACTTTTTTGGGGAACAGTTGTATGCCCATTTTGCTAGAGATCAAACATCCATCACTAATCCATGAGTAATCTACTCTGGATAAAATGATTCACCTCTACCATGGTTGATGTGGATATAGACACCCAATTGGGATGGTGACCAATGTGGTGAAGCTACCATAGTGTGACCTTTGAAGATAGTTGCCAGCTTTTGGCACACCACAGATCATAACATGCCACTTGCTTGTGACACCAGAGTAACCTCCTGATTAATAACATGTCAAAACACAGCCTGTGATGGCTTCACTACAACAGTCACCATCGCAAGTGGTTTCCCAAATTCATGTTGTTGCTTTTCAATAACACGCATGCATGCATTTCACTCCCTGTGCAAAAGGGGGTGTCATCCTTGGGGAAGCATAGCCAGTTGGGGGAGGGCATCTGTGAAAAAGACACCATTTTATGTAATGCTCTACATGTGAGTTGCATCTTGTGTCTTACGCAATAAGGCTTTCTGTAAAAGAATTAGATAACAGTTAAAGTGGCCCAGAGTGGATTTTTCAAGTGGCACAATAAGAAAAAATGTACTCTTTCATTTTATTGCCAACCAACATAACAAAGAGATGAGATTTCAGACTACCAATCAACACATTCCAGGGACTCACTCACAAATGGAGCTATGCTTTCCCCCAGAGAAAACCCATAATAGTTATGAAACATTGGAATCAGATTCTAGACAGAGCCAAGCTCTTTTCTTCTTCTGAGCTTGGAATTTTAAATAAATAAAAAAAATGCAAACAGCACATATTTCATGCAGGTAAACATATGCTGAATCAAGCAAATTGCATCTCTTGCCAAAACAATTTAATAGTCCAATCAGTTCAGCTTCACTGAGACCATCAAAAATGGCAGGTGAAAAGCCCAGCAAAATAAAATCTGATGTCAGGGTGGGAGGGAGGCTCACATCACTCACATGGAAGGCTAAATCATTCACAATTTTTCAGCATCACCATCCCTATTACTATGAGATTACACAAACAGGTGTGAGAGAGACAGGGAGGGAGAGAGAAGACAATGACAGACTGTGGTTACTTGTTGTCAAGGCTTGCATATGATGTCCAGTTGGGCACTGGAAATCACTAGAAACCATTTTAGGCTTCCAGTTCTTCTCCCTATTCTGTTTCTCTCTCCAAGTTGTTTCCTTATAAGCAGCTTTAGGCAGAATTCAAATTGCACCAAAGCTTTACAAACCACAAATAGTTTGTGTAATGAAAGAGAATTCACCGGCACACTTCCCAAGAAGTGTCAGCCGGCCAGGTACCAAACAATGCAGACTTCCCTTTCTAAAAAGCTCATTGGATTCTTTCTTTTTAGATAGTTTTTCAATGTAGTGCTATATTATATTACATAACAGGATGTAATTGCTTCCAGGAAATACCGGGAGCAGGAGAGTGTTGGATTAGACAAGAATCATAGGCTTTTGTTAGTCTTAACGTCTCCTTGAAGACAAACACAATTTCAGTTTTTAAAAAATCCATTGGGGAAATGCTTTATGGCGTCCTTTTACTGCCCTTAGAGAAGAGAAATTACACAAAGGGTTTCAGCTTGGCCAGTGGAACAGTAAGTACATTAGCTGCTTTTGTCACTGGTCTGCATTCACTGTTTCTAAATTTCTAAGCAAACCCCTAGCTTTTGCCATGATGGCCAAAAGAAATCTTGCAGACGCTTTTGACAACAGTTAGAATTTAAGATGACCATACAATCCATCGTTCTTGGTATTCAATGAGACTGTGAATGTTAATTTCCAGGCATGTATAAAGTTCTTTAACGGAGCAGAGAAAAATGCTTATACACAGGTGTAAGATTGCCAGAGAGAACATAAGAAAAGCTCTGCTGGATCAAACCAAACACCCTTCTAGTCCAGCATCCTATTCTCACACTGACCACACATATGGCTTTGTGAAAACCGCAAGCAGAACCTGAATGCAAGCAGGATTTGTGCCAGCAGTGCCAGCAGGTAGCTTTCTTTCTTGCACCTCTACCTAGCTTTGGGAACGAGGGAGGAGGGCTGCAGGATCTCTTAATCCAGAATGCGGCAGCGAAACTGGTGACTGGGGGTGGCCGCCAAGACCACATAACACCAGTCTTGAAAGACCTACACTGGCTCCCAGTACGTTTCTGAGCGCAATTCAAAGTGTTGGTGTTGACCTTTAAAGCCCTAAACGGCTTCGGCCCAGTATACCTGAAGGAGCGTCTCCATCCCCATCATTCTGCCCGGACGCTGAGGTCCAGAGGGAGCCTTTGGGAGGTTCCCTCATTGCGAGAAGCAAAACTACAGGGAACCAGGCAGAGGGCCTTCTTGGTAATGGCGCCTGCTCTGTAGAACGCCCTCCCACCAGATGTCAAAGAGATAAACTACCTGACATTTAGAAGACATCTGAAGGCAGCCCTGTTCAGGGAAGTTTTTAATGTGTGACATTTTAATGTATTTTTAATCTTTGTTGGAAGCCGCCCAGAGTGGCTGGGGAAACCCAGCCAGATGGGTGGGGTACAAATAATAAATTATTATTATTATTATTATTATTATTATTATTATTCCCCTCACAACTCCATCCCAAAGCCTGGGAAGCTTCCATTCAGCTTAGGGAGGGAGGTGCAATGCTCTGGCAGCGTCCGAGAGACCAGTTTCTCAAAATCTCTTTCTCCTCCAGGTAGACAAGCAAGAGTAATGATCAGAGTTCAAGGAGACATTCCAGCCTGGCAAAAATACTCCAGGAGGGTGTTATGTGTGAGGGGTGTGGCCTGGGGGAGAGTAGGAGGTGTGGCTGGAGGGGCATGTGGCCTTGGGAGAGTCCAAGGGTCAGACAGGCCTGGAGGGTGGTATTTGGCCCTGGGCCTAAGATTGCTCACCTCTAAGGTTCCTCTAAGGATTGCTGTAGTATTATATTATGTGTAGGGACGCAGGTGGCACTGTGGGTTAAACCACAGAGCCGGGGACTTGCTGATCACAAGGTCGGTGGTTCGAATCCCTGCGACAGGGTGAGCTCCTGTTGCTCGGTCCCTGCTCCTGCCAACCTAGCAGTTCGAAAGCACACCAGTGCAAGTAGATAAATAGGTGCTGCTCCAACGGGAAGGTAAACGGCGTTTCCGTGCACTGCTCTGGTTCACCAGAAGCGGCTTAGTCATGCTGGCCACATGACCCGGAAGCTGTATGCCGGCTCCCTCGGCCAATAAAGCAAGATGCGTGCCGCAACCCCAGAGTCGGCCACGACTGGACCTAATGGTCAGGGGTCCCTTTACCTTTACTATATTATGTGTAACACTAGAGTGTGACTGTTATTCTGAATCATTTGTAAATAAGAACACTAATTATGCCAGGGTGGCAGTTCCATGCCTACAGGAGCTATGGGCAGTCCCTGTTCCATTCTCGATCCCAGTGGCATTTATTGTCCACGTTAAGTGAGAATGGCCATGGAACTGGATCCCCGAATATCTAGCTTCCATTATGGTTTTGCTCGGCATTACACAACATTGTGGCCATCACGGCTCGCAATAACAATTTCATAGGATTAAAATGTTGCTAAAGACTCTGTGTAGCAGATGGCGGAATTTGATCCTCTGGCTGCAACTTAATTAAAGCGGCGCGTTGACGGTGACCATGATCAACTTCGGGAAGAAGGCCTTTGACCCATTGGCTACTTATCTGCAAATGTCTGCAAATGTTTTCCATTTACTCATCTCAGATTCTGGAGTCTGTCCAGCAGTAGCAGAAGAGGAAGGCAATGGGTGCCACAGAATGTCTAGGAATTTGGTGGGAAATGTAACGCTAAAGCAGAAAAAAAATGACGGTTTTTAAAGTTGTTCTGAGTAGGGGTGAGAAAGAGACTTGTCATCACCTTACAGAGATTATAGAAAGACTGTTCCTGCCCTCTGGCTTAGAATGTGAGGCCTGGTGCTTACAAATATCATTTGTGGGAGATAAACCTGTCTGTGGACTGTACTATTTCAAACTATGTGTGTGGATTCATGTGATTGAATGTATCTCTAATATTCCCGGCACATAGAAAACCCTCTTATCAGGGAGAAGTGTTGGTTTATTCCAGTAGTCCTCAACATTTTCAGGCCCAGGACATACTTCTAATCCTAACCAGCATTTGGGGATCCATTTCTTAATCTTTTACCATACATTTGCAGGGTGGTAGTGTTCTGGTTGAGACCCACCTCAGATCAAGCCATGTCCCACTTGTGGGTTCCAACCCACCAGCTGAAGACCAGCGGTTTATTTTATTTATTTATATAAAAAATTTACATACCACTATTCATTTAAAAAATCTCAGAGCAGTTTCCAACAGTCACACATAAAACCATACAATAAAAACCATGTAAATATCTGTACAGTCATACCACGGGTTACAAACTCTGCGGGTTGCGAGGTTTTGGGTTGCGGACTTCACTGAACCCAGAAGTACTGGAACGGTTTTGGCGCTCACGCATGTGCAGAAGCACAAAATGATGTCATGTGCATGCGCAGAAGCGCCAAATTGCGTCATGCGCAGACACGGTGCTTCAGGCTGTGAACGCTGGGAGTTGCGAACGTGCCTCCCACACGACCACATTTGCAGCCAGAGGTATGACTGTATATATAATAAAATTAGAAACCAGCCTTAATGGAAAGATGTATTCTTAGTTGCCCGCAGAAGCCTGGAGGAATAGAAACACTTTCAGGTGGAATTTAATGGTCTAAACCAGGCATGGCCAAACTTGGCCCTCCAGCTGTTTTGGGACTACAACTCCCATCATCCCTAGCTAACAGGACCAGTGGTCAGTGGTGATGGGAATTGTAGTCCCAAAACACCTGGAGGGCCAAGTTTGGCCATGCCTGGTCTAAACAGAAGGAACCTGCTGAATTGCTTTGACATAGCAATCCCACAGGACTGGGCTGATGACCCCAAAGGCTCCATTTTGTCAAATGAGCCTCATCAGGTTGAGGAACAAGTTGTTAACCCAGCCTCTGAATGCTGAAGATCCCAGGTTCAATCCCTAGTATCCCAAGAAAGGGCTGGAAAAGACTCTTTTCCTTATATCCTGGAAAGTCATTACCAGTCAGTGCAGAGTATTGAGCTAGATAGGTTAATGGTCTGACACAGCTTCCTATGTTCTCTCTCTCTATGTGTGAATGGAACATTCAATCCTGTGAGCCCCTCCCCCCCCCAAAAAAGACCACCAACAGTCAGAAGTGGAACAGTCCACAAGCCAGTTTCCCACACCATATGCATTTATGCAGTGCTTTTTTCTGGGGGTTAAAATACCCCTAAACATTTTGTGATTCTGTGTACTTTTGTCCATTTACTGTATTTATTTCCCCCGATCTGAACTATAAAATGGTGATTTTCTTGAGTCAAAATGAGAGTACCCCTAAACATATTTTAAGAAAAAAAGCACTGCATTTATGGAACTATTAGAGAAACAAAGAAAGGTGGCAAAAAAGGAAAGGGATAAAGAAGGGTGAACAAATCTCAGGTCTGTGGTGTTTAGTTGTTTTCTTGCTAGAACCCCAAGATCTACTAACCAGGTGGAAAAGAATGGCTGAGTGGGGCAACACACTTTTGGAATTAAGGAGCCTCTGAGCAAACTGGATTTGTTTTCAATACCAAAACTGAATGCACAGCCCTTTCACACAAAACCCCTCTCCAGTTTTCCCCCAAACTTCCATCCCTGATATCACCCGCTTAATTTAGAAAAGGAGGGAGGGGAAGATGCTTTGGTGTCACTGTTGTTAAACAATTGGGAGTCAGAAGTTTTGCTTATCTGCTGCAAATTACTCCTTGATCTATCCAGCAGAGGCTGGTCCATTTGAACAAAGGCGACATTGCCCCAGCAATCTCAGTGCATCCTCAGCTGGCCCCCACCTGCCTTTGAACTTACAACCAATCAGGGCATGGCTCTGTCTGTAATCGGCTCTAGCTCCACCTACTGTTGGCCTCCCTGCCTTCCACCCTATCAGTTCCAATGGACACCAGGCACCACCGGACCTGCCAGGAGATTCTGATTTACTCCTGGAAAAGAGGAAACAAATTGTACCTAGAAGCCCTGACAATAGGGTGAATCACGCTTTTTGCAGTGCATCATGCTCATGTGTTATGCATGTTATGGGGCACCTGTGTGCATGACAAGCAAAGTCCAAGAGCAACCAAGCCATTGGATTTTCCTGCAGTCCTTGTTTAAGCTATCCAGTCTCAGATGCTTATGAGATCGATGGCACAACCTTTAACTCTTTAGCTGTCTCTCCCAGTTTTTATTGATGTGTCTTCTCCACTCTCCCCCCCCCTTTTCGCAGCTTCTCACAGATGCCAACAGCTTCAGGGAAATATGATACCAATGATAACATCACCATCTTCACTAGGATTCTGGACGGCCTGCTGGATGGATATGATAACAGGCTTCGTCCAGGCCTGGGAGGTACAACAGATGTTCCTACAAGCATGCCATTGTAGGGACAAATGCTTAAAACAGCATGCAGTCATGTCCCAGTAAGAGATGACCAAAGATGTGTTTAGGGAGCAGTGGGAGATGGTTAAGAGATCTCTAGAAAGTAGCAGAAGAGTGCCACAAAACCCCCCTGGTGCTTTTGTTTTCTCACTGGTTGTATGTTAAAGATTTCCCCATTTTCAAGTTAGAAAAAGCATCCCCGGCCCACAGAGTTTGTAATCCGTTGCATCCTTCTCAGAGCAGACCCAGAGAAGTCAGATCACCTCCTCAGTGTGTACGTTGGCCTTGCAACCAGACAAGGAAGTTGGGGAGGGTGGGAGGAGAACACTGATTTTAAGTTATAGTGGCTTTGCTGCAAGTCCGTATGAAAGCCTCTTGCCATACTGTTTATTATTTATATCTCACATTTTCAGAGATGCTTCAATATAGATTTAAAGCAATACAACAACAAAAAATGAGAAGTGAACAATTAAACAACACCAGCCACAATGTAGTGGAGACCAAGTAATAGAATGACTTGTCAAAGGTTGCAAAATGACCCAGTAAATGAATGCTTTCAGTCACTTCCTAAAGGCCACTAGGCATTACTGGAACAGGAACAGGAAGTGAGTTCAGCTGTCAAGGTGCCACCACTGTCAAGGCCGTGCCCCTCACAACCATCCACAACCCCTTCAATAGTTTGAGTAGTCAGATACTCTGGACAGCTCCATACAGGCTCAGGCTGGAGACTTCATAAAAGCTCAGATGTTTCTTTACCAGCAACCATAATCAGAATAAACCTTAAATAGGAAGCACGGATCTATCCCAATATCTAGCTCTGCCTTTGGTGAGAGATACCTTTTCATTTGAAGAGGATCCTCATCCACTGAAAAAGTGGAGTTTGACCCCAGGGTCATCACACTTACCTACAGAGTAGGTCCTTCCTTTCAGTATCTGGATAGAAGTCTTATAGAATATTCCCTATACAGTGGTACCTCGGGTTAAGAACTTAATTCGTTCTGGAGGTCCGTTCTTAACCTGAAACTGTTCTTAACCTGAGGTACCACTTTAGCTAATGGGGCCTCCCAATGCCACCATGCGATTTCTGTTCTCATCCTGAAGCAAAGTTCTTAACCCGAGGTACTATTTCTGGGTTAGCAGAGTCTGTAACCTGAAGCGTCTGTAACCTGAAGTGTCTGTAACCCGAGGTACCACTGTATCTGTTTTTGGTTAATTGCTAATCAGTTGCCTCTCAAATCTCAGAATGCTCTATCTTGTAAATCAATAACCTAAATATCTGATAGTGTTACAATAGCCCCAGGTTGTGATCACATTACCAAGAAAACATCACCAAGATTTCTAGGATTTCCTGATATCTGAAAAGATTTGTCATGTAAAATCAATATACCATATCTAAATTACTAAGCTGAATAGTTGGCAAAACTCGCGTTTGCCTTAATGACCTAGGCTTTGTTATGACGTTATCATTCCACGAAGCAAGCAAGAATAGAATAGAATCCTTAAGGGGAGAGGGGGAAAAAAACCCCAAATGAGCTTTAAGCAGTGTTGAAAAAGATCAGAGCATCAGTTTTTAGTACTACCACGTGAATACTAACAAATGCAGCCACTTGTGAAATTTGACATTGTTAAATGTTATCATTTAATTTTACCATTCCAGCTGTTTTTGAAGCTGGGCAGACATAATTAATGTCCTCTTTGTACCAGAGCTAAACACCACTCATTTTATTCATTCTTCTGATGGTTGTGGGGACTGGGCTGCTAATGCAGGCATGCAGAAACATGGTGTGTACAGTGACCCATTTTCTTTCAATGGAAGGGCACCTCTGTGTCCGCACCCCTCTTTGCACATCTATTGAAGCAGCCCACACATTCAGGAGCTCCACATCGTGTACCTAGTTACATGTACTTAAAGGTCCTGTCGTGACAGACTCTGGGGTTGCGGCGCTCATCTCGCTTTATTGGCCGAGGGAGCCGGTGTACAGCTTCCGGGTCATGTGGCCAGCATGACTAAGCCGCTTCTGGTTTTGGGGCCAGCATGACTAACGCCATTTACCTTCCTGCTGGAGCGGTACCTATTTATCTACTTGCACTTTGACGTGCTTTCGAACTGCTAGGTTGGCAGGAACTGGGACCAAGCAACGGGAGCTCACCCCGTCGCAGGGATTCGAACCGCTGACCTTCTGATCGGCAAGCCCTAGGCTCTGTGGTTTAACCCACAGCGCCACCTGCATCCCCCTACATGTACTTAGGCCTGCTGAATTGCCAGACTTCCTTGCTTGCATTATTCTTGTAGGCAGAGGTGATCTACTGCTGCTACAGTGGTACCTTGGGTTACAGACTCCGCTAACCCAGAAATATTACCTCGGGTTAAGAACTTTGCTTCAGGATGAGAACAGAAATTGCATGCCGGTGGTGCAGCGGCAGCGAGGCCCCATTAGCTAAAGTGGTGCTTCAGGTTAAGAACAGTTTCAGGTTAAGAACAGACCTCCAGAACGAATTAAGTTCTTAACCCGAGGTACCACTGTACGTACTTCTGCAATGTATCTTTAGCATCAACAGTGCTGTCCTCAACACAGAAACAATATGGTAATTGCCCAGAAGCTGCATAGCATTAAATGGAAGAGTCAGGATGCCACTGAAAGGCAAAACCCTTCTTTGCTTTGCTATTGCCATAAGATTAGGTGCTCCTCAATGCAAATTGCCAGCTGATGGAGCAGTCTTAATTGTTTACATTTCTTTGTTGTAGAGAGAATAACAGAGGTGAAAACAGACATCTTTGTCACCAGTTTTGGCCCTGTGTCAGACACCGAAATGGTAGGTTGCAATGCTGTGATTCTAAATGTCCCCTGCTGCTATTTGCTAGAATAAGCTGGAGGACTGGTTCATTCTTATGAGCTACGGCACTTATACAATGGTTTCTGTTTTACGCCAGGAATATACTATTGATGTATTCTTCCGGCAAAGTTGGAAAGACGAAAGGCTTCAATTTAAAGGTCCCATGCAACGCCTGCCTCTGAACAACCTCCTTGCCAGTAAGATCTGGACTCCGGACACCTTTTTCCACAATGGTAAAAAATCTATCGCCCACAACATGACCACTCCTAACAAGCTTTTGCGCCTTGAGGATGACGGGACCCTCCTCTACACAATGAGGTGAGGAGGAAGATTGTGGGTTTCTTTTGACGCTTGTTCTGTGATAGGTCTCCATTTGTGCTGCCCTGTGTTCTTCACAGGAGAGTCAAGGGGGAAAAGTCTCTTGCATAGATTGATGAGAACATCAAAAGAAAGCAGAAGGCATATAATCATGCCTTATAACTAGCAATTAACATACAGCTTCAGAACAATGCCGATCTTTTTTAAAAAATTAGCTGAAAAGTAGATGATGCAGACTTTTCTTTCTTTCTTTCTTTCTTTCTTTCTTTCCAAAAGACCAGTACTTTCCCATTGTATTTGTAGCTGTGATTTTGATCTAAGCCAGAAAGTTGAATCTGTCACTGGTTTGGTACTTATTGAACAATCAAAGACTAGGTATTTCTTTTCTTCCTTGACTTTTACTAATCCTAATTAACAGACCATGATGTTAAAGCCTTGGCGAGCACATGAGAGAGGCTTCATTTTAGCAGGTGCCCTTTTTCAGATCAAGCGAGTGCTTTTCAAAAGTCTTTGTGAGTTAGCTCAATATCCATATCTTTCATAGCTCTGGTCCTTTCTGATCTAGTGATATTGGAAAGACATACTTTTGCACTGCAATTTGTAAAGGTGGTGGAATGGATTATAAGCCTCTCTGTGGCCTGATCATTATTAATTTTTATTCTCATTGCTAATAAATAGGATGGAATGTAAGCCCCTCTATTGCCTGACTGTTGTTGTTATTGTTGTTCTAACTGCAAATAAATGTTCTGTAATAGTTGCTTAGGAGTAACAATTGCATCAGAAGTGTGGTCACACAGACAAAAATCTATAGGAAAATTAATGCATTGCATATCATGTACAGATGCCGGTAAAATATGATTAATGACAAATGATAGTCGCAAACTCTGGAATTGGCTGGACTTGTAATAGTGAACTTATTATGAGTTCTTCTCCCATCTCCTGAACTCATTAGGAACTCAAGTAAAGTTTCGTCCTGGCTCATCGTGACTTTGCTAGCACCATCACATTTCTACTGATGCAGACATCCTTTTGCAAAACTTATCTGGAAGTGGCTGCAGCAACAAAAAAAACCTTCCTGTGAGGTTTCTGTACCTATCAGAGTTTTCTCATTGCTAGTAACAGCATGGCTAAGAGAGTGAGCTATGATTCAGGAAGTCTCCAGTTCACATCTAGCTTCTGCAGTGAACCTCCTAGGTGGCCTTAACCAAGCCGCTCTCTCAGATCCCTTATCTGACAACTCACAACTCTGGACCAAGTTACCTGAAAGTCTATCTCTGTCTGTATAGATCTGTAAGAGCACTTAGATCACCTGATGCAATTCTAGCTGTGGCACTGCATCCTAGAGAGTATCGTCGTGCAGTCACCTGAGAATGCTTGCCTCAGAGAGCAGAGCCCTAGAACCCTTTGAGTCCATTATAGTTTAAGAGCACCTCCTCAATTCCTATCATGGTTTGCAGCAGGGAAGGACTTTCCCCACCCTTTATGAGCCTGATCGCTGCTTCACCAGAACCTTGGTTCCTCGTGAGGAAGCCAAAAGGTGTTGCTTCCTAGTAGAGCAGCGGTTCTCAACCTGTGGGTCCCTAGATGTTGTTGGACTACAACTCCCATCATCCCTGAGCTCTGGCCTTGCTAGCTAAAGGTGATGGGAGTTGTAGGCCAACAACATCTGGGTATCCACAGGTTGAGAAAGGCTGTAGTAGAGGATTGACTCCACTTGGCTCCAGAAGCAGAGGGAATATATTCACAGATAATCAGAAGCATTCCTGTCGGGTTCTTTCCCCTATATTTGAATCTGTTCTTAGCCTCTAAAGGTGGGGCACCTTTTCTTTCAAATTATTTTTATTAGTTTTTCAGATTCTTACCAATCCAACCAAATTACTTTAATTTAATACAATTTCTTTTTTTAAAAATCAGGTTTCCCACTCCTGTTGTAAACATATGTCCATCTTTTCCTCCTGTAGCCACATCACCTCTTCATTAATATCCATTTTATCCTTCACTTGTGGTTGTCCATTCTTATAGCCGGCCATCATTGCCTCCTTACAGACAGCACCTCGGTTATTTCTTAAAAATATAAAATCCATTTCATGTGTGTAGTCAGGGCTGGATTTAGGTTTGATGAGGCCCTAAGCTACTGAAGGTAATAGGTGCCTTTATATGTCCAGCTGTCCTTTGTCAACAACAAATTGTCGCTGTTTTTTGTGTTGAATATATGCTATATGGTAATTTATGGACCTAATAGGTATCTAAAGCCATTTGCACATAACAAAATATGTATTTTATCAAAGAAATTGTTGAACTGAAATACAATTAAGAAGAAGTATATTAATAGTGAAATACAATTAAGAAGAAGTATATTAATAGTGAAATAATTATTAAGCTCTAACTTAAAATGATTTTGCTGTTGCTGTATGTAGGTTTTATTTTATTTGTTATTTATCTTATATTTTGGAAATGTGCATCCATTTTTTTTCTTTAATTTTTTTTGGGGCCCCACAAAGAGTGGAGCCCTAAGCTATAGCTTGTTTAGCTTATACGTAAATCCGGCATAATCGGATAGCTACATAATGTGTAGTCCTACATAATCGTTATTGTCTCAGACCCGGAGTGCTGGGAGAGTTAGTTCTTATCTTCCTTTGTTCCTTTGTTCAGTCTTTGCAGTGTTTACAAAGTCACATTCCAACTCCCGCTGTTCACCATTTGCATGCAGGTTGCGGCTATAAATAACTCACAGATTACGCGTCCACTCTCTGCCATTAAAATTCCACTCTGGAGTTCTTCCTCGGCATGTAGCTGAAGACAAAGTCTTTTCTCAAATACAGTGGTACCTTGGGTTACATACGCTTCAGGTTACATACGCTTCAGGTTACAGACTCGGCTAACCCAGAAATATTGCTTCAGGTTAAGAACTTTGCTTCAGGATGAGAACAGAAATTGTGCGGTGGTGGTGCTGCGGCAGCAGGAGGCCCCATTAGCTAAAGTGGTGCTTCAGGTTAAGAACAGTTTCAGGTTAAGAACGGACCTCCAGAACGAATTAAGTTCTTAACCCGAGGTACCACTGTATAGCCTCTTGTCAGATCAAGCAGTGGCCGAGGAGTGGGGCACCTTTTTGACCTGGCAAGCCAAATCTTTAACTCCCCTCACCTCACGGGCCAACTTTGACAGGTGGGTGTCAGGTCTGCCAGTCCTGTTTGCAGTGGTGGCAGGCCTCGCTGGGCCTCGCCACAGTAGTGGAGGACCTTGCTTGGCCCCATGGCTTCCTCCCAACAAACATGACTTCACACGTGTATGTCGCACGTGTGACGTCATGCGCACATGACGAGCCTTTCCCCCACCCCCCATGACAGGCAGAACTCGGCGTCTCTGTTTAAATTCTTTTGATATTGTCTGCTGCCATAATGTAGCCTTGAAAGGCATCCCTCCTCAAAGCTGAAGCTCTGCAGCCATGAAACTTCAAGTGCTTCATTAAACTCTGGCTCTGTGACAAAGTGTCATAGTTGCGAGGATTCAGTACAGGGCACAGAGTAAGCAGCAACAGCAGCAGTCAGATGAAAAAGGGCCGCCACTTAGCAGCAAGATACAATGCCGCTGGAAGAAGAAACATGCATGATTAGAAGGCAGTCATTTCTGTTCGTGTGCCACTAAGCCACGGAGTGCAGGCCCAGAGCGGAGTTCTAGAGGGCCGCTCTAGCCATTGCACTCTGTGTCTGGTCCATGCTGCTGGCCATTCTTATAGATGCTCTTCGACAGTGGCTGTAGGAAGAGGCTCCTTTGCAGCATCCTGCTGCTGTGGCACCTGTAGGTGCTGGGTTTGTTGTGAGTCCTCCTGGGTAGCTTTGTGGGACATGGTGGTTGAAGCTTTGTAGAGGAAGAGGAATCAGTGGTGGTAGCAGACCACAGAGGGAAGATGCAGCAAGGGAATTGGGAAGACATGGTTTCCCATCCATTACCTAAACCATTGCCCAAAGCTTGTTGAAAACTTCTGAAAATCCTTCAACGTAATGATAGATTTGTTGTAAATATTCAGTTTTGTAGTGCAGAAAATTGCCCGAATACAAAGGGCTCTGCCATTCACAGAACTTCTGTGAGAGTGAGAGTCTAGCCTATTCATTTCAGTCTTACTTTATCTTATCTGTATCCCCAGACGATTGGGATCCAAAGAGCTCCCCCCCGCTTCTAACTTATTTTCACAACAACCCTGTGAGGTAGGATAGCCTGAGAAAGCAGAAATGTTGGGAGTAGGTATCTTGGGTGCTGAAATGAATGTGGCAGATTTGGGTTTTGAGGACAACCCAATGTGTGTACACACTATGTGCTAGATGAGAATTAAAGAGTTGTATCAGGCTGCCGTTTGTGTTATTGCTTCCATTTTGGGTTGGGAAATCCCTGAGTAATACATAATCATATCAAAATGCCTCTGCAGAGCTGGGCTGCATTTAGAACATCACTTCTTTCATCATGAGTGTTCCTGTGATATTTTTCACTGGCAGAAAAAGTAATGATAACATGCACCGGTTTGTCCTTAGAGAAATAGCTGCTAGCTGTAAAATGTCAGGTTTCAAAGTGTGATGTCTCTCTCTGTGTGTATACAGTATTAGCAAGTCGCTTTCCCTCACATTTAGTAACCATGGTGCAAATTGAGAAAGCCCTTGTTATGCCTGAGAATTGTTCCATTGTTTTAAAATTCAGGCTGACTTTGTTCAGTAATAAAGCTCGGTGTGACCCACCAAAACCTGTTTTGGGCTTGACCAGCCACATGGTTTAGCAGCCCTGGAGGTTATTTCTATGAGATCATTACAATTCAGAATTGAAATCCCCGCTTCTGTGGATGCAAGTACATGCACATTTCATTTTAAAATGTACATAAAAATTAAAATGCATATAGAAATATATGAGTGGGGGTATTAAAATCATTCAATAAATTTTAAAGCCTAGATAATGTTGGACACCAGTCAGTAAGGATACTGAAAATTTAGATTTAATCTAAGTGAACTGAACTGAGTTCATTCAATTAAATTCAGCACTCCTCTTCTAACATCTATTTCAGAAGCATATACAAGTATTGCAGACTTGTAACAAGGTCAGCACTTAAATTTTCCATTCCATAATGCACAATTGCTGTAATTTTCTGCATAACCATTATGGTCACTTTTAGAAAGAGAGAGAGAGAGAGAGAAAAGAAAAGAAAAGAAAGCCACATCCACAAAGTTGGAGTTTTCGTAGACTGTTTGTGTAGTACCTTTGTGTAGTACCTTTCTTGAATTTGAGCTGGAGGATGTGAGCACTAAATTAGATACAACATTATTCACATATTTAACCCTTGTGTGTCTGATCTCTAAAAAAAATAATGCAGGAGAGACTAGATCAATACAGTGGTACCTTGGCTGTCAAACGGCTTGGCTCCTGAACAAATCGGCTTCCGAACGCTGCAAGCCCGGAAGTGAGTGTTCCGGTTTGCGAATGTTTTTCGGAAGCTGAACGTCCGGTGTGGTTTCCACAGCTTCTGCTTGAGCGCAGGAAGCTCCTGCAGGCAATCGGAAGCCGCACCTTGGTTTTCTAATGGTTCCAGAAGTTGAACGGATTCCCGGAATGGATTACATTTGACAGCCAAGGTACCACTGTACGGGTATCTGGATTAGGACCATAGTGGAGGTAAAGGCTTAAAAGGGTATTGCTACAGAATACATTTTAAGCACACCCAGTGCACATTTAGAGCAATGGTTTCCCCAAAAGAATCCTGGGAACTGTGGTTTGCTAAGTGTACTGGGAATTATAGGAGGAAACTACACTTCCTAAGATCCTTTGAAGTCATGTGCTTTAAATGTGTGTGGTGGATCTGCCCGTGGTCTCCCTCCTGGGCTGGCTTCAACCATCACCCTCTCCCCAAGCTCAGAGGACAATTCAGGTGAGGTGGAACTGCTGCTCAAGGAGTCACTATCCACTGCTGTGGGATCTTCCGGGTCAGAAGACATTGCCTGCTGTAGTCCTTGGCCTCAGAAGAGTGGTACCTCAGAAGTGGTACTAAACCATCTTGAATGGTTTAGTTGACGAACAAATCGGCAGGTAGCTCCTGCAGCCAATTGGAAGCTGTGCCTTGGTTTTTGAACACTTTCAGGAGTCGAACAGACTCTGGAACAGATTAGGTTCGAGAACCAAGGTACTACATTACTCCCAAGATGTTCCTCTTTAACCAGGCCTTGAGCTGATTCATATTATGCTGCCTTTTAGATGTATCTTGTGGGAGGGGATGTTATTGTTTTGTTGCTCCTGGTTTAGCTATTTATTTGGGCTTTCTGTATTTTTATCCTGTGAACTGCCCTGAGATCTTTCAATGAAGGACTGTATATAAATCGAATGAATAATAATAACAATAACTAATAAAAGAATGGCTGTAGCTCAGTGATAGAACATCTGCTTTGCATGCAGAAGGTCCCAGGTTCAGTCCTGGCACCTTCAGGTATCACTGGGAATGTCCCTAGTCTTGAAACGATCCACTACCAGACAGTGAAGACAGCACTGAGGAACATGGACCAATGGTCTGCCTGATTGGATACAAGGCAGCTTCAGATGTTTCTATACAAACACCACAGCATAGTTGCCAGTGGCTGCATAATAAGGCCCAGACTGGGCTGGGAGGCTGGCAGCAGGAAAAGGGCTGGCCAGCCTTCTGGTCACCTCAGAAGGCTTCTGTGCCTTGCTGAGACAAGGAATTTTCTCTCTGGGAGAATCCTCTAGCTAGCAGGGTGCTGTCCAAGGTGCTTACAACAACAGCCTCGCTTGTTGTGACCCCACTCTGCTTTATGTAACATGACTGTACCCAAAGACTGTACAGCAGGCTTCCATTGAGCTGAGACAGGACAGGACACCTCCCTCTTCGTGTGCCAATCTGGTGCCCCCACTTTTTAAAACACAACAAAACACATGCACACAAGAGCTAAAGGCACACATCTTGGTTGCTTTGGGATGATCTGCTGTGTTGAGCAGACAAAAGGGCAGGAAAAGACATGTGCCAACTCCGAATCGATATCAAGTTTCCTAATCCTTCCCGTCCCGAGTTCAGCATCAGAATGGGCTGCACTGCCTTTAGAGACACACAGTTGCCCATGATAGCTGGCTCCATGGGAAAATGTTGGGTGAGAGGTTATGACAGTTCTGCCTATTATTATTATTATTATTAAAAATACACTTATTAAAAAGTTACACTTCAGCTTTGCCCACTGCCGTAATACCACAGAATGATCACTCCTATCCTCAATCCCTCATCCCTGTCATGTTGGTTCGCCAAATACTCTCAGTAGGAACCCAACTACTGATCTGGTTTACTAGACATTTACAATCAATATATCCCCTCCACAGATACCTCTGTGATGATTGTGGTATTAAAATATCCTGTTCTTCAATAAAAGAGAAAAAAAGGAGACCAAATTGTGTTAAATGTATTTTTTTACATGCCTTTGATTATTTGCTGATGGTATGTGGGGCGTTCTGATAGAGCAATGCTCCAGATGTTATTAACCCAAGCATCTATTAGTATATTGGAGGTTTTCTTCCTGCCTGTGTTTGAGCGATGATGATGATGCCTGGTTCGTCCACCCAAGCAACTGCTTAAGATATGTTCTTAATGGGCTTAAGATGCCCATTATTTGATTACTTCAGCATTTATGAACCAAGAGATAGATTGCATTTTTAAATTTTATTTTACTAAGTATTAGTTTAATTACTGGGAAATAAGTAAATATATTTAGAACTGAGCCACACATCTGATTTAGCTGGACAAATGGACAGTAAAAATACTAAGCTGATTGTAAAGCAATATGACCAGCATGGTCACTTGCGGAGTAATTTGATTTCTAATAAGTGTTTGGAAACTGGCAACATGAATTTAAGATTGCATCTTTCTTTTCAGCCCCTAGAGGGGAGCATTGTCCGTTTCTAAATTTGGAAAAAGCGGCTTACACAAAGAGGAAAATCTATACAAAATGCTAACAGAAACAGCTCTGGTTTTTGTGGCATCCAAAAGGTTTGCACATAGAGAAAGGAAGAGTACCAGCAATGAGCTTTTATTAATATTTCTGTCCAGAAATGCTAATTTGCATAGCATATCAGAAATGAAACTGGAAAGTGAGGGGGGCATGGGAATATTGATACAAACACGACTTTCTATTGATATGTAAGTGGGGAGAAAATAAGCAGGATTCTTTTCTTTCCGAGAAAACCACTATGCTTGTTGAACTGCAGAACAAAGATGCAAACCTATGATCTGATGAGCTTTAAATGTTCATTTTACAAAACTACCTGGTTATTTATTTGCCATTGAATTTGGTTGTAGGGAAGTTGAATTTATGAACCATAACCAAGCAGTCGGTGCCATTTGCACATGGGAATATTCGACTTGCCTTAATTGTACATTTCAAAATAAAATAAAATGTGGGCAGCTGAAACTGAGTGCAATATGTATAATGGCCACTTGATGGCACCACAGGCATATCTTTGCTCACAAAGTCCTGGCCCAGTAGCTGTGCTTATTAATGGAGAAGAACATTTTCAAGGCTTGCGTCATGTGCATCATTCATGTATGTGCGTATGATGTTCAGAATCAGGTGCACTTCAGTTCTAGGCTCCCATAAATACATTTAACAGAAACTTTATAGACACCGTAATGTTTACTGGGTATTAGAACGAATTAGTGTGGAATTAAGGAGCTATTTTTAGTGCTGCTGCTGCAGCACGACTGATTTTTCCCCCTTCCTTTAAAAAAACAAAAACAAAACTTACCTTAATTTTTAAATCGGTTGGTTCTCTGCAGAGACAAACTAGCATGCCAGATGTTTTCCCAGCCCGGCTGTGTAATCCCTTGTAGGGTATAACAGCGGCTACCCCAGCTGCCCTTCAATAAGTACAGACATTATTCCCATCAATAGCTGCTTCTAGAGAAGCTTTTTCATTTTAATGCATGGGGAGTGAGTTAGCCTTTTCTTTTTCTCATCTTTGTTATTAGTGTTTTGGTACACCTGATGTAATCGCATAAACACAAGCATGAGAAGGCCCGTGAGGCAGTAAAAACCTAGCGTGAGGTAAAGAGGCGTCCCATTAACGTGTTAGGTACTGAACTCTCACTCTCTGAGACAATATTCAGGGCTCGCAAGGTAAGGGCAGTGGCGTAGCGTGGGGGGTGCAGGGGGGGCCGGCCGCACCGGGCGCAACATCTGGGGTTAGGGCAAATCCACGGGTTAGGGGGCGCAAATCCACAGGTTAGGGGGCGCAAATCCACGGGTTAGGGGGCGCAAATTACTTGCCTTGCCCCGGGTGCTGACAACCCACGCTACGCCGCTGGGTAAGGGAGATGGTCTTGAGCCTATCAGGAACTAAAAGCTGGGCTAGATAGAATCTGCCAATCTCCCTCACCCCAAAATATGACTTTTGACTCATGTTGCTTAATATTTTGTGTGGCAGCAAAGGATTAAGAGATTATGTGAAAATCGGCCAGTATTTTTTATTCTGCTGTCACACACACACAAACATAAACAAAACAACAAGCCAATGTGACTTGTTTTGTGTATCAGCTTGATTTCTTATAAGGATTTAAAAACTGGTAGCATGAATTTAAGATCATGAGTGTGTGTGGAGGGGGGGGAGAGAGAAAGGAGGGAAGGAAGGAAGGGTATTTTGCATGCAGGCTAATGATCCAGTGCCAATTGTTTCTGTATGGAATGAGGTACATTATTTTCCCCACTCAGCCTTTTCCATTAAATTTCCAAGGTCCTAAATTGTTTGATTGAATATATGTCAAATGTATGATTGACTTCTAGGTAGTAAAAACAAGCAAACCTCAAAATGCACAACATAATAGATGCTTCTAAGGTTTTTTACAGTAGCTAAAAGATGTGGTGGGAAAAACAGATTTTAAATTATATTTGATTAGGTGGTAAAGGGAAAAATCAATCCCTTTATCTTGCCCAAGCAACCCAAAGCAACTTGCAACCAAACACAAAAAAGCAAACAACAACAACATCTCACATAGATACATTAAAACCAAGGGGGTGAGAAGGAGGAAATACGCACATTAAAAACATCCCAACCACTTCTAAAAGGCCATAGACAGTTGATGGCCAAAGGCCTGGGTATAGAGGAAAGTTATTGTCCGGTGCCTAAAGATATATGAACCATTTAAGGCTTTATAGGTCAAAACCAGCACTTTGAATTGGGCCCGGAAAATAACTGGTAGCCAGTGCAGTTGGACCAGGATCGGTGTCATATTCTCAAACCGTCTTGCCCCGGTGAACAACCTGGCCACTGAATTCTGTAGCTGAAGTTTCCGAACCATCTTCAGAGGCAGCCCCACATATGTGTTGCAGTAATCTACCCTAGAGGTTACCAGAGCATAGACACCAGAAGTTAGGCTATGCCTGTCCAGATGGGGTGCAGCTGGGCCCCCAGCCGAAGCTGATGGAAGGCACTCCATGCCACCTGGGCCACCTGAGCCTCAAGTGACAGCAATGGATCCAAGCTGTTACCTCCAAGTTACCTCCAGGTTACCTCCAAGCTGCGTACGTGCTCCTTCAGAGGGCATGTAACCCCATCAAGAACAGGCAACCTCCCTCCCATCCATCCATCCAGTCTAGGAAACCACCCACTAACAGTTCCTCAGTCTTATCTGGATTGATCTTCAGTTTATCAGCACCAATTCCTGGCCTTGTTATGAGAAATGGAGAAATGCTTCTCCCTATCCATTTTCTCCAAACTCTCCATAATTTTAAACACTTTGATCATCTTCCTTCTTACTTGCCTTTTCCCCAAACTAAAAAGCTCCATATTTCCTCATAAGGAAGTCACTCAAAGCCCAATAATTTTGGTTATCCTTTTCTGAACCTTTTCCAGATCAACAATATTGTTTTCAACAGACCAGAAGTATACATAGTCTCCCAGTGTGGTCTCACCATGAATTTGTATACAGTTGTACCTCTGGTTAAGAACTTAATTCGTTCTGGAGGTCCGTTCTTAACCTGAAACTGTTCTTAACCAGAGGTACCACTTTAGCTAATGGTGCCTGCCGCTGCTGCCATGCGATTTCTGTTCTCATCCTGAAGCAAAGTTCTTAACCTGTCAGGGAACTGCCATCGGAGCCAGAGGGAGAGGAAGGGCTCCAGAGGGATGCCGGAGAGCGTCCCGGGAGGGAGAGAAGCAGCACGTCTTCTGGGGAAGGAAATCAGCGTAGCACCAGTGGAGAAGGGGGGCAGATGGGGGAATTGGCGAGGTGGCTCCAAGACTCTTCGCCGGGGACCAGTGGGGAGAGCACGGGTCCTCCAATGCCCACACCCTCCCTGCGCAGAAGGCTTCCACGCAGGGAAAGTAGGCGGAGACTAGGCGTCAAAGAGCTTTTATGCTGGA
The DNA here is from genome assembly GCF_964188315.1 of Podarcis muralis. Lineage (NCBI taxonomy): Eukaryota > Metazoa > Chordata > Lepidosauria > Squamata > Lacertidae > Podarcis > Podarcis muralis. The sequence goes on along the minus strand of NC_135658.1, from coordinate 73,850,526 downwards.
AGAAGTTCAAGAAACGCCCACTAACGGATTCTGCCAGCGACTGAGACAGCCACGGGCGCGTGGCTGTCCAGACAGAAAGAGTTCACTAAAGCAACCAACCAAGGGTGGCACCGATTTACGCACAAGCAACCCCTACAACCATTACATAACCCAAGGTACTATTTCTGGGTTATTGGAGTCTGTAACCTGAAGTGTCTGTAACCTGAAGCGTCTGTAACCTGAGGTACCACTGTAACAGCATTTGGATACTGGCCATTTTATTTGTAACCCCTTTCCTAATGATCCCTAACATGGAATTCACATTTTTCACAGCTGCTGCACACTGGGTCAACATCTACAGTGAGCGATTCAGTATGATCTCTACATTTCTTTTCTTTCATTCAATTGTTGTTGTTGTTTAGATAAGGCCTGGAGGGGCCTCTGCTCCCCTTCTGCATTGATTAGGTAAAGCCAGTAATATAGTTTCTCTGTAACGCCAAGGCTTAAATTACCCACTGTGCTGAAGAAGGCACCTGCCAGCAATAATAAGGACAAGACTTGTGCCCTTCCGCAGCCCTTGCCATTTGAAGTTTTGAAAGCACTTCACACAAAAAACATACAAATAGTAATTAAGCTTCATCACTGCTCTGCAACAGCAAAATAGTAACGATCGGGTCCCATCCCCCCCAAGCATGGAAATTGGCACAGACTGTGACCGTGAGTAGGAAATGAACAGGGGCTCCAGATTTTCTGAATCACAAATTCACTGGTGGGCGGTGATTGTGCCTGCCCACCAACAGAAGGCATAGAAAGGAGCTGCAGAGTATGAGAAACAGAAAGCTAGAAGACAGACAGGGTGGGTGGATAAATATAGTCCAGTGGGTGGCAGGCATTTCCTTATAGATGGCCTCTGCAAGGTTTGCACAGCTGAAGTCCCCTAAGGTTTAAGAAGGACTTAACACTGAGAGAGATCAAGCCAGGGGGATTTTTTAAAAAACAAGATTAGAGGAAAGTGAATCCCTTCAGGTACACCCAAAATAACCGAACAGTGAACAAAAAGAAAAATACATGAAAATCAATTGGGCTACATACTAATGGTTCAATCTTTCGTTTGCCTTTAAAAAATAGTGCATGGTTTTCTCTTTATTTTTATTTATTTTTTAAAAGTTAAATGTTGCTGTTGTTGTTTTTAAAATATCCCAGCCTCATGTGTTTCTGAACATCATTGTCTACAACTTTGTTGGCCAATTGCCAACTTTTGGGTTTTCTTCTCTTTGACATAGTTGTATGGCAGCCAAATCTTTAGTCACATCTTAAGACTTCTTTGTTGTACTAAATCATTTGCTGTCCTTTGCGTGGATAGATAAGGTGTGATGAAAATCCCTGACCTACAGAAAGGCAGCAAAAATTATGCAACAATCCCTTGCTTGCAGTATGGGGCACTCTGGTTTGCATAACTTTCACAAGCTGTGTTAAGTCCTGGGCTCGCTTGCTTCCTCCCTCTAAACTTCTTGCCTGGTTGGGAAGAGGAGTTCAGAAACTTCTGCTTTCTCTTTAGCAACAGACATGTTGCCTGGCCCAACAAACTTTAGATAACATCAAACCATGGTTTCTGAAGCTGGGTTGAAATCAACTGTCGTTTGTGTTAACCATGGTTCACAGTTTTGATGACATGGGAAGCCATGGTAGACTAAAAACAGAAACGAACGCTTCCCAATTTCTTTATGCTGTGCAGAAGGAGGAGATGAGAGGCTTGTTGTAACTTATGCATGTTTCACTAAACCATGGTTTCTCATAATACAGCCACAGAGCATAGTTTATTCTATTGCATTTCTTTTCTATGTCATACCTCGTGTTGTGTTATACCTCATGTTGCGTTAGGTTCATGTTGCGTCATACGTCGTGTTGCATTAGGTTCATGTTACGTCTTTTCAGCTTGCGAACACGGCAAAATTACACTTCCGGGTTTCACCGTGCGCGCACACACAGAAGTGTTCTGCACACTTCATGCATGCACAGAAGCATTCTGCGTGCTTTGCATATGTGCAGAAGTGCTCTATCACGCTCCATGCTTGTGCAGAAGCACCGCTATAGTTGCAGGCTTTTCAGGGTGCAAAAGGCACCCTGAACAGATCGTGTCCACAACTAGAGGTACCACTGTACAGTTTCTCTAGATTGTGCATAAATGAATAGGAAATAAATGAACGAGGCTTTAATGTATAACCTACTACATACCCTTACAAAAAAAAAAGGTACCACTAAACTTTGTCATGAAATTTCCCCAAAGGCTAGAAACACCTCATTCACTCACATGCTGTGGGTGTGTAACATCAGCTGAGACTCTGTGAAAAGGATGTGACTGGCACTTCTCCATGGCTGGTTCATATGCATCTCAAGCAATTTAGAAAACATCAAGCAGAAACAAGTATCATCCATCACCATATACACAGATGAAAGCTCCCTCGTATAGTGGTTGCACCTTGATACTAAGTCATGATAATGACCGAGTGACATGAAGTTAAGGTGGCAGAAGTCCTATTTAGGTGTTCACAGAACAGGTGAGGGAATAAAGTGTGCAGGGAGTACATTCACTAGTCCATGTCCCCAAAGTCCCTGTTTCTGCTGCCCCTATCCCCTACTTGAGCTTTGTGCAATGAGGTCAAAGATCCAACAATGGATTCTTTGCATGGTCATCTGAACACGCTGAGAATACTCTACAAGATCACCACACAATTGAGGTTTCTTCAGATCTGACAGCTCACCACAGGAAGGTCAGAGGTGAAGGCACCAGATACAGCTCCTCTACCAGGGATGCCAACTTGAATAAAATATTGGGGGGCAGGTAAGTCCCACCCAACATAATTGATCACAAGACACGGCACATACAAACTATTTGAATGACAAGGTCCATCAACTTGAGGCTGGTGGCCCCCTCAAATATTTGATTGGGGGGCGAAGGGACCCTGGCCTGTAGGAGTTGGCTCCTATGTCCTCTAAACTTTACTCTCCTGTGTATTCTTTAAATTCCTATTTAGGGTTGATGAGAAAAGAAGAATGCAGGTTTGTTAGTTGAGTGCTTTGGGAATCTGATCATTGAACTCCTTTTTAACACATTCTTGGTTACTCTCTAGGTTATGTTTCTTTTTAACAGAGATAATTAACAGCCATACATCTTTTTAAGAGTACTATACACATTTGGAGAAAAGTGATTGGATTAGGGAATATAGAATTCTTCCATGGATTTATTTTTTATTCTTATTTTTTTATATATATAAAAAAACAGTTTTCATGCCGCATACAATGTTTTGTGTGAAAGCTCAGGGGACGACTGTTCCTTTCTGCAGATTAATGCTGTTTTACAAGGCTATGCTTTTATAACTTTTCAGAAATAGGCGTTTCTGCCAATGGTATGTTGATTAGTTGTGAGATAAAGCTACCAGTTCACCTAGAATAGATAGATTATGTACCAGTATGCAGAGTGAGGGGGATGCATTAGGAAGCTGATTTTGGGCTCCATGAAAGAGCAGCAAATGGCTAGTTATCTAATCTATTACCAGTATATTTTTTACTGCCAGGGAGAAGGAGAAGGGCTTGGGTGTGGCCTTGGGTGCTATGTATGTTGACTTGAGGGCTAGGTGATTTGCTGCTATGCCTCAGGAAGCAACATGTCTTGGGCTGTCTCCGAATAGATGTATGGAGGGAACAGAGATGAGGACCACTGTATAGATGGATGGGCTACTGAATAAGAGGGAGGGGAGAGGGTGCAAGAAAATAGTTGTAAAATGGCATGTGGGCTTCAGAAATGTTATTTCCACCCTTTACAGCAAGCGTAGGCAAACTCTGGCCCTCCAGATATTTGGGACTACAATTCCCATCATCCCTGGCCACTGGTCCTGTTAGCTAGGGATGATGGGAATTGTAGTCCCAAACATCTGGAGGGCCGGAGTTTGCCTATGCCTGCTTTACAGATTCACAGTCAACTTGAAAACCACTGATTGTTTTGGAACTACCATGAGATGATGGGACCTAATTAATACAGGCACCACAAGAATGTGTTCTTTTGATTGTAGTGGATAGCTGTTAACGGGGTCTGGATCAGAAAGTCAATTCTTCAGATAATAGATTTTGGGGGGAAATAACCTGAGACCACACGCGGGTGGCGCTGTGGGTAAGAGCCTCAGCGCCTAGGGCTTGCCGATCAAAAGGTCGGCTGTGCGCTCCCGTTGCTCGGTCCCAGCGCCTGCCAACCTAGCAGTTCGAAAGCACCCCTGGGTGCAAGTAGATAAATAGGGACCGCTTACAAGTGGGAAGGTAAACGGCGTTTCCGTGTGCTGCGCTGGCTCGCCAGATGCAGCTTGTCACGCTGGCCACGTGACCCGGAAAGTGTCTCCGGACAGCGCTGGCCCCCGGCCTCTTAAGTGAGATGGGCGCACAACCCTAGAGTCTGTCAAGACTGGCCCGTACGGGCAGGGGTACCTTTAACCTGAGACTATAGTTTAGATGTTGTCATTATGGTGCGGTTTAGACCAGCACAGGGAACGACAGAGAGAATAGTTTTAGTGTAACAGTGAAACATTAAACTTGTTGGCTTTTTTTGCTCACACTTGTACCTGGATGTACAGACAATTCCAGACTTGCATTCTGGGTCATCATGCACATAAGCTTGTTCCACCTCTGCCTGCTCCTGTTCTCCCCCATTCCGCCCCCTTTTCTGCCCTCTTCTGGGTCACCACGATGCATGTGAACACGGCCACGTATCAACTGAACACACATAAATCAGTCTAAAAGTAACAAACCATCCTGTTGTTATAATATGAAAAATATCTTCTCTTCCTCCCCATTAGTTAAAGTACCACCAGAGTTTCTGATCAACCAACACTGATTCAGCTTGCAATTTTATTGCAACACCCCACATGGCACTAGGAAATCCTCCTTAGGGTATATTTCTCTAGTTATCACTGACTTCCACTTGCATGACTGTCTCTCAGAGTCCCATTGCTTGATAGCTTACCAGCTAAGTCTTTAAAATCAATGTGATTTTGAAAGTCTCTTAGCAGCATTTGAATGGCATTCACGATTCCATACCTTCAAGAGTTCGTTTGACGTTGTCATTATCAACATTACCTCTACTGTACTTGGAAATGGTGCAGCCACTATAAATATGGAGGGAGTCTTATGGATTAGCTGAACAGCTGCTTTGCCAAAAGAAAAGCCTTTAGCAAAGCGTTGGGGGGTGGGGTACGGAATGAGCTCTCCACCCTTTATTGCCCCAAGTTTGTTAGAAACTGGTTAAAATTTAAGGTGGTAAGGAAACAATTATTGCATCATCAATACATTATTAAAGCTTCTATATGTGACTTAGAAATCATTTGATTGCCATGAGAAGGTGTGGAAAATATGGCTGTGCTTTCACCACCTCTCACACACAACATTTGTAAGGGATTCATACAACCCATGTGTCGAAAGAATGATTGGAGGCAGTCATGGGGCCATGCGGTCTAGTGCAGCCCCATGCCAGCAGCACATCATGCTCCCCTGACTTCTGCACATGGAACGGTCACCAGATGGAGGTCTCCCCACATACAAATGAATGGATGGACATCGGAGGAGCATGGCAGTGATGGGTGGGACAGCCCACACGGCAGTGAGTGAGCGTTGGGTGACATGACCCTGGCAATCCTCCTGCATGATCTATCAAAAGTGTAATGGTCCATGTGGATCCCTGTTTCCCTGGCATAGCTATATTTCTCTGTGCATCAAACCAACAAACCCTGAATTGTCTCTCTTTCTCTCTCTCTGTCAGATTGACCATCTCTGCTGAATGCCCCATGCAGCTGGAAGACTTCCCCATGGATGCACATGCTTGCCCATTGAAATTTGGAAGTTGTAAGTGTTTAATAATAATAATAATTTATACCCCACCCGTCTTGGGGCGGCTTCCAGAAAAATATATAAACAGGATAAAATGTCAAACGTTGAAAACTTCCTGATACAGGGCTGTCTTTAGATGTCTTCTAAAAGTTGGGTAGTTCTGTATCTCCTTGACATCTGATGGGAGGTTGTTCCACAAGGAGGGCGCCACTGCCAAGGAGGCCCTCTTCCTGGTTCCCTGTAACTTCATGCAGTGAGGGAACTGCCAGAAGGCTCCTGGAGGTGGACCTCAGTTTCCCTTGAGCGAGATCAAGGGAGCCTATTTTAATGGGGTTTTTGTGCACCATGAGGCTAACTTAGCTAAATGTGAAGGATCTGACATTGTCTTTGGTTTCCTACATCTGTTCTTTACCATTGTACATTTGATCTAGTCAGTGCTGGGGGGGGGGGGTTAAGAAAAAAGGGGGCTAGTACTCACCATGAAGTTATTCCACATTTTAAAATTTTTTTTTTTAAAAAGGTGATGGTACTCTTGAGTACCTCCAGGGGGAAAAAAGCACTGGAACTAGCAAGGACTAGCAAGGACTTTTTTCTGGCTCAGACCAGCTTCCATAGTTAACTCCAGAGGCAATCATTCCAATGGCAAACCACATTCGCTTTATATACAGTGCTACCTCGGGTTAAGTACTTAATTCATTCCGGAAGTCCGTTCTTAACCTGAAACTGTTCTTAACCTGAAGCACCTCTTTAGCTAATGTGGCCTCCTGCTGCCGCTGCACCACCGGAGCCCAAATTCTGTTCTCATCCTGAAGCAAAGTTCTTAACCTGAAGCACTATTTCTGGGTTAGCGGAGTCTGTAACCTGAAGCGTATGTAACCCAAGGTACCACTGTACTGTGATAACTTTGGCATTTGCAGTCGGGGGGGGGGGGTGAATTTATCTTACAGAAAGTGATCACAGTCAACAGTAGTTGTGCTGTGAGCCACAAGCAAAGTCGGCTGAGGGTCATAGCCACTAAAAGTGAATAAAAATAATTATTTAAAAAATAGCCACCATCATTTGGAAATTTTTGTAGGTGATATAAAAATAGGTTAATAGACTGCCTTTGGTAAGTGTGCCACACATTGCCACGATATCTGTGCTTCAGCTTGCGACTCACTGCATGTTACGACTGTGAGAAAGGGGACCTGGGATGCATTTTATTTCATAAATGAGAGAACAGCCATGTGGCACAGTTATTCATTAGGAGCTGCAAGCAGAGCAGCTAGTCACTGTGAGGCAGGTGCCTGGGGATTTTATATTTATGTGGAAATGATCATTCCATTAAGTCTCAAATTGTGTTAGTATTTACATGTGCACTATTATGGAATGCTCTGTATAGTTTTTCCAGCAGAGACACAAAACATTCAAAGAATTATCTCTGCGGAGAACCATAATGCGCCTTTTCCATCCATTATGGTATGCACAGGTCCAGAAAGAAAGAACTGGGGTTAAGGAGAAGCTATGCTGCATTATGTTCCAGAGCACAATATTTTGGGCATATGGTCTATACGTTCTCATTTGACAGCATCCAGAATGATACCACAGACAAATAAAATGAGAGAGAGAGAGAGAGAGAGAGAGAGAGAGAGAGAGAGAGAGAGGAGAGACAATGGGAAGAAAATGCATAGCCCTTGAACAATTCCATAGCAGCAATAGAAGATGACATATCTGAAGATTATCCTGACCTGCTCATCCCCTAGACTTTACACCCACCCTCACTTCCTGCCAGTTGTACAGTAAACAAGATGTTTGCTTGCTAAAGAACAGAGAGAGAGAGAGAGCAAAATGACCAGATAAGGATAAGAGCAGGAAAAACTAATGTCATTCCCTGGGTCCTGGGCCATGATGCTTCCCAGGTCTTTCCTTTAGAACTTCACTGCCACCAGGTAGAATACAAGGCTGCTTTTAACTGATCGTTATTTGGCAAACTACCCAAGCACATACTGATTTTTGGCCATCACAAAGGGCTGCTTTTGATTATGCTTTCCACATTGCAGTACAAAGCCATGTCCTTCTCATCAGTTGCAAATGGCAGCCCCCCCATTCAGATTGGCAGCCAACTTGGCAAAGTACTTTGAGGCAACAGCAGCCACTGTCTGCTTGGTGTACTTTACGCAGAAAGGTGGCAGTGTGAACACAATCGCAGCCCTTTTACGATACGATACGATAATCTTTATTGTCATTGTCCCATACAGAACAACGAAATTGAAAAATCTACATAAAACATTCTAAACCCAACAAGCCTGCTATCCCAGCTATCTCAACCTGGTTAGCCCCTTAAAAACTCTGATACCCCATTTTTAAACACAATATACTCCCATAGAGACTCCTTACACTGCGCTTAAAACCAAAATTGCATTTGGATAGAAACTGTTTCTCAGGCGGCTAGTCCTAGTCTTTATAACCCTGTACCTTCTTCCAGAAGGCAGAAGCTGAAAGAGATCATTTCCGGGGTGCGTACTATCCTGTGCTATCTCTGCAGCTTTCTCATGGCGCCTGGAAGCATAGATTTGATCCAAGGTAGCAACTGCGGCAAGGGCTCCTTCCTTTAAAAGCTAACTACAGAAAAGTCCACTGCACAAATATCACCTGTTTACGTTTAGATTTCAGCAGGCCACTAAATACTTCTGGAGGGGACTGGGGCTCAAAAAGCAAGACTTGGGATCTATTGCCTGCCTTCTTCAGCAACCCTCTGTCTTGGTTGCAGGGGTGAAAACTTGAATAAAATATTGTGGGGGGCAGGTAAGCCCTGCCCCACACAATCAATCACAAGATGTGCCGTACGCACATCATTTGAATGGCAATCCCCATCAACTTGGAGGGATGCCCCCTCAAATATATATTTTTTGGGGGTGAAGGGACCTCGGCTCCTAGCTTGGCTGCCACAGAGAGAAATCAGAGGAACAGTTCAACGTGTACTTTTACAACAGTGGAGGAGCTGTGCATACACTCCAACACTCCTCAGAGGAAAATAGGAACATTTATCACTTTCCACCAACTGAAACCCCCATCCCCTCTCCCCACTTCACCAGTGGGACACAGCACAGCAAGCAGGCCAACTCATCCTCCTCCCCAAACTCGGTGGCAGTGGCCCTAGTGGGGAAATAGGGACATTCCGGGATCAACACAAAAGCCGGGATGGCTTTCATAATTCTGGGGATGTCTCTGGAATATGGGGACACTTGCAGGGTATGGCTATGCTTTTGAAAGCCAGAGGCTCAACTCCAGTGCAGCAGCCTTATTCTTTTGGTAGACTATCTCCTCATACTTGGGGGTCCTCCAGATGTACTATTTATTGAACTTTCATCCTAATGTATTTGGACATAGCATACAGGAAGGCAGTGGCGTAGCGTGGGGGGTGCAGGGGGTGCCAGCCGCACCGGGCGCAACATCTGGGGTTAGGGCAAATCCATGGGTTAGGGGGCGCAAATCCACGGGTTAGGGGGCGCAAATTACTTGCCTTGCCCCGGGTGCTGACAACCCACGCTACGCCACTGCAGGAAGGTTTTATTATATCCAGCATTTATTGAGCATCTGTTTTGACTTATGTTCAGAGAGCTTATACAGCAGTGGACCTACATCAGACATCTATTCTGATTGGCTTGTGTAGTGTTTATACAGCTTTCGTTAGTCATTCATTCATGCCACACTTTCCAGGGTGTTTCACCATCTCTTTCTTTAACCCCCACAAGTCCTTTTTTTTAATACATAGTGGGTTTGTTGCACTAGGGAGACACAGCACTTGGAGCCACCTTAATTGCACAAACCTAAATTTCCCAGCATGCACTTGAATCCCTTCCACAAAACAGTCTGGAGGTGCCCTTGGATAGCCCTGCAGTAAAGAGTTTTAGAAAGCCAATATAAACTCTAAGTGCTGTTTCTCAGAACCTATTCGGATGCAGGATAGTGTTTTGAAAGCATCAAATGGTGTGGGTTAGAGCTCATAAGGAGCTTTCAGTTTGTCAAACAAAATCAAAGGTGACAATAAAATTACTCATGTGCTCAGTGATCCTCCAACTCTGAGCTGCTGATGAATTCAGCCTTAGCCGTATAATTTGTTTCCTTTTCAACCAGTGCAGGCCATCTTTCAAAAATTCAAAAAATTCAACACGTCTAGGCTCTGACTGAGCAACTTTGTATGTAGGACTGTTTTCCTTTGGGCGACCTTGGCTCTTAAAAATGCAGATGACAGAAACTCCCACTGCCTTGCAGATTTCTAGGTTGATCAAATATAAAGTGCAACAGCAGAAGTGGGATCTCTGCATGCTAACGTGAAGGGACCGGCAAATGTTTAACCTTTGCTTTGTTAATCAGGCAGCTTGAAAACAAAAACAACCACAGCATGATACACTTGGATTTAATTAGCCAATTCAAGAGTATCATGCTCTCATATAAAATATTTTATCTGAGCTTGCTAAAACAGAGGCTTTGCTCTTTGGCCCCTTTTCTCCCCCACCTTCATTTTATTTACAATGACTTTCCTAGTGAAAGTCTTTTTACCATGTGTGTGTGTTTGTGTGTGTGTGTGCCAGAGGGACATGTTGTAGAAGTCAGGTTTACAGTTAAACGGCAGAGTAGTTTGTGGGGAGATGGAGTCTAGAAAGTCCATTGGCAGGCAAATAGCAGGAGGACAATGCAAGGTAATGGGTTGTATCTATCTCAATTTTACTCAGAGTAGACCTATTGAAATTAAGAACCCTAAATTATTTATATTCATCAGTTTCAATGGGTCTGCTCTCAAGAGGAACAACACTGCATATAACCCAAAGTATGTAAGGAAGACTAGATGGAAACATGGTGTACAGCAACAGACCAGTGGGTCACCGTGAACATAGTATTCTTTAGAAAGTGTACTCTTGATAGCCACAAATGTGGGCAGGGATAGGGAAACAAACACTACCACCTGCCTCTTTTGAGGATACCTTTCCCTGAAGTTACACATATGGCCTAGATAGCAGACAAGCAGTACAAGGACAAGGAGATATTACTAAGTTGATAGAACAGGATGTGGGTGGCACTGTGGTCTAAACCACTGAGCCTCTTGGGCTTGCCGATCAGAAGTTTGGCAGTTTGAATCCCCACAGTGGAGTGAGCTTCTGTTGCTCTGTCCCAGCTTCTGCTAACCTAGCAGTTCGAAAGCACACCAGTGCAAGTAGATAAATAGGTACTGCTATGGCGGGAAGGTAAACAGCATTTCCATATGCTCTGGTTTCCGTCACAATGTTCCATTGTGCCAGAAGTGGTTTAGTCATGCTGCCTACATGACCCGGAAAGCTGTCTGTGGACAAAGGCCGGCTCCCTAGGCCTGAAGTGAAATGAGCGCTGCAACCCTATAGTCGCCTTTGACTGGACTTAAGCATCCAGGGGTCCTTTACCTTTACTTTTCTTTTTCTTTTCTTTTTTACTAAGTTGATGTTAGCAAGCAAGCAATGCAAAAGAAAGAAGATAGTATCTTTTCTTGGTTCATCTTCATAATCTTTGCACATTGCCTACCAAAGATTTAGAAGACTCATTCCAGATTTAGCTGTCTTCCTTTCCATCCCCATGAGGAATTATATGCAACTTGCAAGTTTGTATACTCACTACAGCATAAGTGGGGAACCTCCGCACCATGGCCCAAATTATGCTCATAAGTCATCCCCATTTGGCCTGCAAGACCCTTTTGGCCCAGCCATGCCCACCTGCCCTACACATCCTGTCACATATGACATCAAATGTGGAACGGTAAAGACATTGCGGCGTGGGCATAAACTGGTGGTCTGATGTCATTGTGATATCAAGTGACTGACAAGTGGTCAGCCATGCACACCTGTCAAACTTTGTCCACAGGAATTGGGGCAGATTTAGGGCTGGGCAATATCTGGTTTTCAACATTGCAATAAATCATCAGCTAAACATTGCAATATACCGATGTATCAGGATGTCTGAAATAAGGATTGAGCTACATAGAGGCTGGATTCACATTTTCCCCCAAATTGTGATTTTTGCATGGATTGCCAAGTCAAAAATTATGAAACTGATTCACAATATGGACTTCAAACTGGTTTGGGGCGATCTAGCAATATATTCCCCAGCCCTAATAAGGATCTAGTTTTCCATCCCTGCCTTACACCAACAGAAGTTGGGCTGGTCTCCTCTACGTATAATATTTGGCCATACTTTTTTGCCAGTCTGGTGAAATTCCAACAAGATTATCTTTCAGTCTGCTGTAGCAATCTTCAGCTCCTTCGCTGGCCCAATAGGTATTCTGCAGTTATTGAGTGAGGCTTTCCAGCAGCTCAATAGAAGCAGGTAAATATGATTATGATTTTGTACAAACAAGATATTTGGAGCAGAAAGAGGTTAATTGACTTTCCTTCAAGGTCATGCCAGCAAAGCAATGTCAGAATGAGAATTTCACCGCAGTTCTTTGGTCTACTGAGCAAATGTCTAATCCAGACAAAGGAGCCCCCCTGCCCAGACAATTGACTTAGCTCCTAAATCACATTTTGCACATAGTGTTAATGATATTGCATTCACCTCACTCAAAGATGAATTTGCTAATGTGTGCCGCTCTTTTGACAGTGTGAAAATTCTACACTTGTTGTGGTAAAGTTGTTACTGTAAAGTTTTTCAGTTTTCTATACTCTTGATTGAGTACCGAAAATCTCTAGTAGGGCATTTTTTAAAATAAATAAATAAATTGTGCTATAAAATTCTCATTCGAAAATGTATATAATCTGGACAAATTTTGAAGAAACAATTTTGAAGCAGAAACGCATGTTGCTATGTCAGCCAGAAGGAATAAGTGGTGTTGAAATCTGGATTTGAATTGTTTTCTTTGAAAAAAAAAAATTGTAAGCCATCCAGAGGACATTTTCCTATATGGAAATCTTTCAAATAAATAAATGTTGTCAGATCTGCCATTGCTTATAAAGGCCTTCTAAATCTGACAACAGTATTTTGTGAATCAATTAAAAAATCTGTTGCTTTCTTAGTGACACTAATTAGCCTTAAGTGTAGTGATCCTAGGTGATTAACCTACCTTTTCAGTTGATATTGACCTACGTACAGGCAGGAAGCTTAGGACAAGGGTGTGTGTGCTAAGTCCTCTATTAGATCAGAGTTTGAAAGGTTAAGTAGGTCTTAATTAAGTTAGTGCACCAACTTTGGGTTGGTGTTCAGCTCAAGAATGAAATTCACCCTTATATCTTTCTCTCTTTATTTCTAACATAGTTTTTATTCCTTTTCGTCTTTGAACTGTTCAACATGGTTGCCCTGAGAAATATTCAAAAAACATTTGAATTATTACCTTAAAAACCTTAAAACATAGAGCATGGTATGGGTCCTCTTTCAATGTTAGAGGGTTCTCTGTTGGAAAAACACTCTTGGGGAGACGACGACCCCTCAAGACCTCTGAGCATCTCTGGAATGGCATGTTCCTTCATCTCCAGAGTGCCTTTCTGAGACACTTTTCATATAAAAAGTGCACTCAAGTCTTCTAGCATCATATAGCAAGAAGAAAGAAACATCCGTAGATCTAAACTACATTTTATTTACATTCTATACAGACAATCCATAATTACGTCTGTGTTCTCCAAGCTCTGGCAGAACAACTGTTGCGTCCTGCAAAAGTGAAAGTACAGTACAATAACATGCTCAGACGGAAGAGATAAGACAGTCTTCCGTTCCCACACTCTTCTCAGACATCTCATGATTTATACGAATCACACTAGTAGCATCGGCTGCATAAAATTCCCAACATTCTCAAGTACTGCTAAGGGTATAGAATAAACCACAAGCATAAAAATCAGACATTTTAATCAGGTAAATGATAGGATGTTTTGCAGTGGGCATTTTCTTTAAAATCTCATGTCCTAACACCCTGGTACTTTTAAGATGTTTATGTTTTCAGATCATTCCAATCTGATTGCTTCAGCTTCTATAAAAACATTTCCCCCCTTTGAAACCGTATTCTTGCCTTAGTTCTGCCTTAGTTCCAGCTTATTTTCTAGACATTTGCAACCTTTCTGAAATATGTGCAATGCCACCTCTTCCTTGTCTTCTGTTCGATGGTTTTTTGGCTTTGCTGTAGCTCTCCCACCTGGGATCTTGAACAGGGTCATTTTTGCCAATGGGTTCACTATCCTGCTGCTCAAGTGGGAGAGTCCAGTTCTAGCGTTGTTAGTAGCTCTGTGGCTTCCTTGTGGTTGGTGGTTGAGAGTTTGGTGTTTCCTTTAAAGGTAAAGGTACCCCTGCCTGTACGGGCCAGTCTTGCCAGACTCTAGGGTTGTGCGCCCATCTCACTCAAGAGGCCGGGGGCCAGCGCTGTCCAGAGACACTTCCAGGTCACGTGGCCAGCGTGACATCACTGCTCTGGAGAGCCAGAGCCGCACACGGAAACGCCATTTACCTTCCCGCTAGTAAGCGGTCCCTATTTATCTACTTGCACCCGGGGGTGCTTTCGAACTGCTAGGTTGGCAGGCGCTGGGACTGAGCAACGGGAGCGCACCCCGCTGCGGGGATTCGAACCGCCGACCTTTTGATTGACAAGCCCTAGGCGCTGAGGCTTTTACCCACAGCGCCACCCGCGTCCCGGTGTTTCCTTTAGGGACTAACTAAACAAAAGTGAAAAGCCCAATAGTTTCTTATTCCTGCACCTTGCAGTTATTGAGTGTTGTGGAGCGCAACTCTGTGCTTCGTTTTTTCAAAGTATCTGAGAATAAATCCTGCAAGATCATGACTGGATTGTTGCCATGTATTATTCCTTCAACATTTCTTAAAAATGTGCAGATCTTGTCTTTCTTTTTAAAACTGTGGAAGCACATAACAATATTGTTTGTGGGGGGCCTGCATCACATAGGCATGCTGACAGTGCTCTATGTACTCTTTTCATATTTTCTGGGGATAATTCCAGGGAAATTCTGTAATATTATCTCATTCTGCCCCTTCTTTAAACCAGCACACATGTAAATTAACATTTTGTTAAATGTTTTCAACTTCCTCAGGCTTAGACTTAATGCCTTTATTTTCGTGAAGCAGCCTTCTATTTATTTTTTGTTCTGGCTGCAAACTTAAATCCATGGTTACAGAAGCAGTTTCGGTGGCTCCATCCAGTTTTTCTGCTATTACACTTGCCTTTGCCTCCAGAGCTGCCATTCCTGCCTTCCAGGTTTCCATGATCATGGCTTATAAGGAGATGTGTTGTGCTTCAAACTCCTCCTGAATATGGCACCCATTCTTTCCTCCCCTTTAAAGCTGCATTTTCTGCTATTTTAGAAGGGACAGCTGCCATTTTGTATCCTTCTCCAACTATCATTTGAGCCTCACATGGAGGGAAACCAGCTGTAAAGAAGAGTGGGAACAAAAGTGTTGGCAGGGAAGTGTTTGGAAGGAGGCAGATGTTTATTCTTAGAAGAGGGGAAGAGGGGTGCAGGTGGCGCTGTGGTCTAAAGCACTGAGCCTCTTAGGCTTGCCAATCGGAAGGTTGGTGGTTCGAATCCCCATGACAGGGTGAGCTCCTGTTGCTCTGTCCCAGCTCCTGCCCACCTAGCAGTTCAAAAGCACGCCAGTGCAAGTAGATAAATAGGTACCACTGCGGCAGGAAGCTAAACAGTGTTTCCGTGAGCTCTGGTTTCCGTCATGGTGTCCTGTTGCACCAGAAGCGGTTTAGTCATGCTGACCACATGACCTAGAAAGCTGTGGACAAATGCTGGCTCCCTCGGCCTGAAAGTGAGATGAGCGCCGCAACCCCATAGTCACCTTTGACTGGACTTAACCATCCAGGGGTCCTTTACCTTTTTACCTTTACCTTTATTCTTAGAGAACTTTTAGAAGAAACTTGAACTTTTCCTGCTAACTTTTTGAAAATGCTTCAAGAATTGGTGTGTGTGTGTGTGTGTGTGTGTAGAGTTCAACTATCTAGCCAGAAGAAAACAGGATTGTTGGCCTGGATTCTGCATTCCCTGACCGCCAATGCAAGGGGCTGTTGTGCTGGCATAAGGGTGAGCATAAGGGTGAGGTAAAGGTTGTGCAATACAAAATCCAGTGCAAAAGTTGTGCTAGGAGAAGCTGTTTGTGCAACTGGGAGTGTCGGTGCTACAGCAATTTGTTGTGCAACCAGCTACGTGAACCATGCTGGCTTCTTGCACAAGTCACTCCACCAACACAACTGGTAAACTGCTGAAGAACTTAGTGCAACATTGAATTTTTCCCATTCTTTCCTATAGTTATTATATAAAGCTAAAAAACAAACAGAAGAGAAAGTATTTTTTTTAATGGAAATATGAACCTTGACAGGAAGAACTAATAATGGTCATTATAATTTACTTGAAACCCTTTTCCAGACTAAACTGCAAATTCAATATATTTTTCAAAAAGTTTTTTCTTAAGCATTTTCACAACATTTTTTATATATGTGTAGATTCGACCTAAGACTAGTCAGAGGGAATGTTATATTTCTGGGCTGAAAGCCACAAAGAAAATGCAGCAAGGAAGAAGCGGGAAGGACTTTCAAAGGGCATAAGGAACAATTACTGTTTTTCTTGTTGTTATATTTATTTCCTGTCTTTTATCCAAAAAGCTCAAGGTTGCTTCTATGCTTCTCCCCTTCCCTACTGGATCCTCGCAACAACTCTGTGAGGTAAATTAGGCTGAGAAATGGTGACTGGCCCAAGGTTCCCCTATGATATCATCAGTTAGATTCAGAACAAAATGACAGGAGCCCTCTTTTGGCATGAATATGTGGAGGACAAAAACTGGGGCAGGGGCACTTGTGCAGCCCCCCCCCCCGCCTCCCCACATGTACTGAACATACATCCTCCTGCTTTAGCCTTCCAGAATTGAGAGGGAAGGTCTGAAGAGGGCTTGTGAGCATATTTAGCTGAACAGATGTAACAGCTTTCTTGGAATCAGAGAGCCTGATAGTGGCTGGCTTCCCAGTCGTGAGGAAACTTCTGAGTGTATCCAGCCAAATGTGCTTAGAAGTTCCCTTCAAATCATCATGTGAAGCTGGCATAGCTGTTGGGGGCAAGGCTTGCCTTTGTCCAAGGACATTCTTCGACAATTTTTGCCTCTGCATCTTTAGACTGAACTCCTGAAGATGATTTTTCTGTTTGTGTTGTTAACAGATATCAGGTACCTGCTTGTTCTTGTACCTGTATCCTCTGAAATTCTAAACAATGAATCTGTTTTATCGTATTATCTCACATCCTGTCTCTGTGGCTCCTCTCGTCTGCTGGTTTGCTTGCCTGAATAGCCTCAGATTCAAAAAATATACTTCTTGAATCTCATGCCAATGAAAAGCCAACAGAAATGTTTGTATTGGGTTCCAGTTTGAATGCGCTCACATTGATGGAAGACTTTCCCTTTAATCAAAAGCCCATCATCTTAGTTGAGAGATGACTATTAGAGTTACAGGAATGACAGAAATTTCCGAGAAACAGACCTGTATGCCTTTGCTTTAGTAGGAGACACAATAGAAGACATGGCTTTGTGTGCTGTTAGTATAAACTTGCAATTACACTTACTGAAGAAAAGAAGCAATACAGGGCACAGAAAGCTTGTAAGCTGTTGTCAGGCTTCCGAAAACAAGTGCTGAGACAGGTCTAAAGCTTCCATCTGGAAGACAGGCCTACACAAAGCACGCCATAATGATCCACTCCCAAAATGTGGAACACATAAAAGTCTTGCCCACCCAAGCAAGAAACTGTCACAAAGCTCTCTTGTGAAGCTTTGTTTCCACGAGAATACATGATGGGCCTTGAGGAAAACGTCCTTGGACAGGAGTTTTGTCTCCTGCTTATGAATCTTTCTCGCAAAACCCTCATGGATATTTCATTCCACGTGAATATCTCCATGGGTGAAATAAAAAATGCACTGAAATTAGAATTTGAAATGCAAGTCTTTATTGTTGATGCTTCTGTAAGGATAGTAATGTTGAACTAGGGCTGTCATATTTCACAAGAGAAAATCTGGACAAACAGTCAGCGAGCTTTTTTCCCCTTTTGCCAAAGTTGTTGAACTTTTTATAGGAAATTTGCCCCAAAATTCAACACTTCCAAAATGGGCCACCAGACATTTAAACCGAATTCTGAAAATTCCGCCCAGATGCCATTTTTGAAGGATGAATCCTGGCAATGTCTGGAAAATTCCAGGTGTCTGGCAGCCCTAGTTGATCTTGTGTCAGCTTAAAAACTATCTGTGTTATTAAGGCATAAAAGTCTGTGATCATCAGATGCATAAAGTGTTAATTCTGAGTTAAAGAGATAGGTGTGGCTTTGGAGTGACAGCTAACAGTGAGGTCAGAGGGATGCAGGAAGTAAAATGACGGTGATTATTATGTAACTAACAGTGGGGGAAACTGAAAATCAAAACTTGAATATTTGACTTTGTGTATGTGCATTGTTCTCAGTTTAAAGTACAGTACACTGTATTGTTTTATACCAATTCCCATCTTTCACTCCTCTTAAAAAAGTATCATTTTGTTACATTGAAAATATTTCCACTATTAACGACAAAGTGTTTGGAATTTGCAAACTCCAAACATTACATTAGCCCTCTGTCTGAAAAGCATTTTATAGTATCATGCATTCCAAGTACTCCATGTTGAGATAACAATGACCCCAGCATTTTGCCTGCAGACTCGAAACAATTTCCTTCTACTACTGCAGTATATTTTAAGAAGCTGTTGCTGCTGCATTACTGGTTACTTAGCAGTCATCCGCATTCTATAATGAGTAGCTTTTACTTCCACTCAGACAAGAATTTAGGCCGTTTAAAACCTTGTCTTCTTGAATGCCTTAGTGCCTCTTTGGTATTGTGCAGGACCATAGTCAGAGAGGAGAAAGCTACTGACCCTCAGCCTTGGGGCAGAGATAAAGCTTTTAAATCAAATTAAGTAAGCTCTCAAGATGTGTTAGCGTGACACGGCACAGCATCTGCCACTTCCAAAGCCCACAACGTTGAGCATCCTGCTGTGGAATTTCAGGAGTGGGGGCAGAAGTCAAACACTCTTGCAAGAACAACAGAACTGCTGTCAACTCTACCCAGAACATCTTCAGCATGGTTGATAAGAGATGTGCCATTTTTTTTGCCACAAACATACAATGGGGAATGTGAGGCAATTGGGTCTGTAGAATGCTCCCCTCAAACAGTACCTTTTCCCTCTGCTTTTCAGAGGTGTGCGTTCATTGGTTTTCTTTTTCTGCTTCTACTTAGTGCTTTCCCCCTTCCTCTGGGGTCTCTTCTTCCCTGAGTGATCCTAGACAATCAGGGATCACACAGGGAATGTGATGACATCATAACAACGTTCAGATCTGGCTATGTGTTAACAACACTATGGACAATTGAAGCTGGCACTTTGCCCCTGGTATGAATTAGTGTGGGGAGGAAACACACACATGCCAAGGGAACTATGCTGCATTGGCAAGACAGAGAGCATGGGCCTTGACAACAGAAATGCACTTTGCAGATGTTTTCAGTCACTGTTGAGGGACCTGAATGATTGGGTAAAGGGGGAGGCACTTTTTCCATTGGATGAAAAAACTAATGATGTGTCTCTCCCCTCCCAGTTTCAGCTCAGCTTTTAGGTACAACCGCTGCAGGTAAACCAGTGTTTCCCACAACAACAACAATATAAAGTATGCACTGCATACACACCTGTGTAGTGGGAACTCGACCTGAACTGGGTACACATACATGGGTGTTCAAAGATGCAGGTACATTGTTCACACTTGATGTATTTGATATGAGGAACACTGTTGCGCTAGCAGTGTGAAAGCCGCAGTAGCATAAACTGTGCTGCCCTTGAAAGAAACAGGGGGCAGTGTGCCCATTGGGACTGCTAGGATGACAAACAAACAAACAAACAAACAAACAAACAAACAAGTAAGTGGAGCCAGAGTCAATGATAGGCAGAAGCATCTCCTGAGTACAGTGGTACCTCGGGTTAAGTACTTAATTCGTTCCAGAGGTCCGTTCTTAACCTGAAACTGTTCTTAACCTGAAGCACCACTTTAACTAATGGGGCCTCCTGCTGCTGCTGCGCCGCCAGAGCACGATTTCTGTTCTCATCCTGAAGCAAAGTTCTTAACCTGAAGCACTATTTCTGGCTTAGTGGAGTCTGTAACCTGAAGCGAACGTAACTTGAAGCGTATGTAACCCGAGGTACCACTGTAGCTGTAAGAGAGAAGGCAACCAAGAGAGAATTAGCTGAGGGTAGAAAGGGCAAGTAGGTTGCTGTCCCACTAAACTCAAATGAATCAGCCTCCACTGATCCATCATTTGTTTTCCAAACACCACTTTGTCCCTAGCAGAAGATATTGTCTTCTAGAAAGGGAAACTGAACCCCTTCGTAGGCAACTAGCAAACCAATAATTTGTAAACAAAGAAAACAGTCAAGGACTATGGACATTATTTTACCGTACGATCCTTGCACGTACGAGGCCTTATGCCACCATCGTAAGCACATGTGAGAGCAATCTTCGTTTCTTATTTATTTATTTATTTGAGAATTATATTGTGCCTTTGAATGTAAAACCTCCCAAGGCACACAATGGGGGGGGGGGAGTGAAAAACATTGATCTACATCAGAATGGCTGGTGGGTGGCTATCCCCTACATAACACAAATGAAATGCTCTACTGGCAATGTTTGGAGATGGCTTTGATTTCACGGCTCCAACTGCATACAGTAATTGGGTAGCGACACCATTTTCCTTCAGCCCGCATTTGGCTGGAGATCATAAGATTGATTTGCTTCTTTTGCCTTCTTCTAGAAGCTGGAGCTTGGTCATGCAGCTGAACTATCAGAAGCTGTCTGCTATGCTATGCTTTCTCTTGTTCATCACCAGTCACTGACTGTGCCACACTGGTTTACGGGGGTTTACTATCACCGCTGAAAACTCCAGCTTTGAATAGGATTAATAGTGCGTGCCTGTCATATTTCAACATGGATGCTGTTCCACAAAAACAGGGGCAGCCATTATGCATAGTACTATACAAAATAACCTGATAACATTTATTTTTATAAATCTCTTATATTTTAATTTGATACTTAGATTTACATATTTGGTAGAAAGTGTATGCAAACTTTAGTTCCTTCCCTCCCCAGCCCTGATTTACGCTTTTTTAAGAATGAGGGTTGACACCAGCCCCTAAAAAATGGGATTGCCCTGTTTGAGACAAAAATGTCTCCTGTCCCCTTTGGACTTCAGACAGGACGCCTCCTTCCCCCCCCCCCCCGTATTTGAGTTCGGCCAGCCAAAAATGGTGGTTGCATCACTGTTGGTGCAGCTGACAAGGAGCCCAGCCTGGCGTGAGCGACAATAGAAAAAAGGGAAAAGGAGAGACCTCCTCAGCTGCCAGCTACTGATTTAACACTGTGCAAGTCCGCTCTCACTTGACTCCCTCTGCCACTCTGATCTGATCTGACCTCTCCTCTTCCCTCCTCCATCCTCGAGCCTCTGACACCAGCATGGGCAAGAGGCTAGAGGTGTAGCTCAAGTCTCCCTGGGACTTGGCCCCTGCCTGTCTATGTGAGTTAAGGGGAAGAGTGGGGCCAGGGTGGTGAGGAAGTTGGGAGGCCAAATTTGGGAAACTCGTCTGTACAAAGGGGGCAGGATTTGGTGGGCCCCCCAATTCCTACCCCTGACCTGTCCCATATTTTGCCTGACCAAAGGTGGCAACTGTTGTGTACTGAAGTTCTCACCCTGTAGATAGATACTGTAGATAGTTTTCACTCAGGTCCACATATGCAAATAAGGAATTGAAAGTGACGTTCAGTGATTGGATAGTAACAGAAAGTTGTTACTGTTGTTTTGTAGTTGAGCTCTATATAAGCAGGTTGGCTGAACCCTTCAGTTCAGTTCTGTTCTAGCCTGTGAATAAACAAGAGCTGTCTGAAGAATCACTGTGTCGTCTGATATGTTCACCCACAACTTAACAGCAACCTTATTTAGAACCAACACTTGTGGTTAAACCTGCAACAAAGTAACATGATTTTGCATGCTGGACTCCACCCAATTGAGCTCCCATACTTTATTGTTCTTTGGAAGTCACTGCTCTGTTGTCATGCTTACAAGAGCTCCAGTCTATTTAAAACTGCCCTGTATAGTTTCAGTTTCTAAAGATGTGGCTTCAAAATCACCCTCTTTCAATGCTCAGCCATTAGGGCCCTTTTAAAAAGCGGGATTTATAGTGACAATAAGTCGGCAAGCGTAGCAGGAGAGCGCACAAAGGAAAAAACAATAGCAGCCGAAATAACCGATTCTGGCTGCTTCCCCTAGAGAGATAATTATGCAGCCACTGTCAACGCGCAGTTCAGAATCAATTTTCAGATTCATTCCAGATCAAATGTTGCATCCAAAAATAAATATTCCACTATAAATATTAACATCAATGAGCAAGAGGAAGGAAGGAAGGGGGACAGAAAGTACTGGAGATTCAGGAAAATTGAGGAGGGGGATACTCTTGCAAGCCAAGTCTGCATTGTAAAAGTCACATTGGATGTGCGAATCGCACCAGTAGTGGTACTCAGGCCAAAATATGTCAAATTGGGATACTGTTCCAATTTGGCAATGTTATTACCATTTGAAATGCTTATTCCCCCACTCCCTGCAGGCAACTTCATACCCATCCAATAAGTGTTCCATGTTACAAGAGTAGGAATAATGTATTCTTCTCCCCCAATGTTTGTTTCTCTATAATGGTTTAAAACAGGAATTGTTAATTTGTGAATAAGTTAGACATTTGGGAACATTGTTGCATCCTCGTTTTGCCTCATAGCCATTGTAGACCAGCAGCTAGGAAGTTGGGCTAAAGGACCTGGGCTGAGATCCTGAGACTGTTTTCAGTATTGCAAAATTCCAACATGTAAGACACTTCCATGTAGGAATTAGCATGTAGCCCTCAGAGCACATAATCCTGTCACCTTAAGGCTTTCACTTCACTTGTTTATTATTGTGGGGTGGGGGGAGGGGAAGAATAGCATGAATGCAAAAACCAAGGGATCTGGCTGTTATATATTGTGCCTATTACACATTGGACCCCCTCTTTATGTCCCTTGAATATCCTTTAAAATAAAAAAAAATGGCAGCTGGTACGAATAACTCTTTCGAGAAACATCAAATTAGTATCAAAAACATGTTTTCCTGAATTACAGTTGTACTATTATTAGTTACACGGACGTAAAATCATAAGGCAGCTAAGAGAGTATGATGAAGTTTGAACATCCTCTCTCTTTTCCTTACATTGTGCAAGGTAACACAGGCTGCATTGTTAAAATACTTCAAAATCACATAATAAAACACTAACTCCTAGGCTGAAAGCAGCACCATTTCCCCCCCTTAGTGATTCTGCGCTGCTTATTTAGGAGTGATGCAATTACCTTCCTACAGCTTGAAGTTTTATACAGCTCTTGTAGCAATTAATTCTCCTAATTTGCTCCATAAGGCTCTTCTTGGTATATATCCTCCTTCCAGCATTTAAATCAGGCCTGTACAATGTTTGCTCCCACCCTGTCCTAAGCCAAATATATCCCCCAGCCATATATTCTGACAATGCCTATGCCTTCACAACCTCAGACAGCAAGAAAACCCAAGAGGCGTACCGGCTGTGGGTGGACTACTGAATATGACTGGTGGGTAGCAGCAGCTAGCCTGGCATCTTATCAGCAGTGAGGTTGGCGCAATAAGGCCACCATTGCTTGTAGGGAACAACTTGCCATCTTTGGTCTTTCTTGTGTACAGGCTCAGATAAAGCTATGAAAGCCATGCAGTCACTCTCAGGTGGGCACAGCAGTGGTGCCATGACCAGAGTGATGGAAGGAAGAGGAGGAGGAGGAGGAGGAGGAGGAGGAGGAGGAGGAGGAGGAGGAGGAGAAGAAGAAGAAGAAGAAGAAGAAGAAGAAGAAGAAGAAGAAGAATCCCCAGGCCAACCAACCTGGCTGGTTCTGAAGCAGCAGTAGTCACCCATCAGCACCAGGCTCCAAGTCCTGCCCTCCACAGCTGCTCTTCCCCCACAGAAAGCTAGTTGCAGTCCATCTGCTGCTGATCTCAAGTTGGCATGTCAATAGCATACAGCGGGCAGCGGGCAGGCACCTGGTCCCTTTCTTCAGAGGCCACCCTGCTCATTTGCTTGTGTCATTATTTGGCAGAGTAGGAACCTACAGGAGATAGAACTCATTGAGCTACCTGATACTGAGTCAAACCATTGGTCCATCAAGGTCAGTATTGAGTACAGTAGAATCCAGACTTGTGGCCCTGCAGATGTTGTTGGACTCCAACCCTCATAAGAACCAGCCATCATGGCCAATGGTCAGGGATAACAGTGCCCTACTCCTTCTCAGCAGCTTCCCAAGATTGTAGACAGGAGTCTCTCCTAGTCCTACCTGGAGATGCCTGAGACCTTCTGCATTCAAAGCAAATACTCTATGGTTGAGCTACTGCCTGGGACCTACAAAAAACGGAGCCAGCTCTGGTCACAATCCATGGAGGCTTGACATACATATTTCTCTATGCTATATTGAAAGCTACACGGATTTTAAAAATCCCCACTCCTTATACTGATTGACTTTGTTTCAGAGCAAAAGAAAAATTACAATCAATTTTGTAACAGGCGTGCAAGTCTCATATAGGCAACCTCACATGACAACTGCAAGCACCGCTGTTTTGTCATATAAATAGGGTGCACACAAGCTCAGAAGTCGCGGCCTGTTGTGCAATTTGGAGAAGACATGTGCTGATCTGCTCACCATTTGAATGTTAATGGAATTGCCTTCTGCGCAGGAATTTTGAAATGCTTGGAGGCTCATCACAGCCATTCGCTGATGAATGGCTCTGTGAAATTGACAATTTCCCAGTCTCTGCTTCCCATCTATAAGATATAGTAGTCACCTACCTTGCAGGCTAAAAAAGTAATGAAATATGGAAACATTATGATAGTTCCCGATGCCTAGGAATAAGAAAGGGTATACATTTACAAGAGCATTTTCCATTACAGTTTAAAACTGGTGCTAAATTTTCATAACGGGAGAGATTTGTGTCTAAACACTCTGCCCAAAAACCTTCTCCCTCTATCTCCCACTATACAAGATCCTCTTTTGGTCACCATGCATATCCTCAGTCTTTGGATGTATGCACACCAACCCATTTGTAGCACAAATATGTCGTTTGTCTTTAATAAGCTGCTTTCATTTGATTGATTCTAAATTCTGCTGTCCGCAAGGTGGGGGCAGTTACTTGGTATGCATTTAGAAACCCTCCCTGATTAGGATATCCACACATTTCCCCCCCTGCACATGTTCCAGGTGAATGAAATGGTGCTTGCAATCTGGGTATATATCCACCCACAGTGTCACTAGGCAGGTGCAGATACTGCCCCTATTGCTGGGACTGCCTACATCTGTTTTCACCTGTTTTCGAATGGACACTTACTTACTTATCAAACCTTTATTAGGCATTATGCAAATAAAACCATAAAAGAGAAAATAGCATATAAAAGCCTTAAAATATATATAGAAAGGCAGCAGTTGGCTACATACATATTTATATATATACATATAAAATCAGTGGTTTTCCTTGTTAACCTGCTCCTTGGAGGACTGCTACCAAAAACTCGGCTACCCCCGCCGTTACCCTTTGGTCAACGTCGGATAGGCAGAATCCCACACATTCACCTTGCTGGGGTTCCAGACCACCCAAAAGAGGGGACAGCACGCGTTGACGGAGCGTACTGTACAATGGGCAATGAAAGAGAATATGCTCTACAGTGTCCGGGACATTCATAGAACATCTGCAGAATCTCTTGTTTCTGGGAATGTTTTGATATCTTCCCCTGACAAATGCTGAGGGAAAAACATTCAAACGGGCCAGCATAAAAGCCCTACGTTGGGCTGGGATTATTAATTTAGTGACATAATTGGCTCTGCTATCTAAGATATTTAAATCATAGAATATGGGGGAGCAAATTTTGTTTACAGCTGCCATAATATTTTGTCTCTCGACATCCTTTAGTCTAGTTAGGATATTATGGAAAATGTATTGCTCATTAGAATTGTACAGGGGCTCCAGCTCGATGCCTAAAGATTCAATCTTTTTTTCGAGGTACTGATACCATCTTGATTTATAGGAGTCTTTGAGCAAATCAGCGAGCAGACTTGATGGAGGGCAGCGAAAATGGCAGCGTAACCAGTACTTTATTGAGGTGGACCAGGCCCAATATTCCATTGTGTGTATGCCTATTTCTGCACACATTGTTTCATATTTGATCACGGCTGGGAGTCCAAGAATACGCCTCAGAAAGCTGGAGTGAATCTTTTTTAAATCACTGTTATATGCTTGGACCCATAGCGGGATTCCATAGAATATCTGGGATTGCACTTTTGTTTGAAATATCTGATTGGCCGCAGGAATAAATTGATTACCTTTCTGATAATAAAAACGGGCAACTGCTGATGAGGTGCACTTTGCCTGTTTTATGGCATTTGTGCGATGATTTGCCCACCCTAAATTGCTCTGGAATAAGATTCCCAGATACCTGTAGATTTTCACTTGTTGGATTTCTTGCCCTCTTATTTTCCATTTCTCTAATTTCCAACCATTCGAGAAGACCAAAATTTTTGTCTTCTCATAATTTATAGAGAGTTTGTTACATTCACAGTAAAGGATCAGAGAAGATATAAGACGTTTCAGACCCAAGCTCGTTAATGATAGTAGGACAGCATCGTCTGCGTATAATAAGAGAGGGACTGGTTTCTGATTAAGTTTAGGGGCATGTGATTCTATTTTTTGAAGGTGATCTGGCAAGTCTGATAAAAATAAATTAAATAGAAAGGGGGCAAGAATACACCCTTGTTTTACCCCTTTCGAGTTTGGGATGTCTGATGAAAGGTGACCTTTGGTGTTAAGTTTGACTTGACAGGTATTGGAAGAGTATAGATTTTGTATTAGAATCAGTAAGCGCTGATCAATTTTTAATTCTGCGAGTTTCCTCCACAGCTTTGGGTGGTCAATTGAGTCGAATGCACCACGAAAGTCCACAAAAGCAGCATATATCTTAGATTGCCTTTGGGATCTGTATTTTTCAACCAAATGCATAAGTATAAGGCAGTGGTCTAATGTAGAGCAACCTTTGGAGAAACCTATTTGTTCTTTCCCTGGTAAATTTAGGTTTTTCATCCAGGTAAGGAGTTTAGATAAGAGGTGCTTAGCGTAGATTTTCCCTATCACTGATAGTAGGCTTATCGGTCTATAATTCCTTGGTTCTTTTGGGTCGCCATTTTTAAAGATTGGGATAATTATTGATCTTAGCCATATCTCAGGTATGATCCCATATTTATCTATGAGAGTAAACAATTGAGCTAAGGGTTCTGCCCACCAATCTATATAGGTCTTGAATAATTCTATTGGTAGACCGTCTGGCCCAGGAGATTTCCCCGATTTGAAATTTTTAACTATCTCTCTAATTTCCTCTTCTTCTACCCTTGGCCACTCCCGAATGGACACACTATGGGGCTGTCTAGAATAAACCTACAATGACCTTTTATTTTCAGAAAGAAACCAGCTGCTCAAAAAGTGTTTTTCAGAGCAAAAATATGCAACGGATCTAGAATGTGTGCAGACTAGGTAGGGGGGGGGGAATACCAAGCTCTCAGTCTCCCTTGATGTTAGAATAAAATGTGTGCAGGACTGAATCCTGACACTAGCAAGAGATTCCAGAGCTGAGCTTTGGAATTAAGCCCTGCTTATTGTGTAAGATTTCAAGTCTATGAATATTAATCTCCAGACTCAATTTCTCACATGCTATTTTTTCCAGATGCTTATCCCAATTCCGAAGTGATCTATGTGTGGACTCACAGCCCGGCAGCATCCGTGGTAGTAGCAGAAGACGGTTCAAGGCTTAACCAGTATCACTTGATAGGGCAAACTGTCGGTTCTGAGAACATCAGTACCAGCACAGGTGAGGAGGGAGAAGGGATGCTGTTTTTGGCAACTCATGTATTTATTTTTGCAAACAGTTTAGATTCCTGAACATCAAAACATCTAAGTAATACATCACAGAAGCATTATAATATAAGAATGAAACAAGAGCCAGGCAGATTCAAAATGCTGGTGGTGGACAAATTCAAAAACAATACCAAGCTAGAAAAAAAATCAGTCCCCCCCCCCCCTAGCTTGGTATTGCACCATTAAAAAAACACACGGTGCAACGATACTGAAAGCCAACTGACCCACTTAGCCATGGGATACTGTCAGCTGTTGTGGACTGTTGTGGTCTAGCAGTGGTGTGGAGTGAGAGCTGGTCTCTCAGGTTACCTGGTCTTGAGATGCAGAGGATGTTACTGTATATACCAACAATAAAACATTGAGCTTGGCCTGGTAGCATATTGGCAGCCACTGCAATTCCCTGAACAAAGGTGTTACATGATAATAGTAGTCTTTTCCACATAGCAATCTAGCAGCTGCAGTCAGCACCAGCTGCAGCTTCAGGATCAACCTCAAGGGCAGACTGAAGTGCATTGAAATAATCAAGTATTGAGGATACCAAGGCATGAACCACTGTACCTAAATTATATGAATGGTTGTGGGTGGCACCTCAGCCAAAGCTGGTAGAAAGCACTCCTAGCACTGAAGCCAGCTGGGCCTCCGATGTTTTAGTCAATGTGGAAAATGAGAAGTTCACTTCTGGAAATTTCAGGCACATTTTTAAGGTCATTTACCACCGGTTGATTATATTTCCACTTCCCTCTTTTGTTCTCACAGTGAGTGTGGATTAAATAATTGGTGCTCCCTTTCCCATGATATTTATGTACCATTGCATCTGTATTCCAGCGTTTCTCCAAGGAGCTCAAGCATTCTCCGCCTCTCCATTAATTTCTCACAACAACCCTGTGAGGTGGGTTAGGCTGAGAGGATGTGACGGGCCCCCAAGGTCACTCAGCAAGCTTCATGGCTAACTGGGCATTAGAACCCAGCATTCTTACCACTGCACACTGCTGCCTTGTTTGGGTGTGGGTTGGAAAAGGAGGCAATACTTACTCAAGCATGCATATATACCATTTGCTTGAGCAGAACCCACTGAAAAGCCTAGTGACAGGAATAGGGAACTGCAGCTCTTCCCATTTTGGTGGACAACAGCTTCCATCATCCCAGACTCCCAGCCCCATGTTGCCTGGGGCTGCTGAGAGTCAAGAGTTCAACAGCCTCTAGAGAGGACTACATGTTCCCCATCCCTGCAGGAGGAGAAGCTGATACAGAAACGCTTGACCTGTGATGCCTCATTCCCCCATGCAAGTCACCACTGGATACTGCAGTGCTCAAGTGAGAACACTGCATGTGTGCGCCACCAATTCAGTGGCTTTAATGACTGTGAGCATGCAGTCAGGTTGTGGTATGCCCGATTCATGTTCGGACAGCGTCCAGGATCCAAAATACCACATGTATTTTCAGTCTTTCTCTACCATATATGTGTGACACAAGTGTGTCATGCAAAGACTCCCTGATTTTGCATGCTTTTTCTCGTGTTTGATTTGGGCCGTCACACATCTAGGCTGGTGCATGTGCCGCTTGGCCTACATCACACTCTTTTAGGTGCATGAGGAGGATTCCAATCTACCGTCCGTGCCTGGCTACACATGTGCATGAGACCGTAGTGATTCCCATTTAATTAATACAGAGTGAAAAGGTAGAAACTTGGGTATGTACCCAAAGGCAGCTATAGGTATTGTGGTGATAAAGGAGCTTACTCTATGGGACTATGTTCAGGGGGGAAACACAATGGGGAACCTGTTGAACTACAGTTCCCATGGGCCCTATCAGCTGAAGCTGATGAGAGCTGGGGTTCAGCAACATCCGAAGGGCCCCACAGTTCCCCACTCCTGCTCTAAAAGTGACAGCAACCTAGCAATCCAAAGGAAATGCTATTCTTTGTCCATGTCCTGAATATAGGACACACCTAGCAAGCAGCATAAATCAGTCCTTGAATACCTCTTGAATTTGCCATATTTTCCACCCTGTCTCTTTAACAGCTGCATGAGCACAAATCCAAGAGGCACATCTCTACAACCCGGGGAAAGCTGCGCCTGTTGGATGGCTGCCTTCGTGCCCAAAGCCCAAATCTTCTGCGGCAGCAGCATAGTCCGACACTTTGGCGCTAAGGAAAGGAAGGCCCTTGAGGGGAACCGGGGACGAGGCGCTCGCAGCTTCCCCCGCGTTTTGCAGAGGCTGCTTTCGCTCGTGCCGGCTTATTCCCCTCCTGCAGGAGGCGAACAACCGCCTACGCGTTTTGATCTCTCCCTCTCTCTCTCTCTCGAGCTTTAAAATGATTTGTTTGATGAAACGCATTTGGAGGCGGGCGGGGGAGAGAGAAGGGGGGAGGAAGTGGCAGCTGTTGCCTGGCTTTGCAGCGTGTCCGAAGGACCACGTGGCTGCAAAGGAGGCGCTAACCCGAAGGATTCTCCCATTTCCTCCCTAACTGGAAGTGGAGGCGCCAGATGTGGCAGCATTAGGGAACTAAAGAAGCTTTAATCCCGCGCCCAGCCACCCACGTGAGACCCCCCTCCCCCGCTCCCGGCCTGGCTCGGGGTTCTATGTCAGGACAATCCTGGCCGGCGATTGGCTGCAGCGCGTTCGGAGGGGGCGGGGGAGGGAGGGCCGCGGCCCCGGACCGAGGCCCGGGAGTCACATGGGGGCGGCAGACAGAGGGGCTGCAACAGGTTACATAACGGCCTCGCCTTCGGGAACCAGGCGGGGACGGCGTTGTGCGGTAATTAGAAACTAAGCACCTCGCCCGGGGCGGAGGGAGCAAGGGGGCCGCACGCTGCGCCCATCGGGGGAGACGCCGCCGAAGGAAACGCGGGGCTCCTTTGTCCCCGGGGTGGTGGCGCAGACCTCCGGAGGGAAACCAGCAGGGTCCCCCGGGGCTGATCCGGGGTGGGGCGGAGATGCTGCCTCTTCGATCAGGAGAAGGGCTATTTTTAAGGGATCCCTTCATGGAGACAAAGGCAGACACGGGGCTAATGGGAAGGCGAAGCGATGGCACAGCTCCAAGCTGCCTCGTTCGCATCAGCAGAGGCGCCCGCAGCTCTTCGCAAGCGGCGACCCGTCGAGAGCCCAGCGGGCTGCTTTTGAAATCCAAAGGGCGACTATAAGGGAGGGGGGTGGGCGAGGAGGAAGGGGCGGCGGCGGCGGAACGGAACTTCGCACGGAGCGCCACAAACCTGGCAATTGTCTGATCAAAGCTAAGATCGCACCGATTCCCCCCAAACCTCACATCCAGGGCTCCACAAAAGAAGCGCGCACCGATCCACAAGTCAAAAAGCTTTCGTTTTGTTTGGGGCAGGGGAGGAGGGATGGTGGAAGTTAGAGGAGCACCTGTACGATGAAACCAGGGCGGGCAGGTAGCAGCAGCAGTAGCAGCAGGCGGCCGAGTTTCTTACCAGTTCACCATCATCGCGGCGTTGTTCTCTGCGATGAAAGGCAGCTCCCCTCTCGCCTTCAGAATCGCCAGGAGGAAGATCCAGAGCGCGTGCCGAGGCATCTCCTAGGGTCGTGCGCGGCTCCTCGGAGCAAAACCACAATCCCAAGCGAGCGGTGGGCGCTCCAGGGTGCCAGGGGACTCAACTCGGCCACTACTCTGCAGGGCACTTGCGAAGGGGGGCGAACAGCTGCAGCCTCAAGGAAGCAGCAAGATTCGTAGCAGAAATCAAAATGTTAGTGCCCGGGGGCACCGCCTCCCTTAAGGTTTGCAGAGGTTTAAGCAAATAAAATGTTGGTTTTCAACATCAATAGGTTTGCTTTTTTTCCCTTTCTTTCTCCCCCTCCCCGTCTTCTGCCTTCTTTCCCCCCTTGCTAACGTCCCAGGTTACATCTGTGCGGGCTGGGTTGTGATTGCAGGGTGGATCACAAAGAGCAGGACACAGATTGTAACCAGGGATTAGCAAAATACAAAAATCCGATTTTACACAGGGGAAGCATCAGTCAGCTATGGATTTTCTGGGCTTCATCAAGCTCGCAGGAGGCCTGTAATCGGGGTTACTTGTGAACGGATTTCCAAGATGTTCTGTCCTTCCACAGAGCTGTGGGATCTGAAAATAACAAGCATAGACCCGTGAAAGAATTTCGCAGTTTGCGTATTTTGCTCCTGCCTCGTTTCCCCCCATTGCAATTGCTTCTTAAAAAGAAAAAAACAACACCCCCCCCCCCACACACAGCACCACACCACCTATAAATAATATGCCATTTTTATTTTAAACCATGCAACAAATGGTGAGAAGGTGGAAGTTTCGGGATGATGTGAAGCAGATGTGCTCACAGCGAGGGCTGCCTCTGCTCTTCACTGGGGACTGAAAATCAAATTGGTCCAAAATCCAAGACCACATCATGCATGGATACTGCCTGCAATATGCTTGTGGAGCCAGTGTGGTGGTCAGATTGTTGGATTAAGACCCGGGAGACGGAGATTCGAATCCCCACATAGCCATGAAGTTCGTTGGGTGATCTTAAGCTGATTGCTCACTCTCAGTTTAACCTACATTGCAGGGGGGTTGTGAGGATAAAATGGGGGTGGGGAGAACTATGCATGCCTCCTTGGAAGAGAGGCAATAAAGAAATAATGTGTTGCTTTCAGTGGGGTGAGCATGATGCAGAGGGCTGCTTCTGCATGTGGGTCACCTTACTTGCGATAGGGTGCCAGGCTCCATGGAACCAGCCTTTGGGACAGCCACTGCCGGTCTTTTGGGAACCACCAATCTCAAGAAGATATTCTGCAGTGGATCTCAGATGGAAAGTCCTGGACTCAAATGATGCAGAACTTTAAGGCCTTGCCAGTTTTGGGAAGCCAGA
This sequence comes from Podarcis muralis, assembly GCF_964188315.1. Taxonomy (NCBI): domain Eukaryota; kingdom Metazoa; phylum Chordata; class Lepidosauria; order Squamata; family Lacertidae; genus Podarcis; species Podarcis muralis. Next base: position 73,817,817 of record NC_135658.1, on the reverse strand, counting down.
TGTAGTTTTTGAGAAAAGGGACAACACTTTCATATATATTTCTTGCTCTCACTTGGAACCATTTGGTGCCTGCTTACTCCTAAATGAGACCCTAACTAAGTTTTAGTGGGTGACTTGATTTATTTATTTTAAACCAGACTATGTTATAGATCCAGCATATTCAGCTTTTAGCCTAGGTTTCTCCTCACAGCAAAAATATACATCTCGCCCCGAATGAATCCTGTTGCAAGATCCATACCACATACAATCTCTCTACAGTCTGGAGCTCCTTAAGTGTGCTTGGTAGGAATTACTATGTTCTTTAAGAGTTGAACAACTCTTCATGTATTCAGCAGGTGCAAAAATTGGTAGCATGTTAGTCCATTATGCAAACTCATCTCCTTTCTACTGGTGCACATAGATCCACATATTTATGGATTATTAAAATCAAAGAAAAATTATGTGTTAAGGTGTGTAGTGGATTGCATAGAGTAAATTTGCAGAGAGTACAGCCCTGGTGATGTCATCACTAAAGCTACAAGGAGACAGTAATTTGGGACACAGTAATTGCCTGCAGTCTGTAGATCACCATGCTATACAATTGTAAGGGGTAGGAACTCTCCGTGGAAATGATACAGACCTTGAGACCAGGTCCTCCCGTGGAAGCCACAGAAATGATTCCATGTGACAATAACTATACTGCAGCCTTTGCCAACCTGGTGCCCTCCAGATGTTTCGGATCACAATCATAGGAGCCAACTCCTAGGTCCCTTCAGCAGCCCCAATAAAATATTTGAGAGGGTCGAGCCCACCCCACCCCACAATTTGCCATCTTGTGATTGGCACCTCCAATGGGCATTGTAATTAAAACTTCTTGAGGGCACTAGATGGGCAAAGACTAATTGATTCTCCACAACAATGGGAGAGATTCCATGTCAGTGCTAATTGTCACTGAAAATGAGTGGCAGAGGCATGAGGATTCCCCCATAAGTTGTGCAGTGCTCCAGAATAAATGTTCCACATAATAGCTGCTCCATAAATAAACTCTTAGGGGGAAGCATTTTCTAGCAGCATCCATGTGGGGCCACAACATGGATTGAGCGGGACCATGGAAGGTCACCCTTCTTCACCAACAACTGGGTAGAGAGGCAGGGTACTAGCAGAAGTTGAAACATCATGGACGAAGTCTACAAAGCTTGGGTACCAGAGAGCATCTCAGCTTAGAAATAAGCTTCAAGCGGATGGGTCTTGCTTGGCTCTAACTCTGTCCTCACCTTACTTTATAGCACAGCCTGCCCCCCCCCCCAAAAAAAAACCCAACAACCTGGGAACTGTAGTTAAGGCTGCTGGGGATTGTAACTCTCCTAGGGGTAAACATTTCTGAGGACTCTTTGGAGTGGAGCCTTTTAAATGTATGGTGTGTATGCTTTTGTTCCCAGCCAGTGGCTTATGAGTACAAAAAGAAGCCCTCAGTTCATTTCTTTTGTTTGAACCATCCAATATTGTCATATGGAAGAAGTGCTAAACAGAAGACAGCTGTTTGCGAACCGGTGCTCTGGCTTTTGTTGATAACTTATGTGTGTTGTTTTCTCCTCTTCTGCCACCTTAGGTGAATATACAATAATGAGAGCACACTTTCACCTGAAAAGGAAGATTGGCTATTTCGTCATCCAGACGTACCTTCCTTGTATTATGACGGTGATCTTATCCCAAGTATCATTTTGGTTAAACAGAGAATCTGTCCCTGCTAGAACAGTCTTTGGCAAGTATTTCACTTCTCTCTGGTGTTTCTTTTTAAGTGACCTTTACTCTAAGGCAGGGGAAGGAGAACCCTAATCAGATGTCCTGGTGACCTAACCACCATTGGGTAGGGGGCAATGTTCCTAGCCTTTTCTCTCCACCCCCTCAGCCCCACCAGCAGGGTCTGAAGGAAGCGGGGGCCACAGCCCCACATGCAGCTTCAATCACAGAAGCAAGGAAATGTAACATTAGAGTCCACCATTGGACAGGAAGCTGCATTCCTACATCTCAGCCAGCGTGCAGCCTGATTTGGGCAGAGGGCACAGTTATTCCTGAAGCCAAACACCATGTGTCCCATTTATCATAGCAGCCTGCCTGATTGAAGTAGTAGCCACTCACTTTCTATGGATTTTGACCATGCCAGGGGAACCTCACTGCCAGAACTACCCAGATCATGTAGACCAATGATCATCAACCGCTTTGGACTTGTAGGCATATATGCAAAGTGGAGAAACTCTTGTTAACACCACACACACCCACACCCACCCACACCCACCCTGCTGCCAAGCACACATCACAACCTGTTCTACAGGCTGCAATTGAATGCTTCCTTCAATTCTGCTTTCAGCATGGGGAGGGCACCCTGGCAGTACCCTGGAAGGTCTCTGCAGGCATACATCTGCCCCTGATCCACATGCTGTTAGTATCCAGTTTTAGGTCTTCATTCCACATTATGACTTCTATTTTCCTCCCTCAGTATTGCACGTCTCTAGATTTGATATATTGGGGCCCTCGCACTGCATCAGGCTTTGCAATTTCCAAGGAGCCGATCAATGCTTAATAGCAAGCACCATCTTTAGAAGTATTAATTATTCATTTTATTTTTTCGTCCCCTAATTGCAAATGTGGCTCTAGGTGACATACAAAGTCAGGGTGTACATTTATCCATGTTTTTAGGCCTGTGCTAATAGGCATTTTACTGCATTTGCCATTGCCTGCGGCTACAAGCAATAAATATTTATTGGATTGGGCATACAAAGGAAGATAAAACAAAATCAAACTGCAATTCCTGCAATTCAACAATTTGCTTTTCAGCAGAACACCCCTCCAAGGCAAAAACTCATCAATTGCCATCAACCCATAGCAACTAAAACCAATGGTGTGTTTATATGAAATGCCGGTGAGGTTGGTAGATGCTAAAGGATGTTCAGTATTTAAGATGTTGAAAGGTTTGGGAGAAGATGGAAAGTCTAAAGTGTAGGTACCAGGCAAACCTCTTTACAGAGAGCATTCTGCAAATGGGAAGCTACTGATGAGAAGGTCCTTTCCCTTGGAGCCACTCTCCCTACTTCATGCTGAGAGGACACTTGGAGAAGGACCTGCCAAGATGATCTGAGGGCATGTTTGGGAAAAGCCGTTCCTCCTTGCTATCAGGGTCCCAGGCCCTATAGGTCAAAATCAGCACTGTTCAACTAATTGAACCTTCCTTAACCTGACTCCCTTGAGTAGGAGCACCAGGGGAGGGGATGAGGGGCCAAGTCCCAGAGTCCTCCTGCCACCTTCCCAAAGCGGGGCAAGCACTTTCTGGGCTTTGAGGAGGAGGAAGGAGGGCTCTAGGACCCTGCCAGAGCCCTTCTGCCTCCTTCCCAAAACTCAGCGCCTTTTACCCAGCTTTGGGAAAGTGGGGTGAGGGCTGGAGAGGGCATCAAATTTTGGCCTTGCACAGGGCGCCATATTACCAAGGTCCACCCCTGATTGCAGCTCCCATTGTTTCTGATTGTTGACCATGCTGGCTGGGGTTGATGGCAGTCTGAAACATATGGAAGGCACCCAGCTGGAGAAGGCTGACCTAAGACATGCAGGTAATTCTAAAAGTTGCTCCTTCTTTTCTTTTCAAGGGGTCACTACGGTCCTTACCATGACAACTTTAAGCATCAGCGCCCGCAACTCTCTACCAAAAGTGGCCTACGCTACTGCGATGGACTGGTTCATAGCCGTGTGCTACGCCTTTGTGTTTTCTGCACTGATTGAATTCGCCACAGTCAACTATTTCACAAAAAGAAGCTGGGCCTGGGATGGCAAGAAGGCATTAGAGGCTGCAAAAAAGAAGGTAGCCTGGATTGCTCAGTTGGTTAGAGCATGGTGCTGATAACGCCAAGGTTGCAGTTTTGATCCCCGTATGGGACAGTTGCATATTCCTGTAATGGAGGGCATTGGACTATATGATCCCCAGGGTCCTTCCAACAATATCGATTCTATGATATGCATCTCTTTGAAGAGATAGAATAGTTACCCTGAATAGAAAGGTGGGAGCTCTCTGACTTGGTTAAAAATCGAGTGAACATAATCTACAGGACGTGTCCTTGTTGCTGTGATCTTCCACACTGCCATTCCACTGGATCGCCCTCCTAACATTTCACAATGCTACTTAAGCAAAGGAACTATCCCTTTGTCTTTAGTGAGACAATGGATGTCATGGGGCCAGTTCTACCATTTGATAGAGTAAGCTAACTGCCTCAACCAGCTGATTCTGAGCATCAGTAAAAGGCAGCAAACAGTTACTGGTGTAATTTACTGTTATTGTATGTTACAGCTATAGAGGGAAAGGCACTCATAGGAATTTCTATCAAAATAACATCACCTTCCTTGCATGCTTATACAGGCATGAGATGGCCAAGTGGATTGGGGGTGGGGGAGAGATTTGCTGCTCTACCTCAGGCCCTAAATATCTGAGATCAAGACTGCTTTTTGCTATACTTTTTTGGCCTGGACCAAAAATATCTGGGTGGGGTTTCTTTCTCCTTTTTTTGAAAAAAAAAAAGCAAAAGAAAGAGCACTAGTTCCAAGCCTAAGGAGTGGTAAAGGAGAAAACCCTTTTTTATTTTCTCTGCATCCTCTTGCTAAGATAAATTGTGTACATACCCAACCAGAGGATGCATTCTCAAACTGAATTAAGATTAATCGGTTGTGTTTGCCATACAATCAGATTGATGTGGTGAAACACTACCCCCCCCCATGTTTTCAAATGTGTATTTGTGAAAGCATTCTTAGAATCTGGGTTTATTTTGCTTGGTTTATGAATCTGAAGTGCCCTTGCAGTTTTAGCGAGGATAAGAATCCACTAGAAGAATGCAAAACAGAAACCTGTTTAGTCCCCTTTAAATCACTTCAATTGCTTTTATCAGCGTTAAGACATAAATAATCTCTGCATACAGCCCTCATCTTTCTTCATGTCCTAAGTGTACATTTCTGTTTTTTTCACCAGTCTTCTGGTTTTCTGTTGTTTTGCAGAAAAAAGAGCGTGAATTGTTGGCAAGCAGAGGCATGAACACTTACCCTGCCGGACGGATGACCCCCACCTTAAACTTACCAAAGGACTCTGCCCCTGCAGTAATCTCCAACGCTGCTCCCATTCCAGTCAAGCCCGCCGAAAAACCAGCCGAAAACAAAAAGACCTACAACAGCATCAGTAAGATTGACAAGATGTCCCGGATAGTATTTCCGGTCCTGTTTGGAACTTTTAACTTAGTCTATTGGGCTACGTATTTGAACAGGGAGCCTGTGATCAAAGATGCTTCTTCAAAATAAATGGAAGGACCTTTTCGAATCAAGTGTTAGCCATACTTGCAAAAACAAACTCTACCAAGGAGAATTCGATGTTCCAAAAGACTTTCTACCTTTGGGCAATATTCTTCAGGAAGTTTTTGCATGTTTAACAATATGTACAAAAAGAAAAAAGAAAAAAATATTATTGCCTCGATTGTTTCTACATGTAACCTCAGATATTTCCGGCAATTACATTAACGGCAGCAGACACAAATCTTTCTAGGACAACAGAAGACATGAGACATGGCTTCTATGCTGCTGAGTAACTTGCATTGATAGTTTACAAATGAAATAGGGTATATTTTTAAAACTGTTTGGGCATATTGCATATCTGCAGTTTTTTATACTTTGAATGTAAATATCGGTGGCAACTGTGGATTCTGCCATTGCAGAAAAGTTCATACAAGTTATTTCAGAGTTTGTCAGTTCTGGAGTATTCTGACTAGGATCCAGAACCCTGCAGGCCCATAGCTTGGCTGTGCACATGTAAGTGGATGTTCACCATCTCTTGTGTTGTGCTCCTCCTGGCAGGTTTTTGGATTAGTGGCAATCCACATATGTACACTTGGGTTGCGTGCGCATGGTTGAGTGGGACACCTATCACAGATCAGAGACCACAGGCTTCATCTTGCCTCACATCGCTTCATGGTAAGGCAGACGTTTTCAGCAAAAGCAGTTCACACGTTCAGATGCAAATCTGAGAAACGGGCCACACATTCAATTATGAGTGCTGTGGCGACTGGCATCCCAGTGGCAAGCTTCTCCTCACCCCAGCCATAATAGGTAACACTCCTGACATACAGCACAGTACTTTTTGAGCGAAGCTCACGACGTGATTGCTCTGCCTACCTCAGGGATGGGGAACAACAGCAGAGCAGATGTTGTCGTCCTCCAACTCCCATCAGCCCCAGCCAGCATGACCAGTGGTCAAGATGATGGGAGTTGGTGTCCACCAATAACATCTGAGGAATCGCAGGTTCCCCATGCCTGGACCTCATGGTTAGCAGTGCCAAATATTATTGGTGCTTCTGGAAAACTATGGGAATATCGATCCCTGCAGTGAGCACAATCCATAGCCCAGTTCTAGATTATGTCATTAAATCAGTGTTTCTCATACTTGGGTCTCCAGTTGTCATTGGACTACAACTCCCATCATGACTAGCTAGCAGAAAAAGTGGTCAGGGATGATGGGAATTGTACTCCAGCAACAGCTGGAGACTCAAGTTTGAGAAACACTGTATGAAATGATTAGTTATTGAGAAGAGTGAATGCATCTTGAATTGGCCTTCATTCTTCTCACATAGTGGAGGTTTTAGAGACCCAGGTCTAGATTCTTTTCATACATAGGTAATAGCCTCTTGATTATAGCCATGACTTCAAACTATTTATCTGGAAGAATGAGGCCACACTAAATATCTAGTACAGGGGTCAGCAAACTTTTTCAGCAGGGGGCCGGTCCACTGTCCCTCAGACCTTGTGAGGGGCTGGACTGTATTTTGAGGGGGGGGGGGATGAACAAATTCCTATGCCCCACAAATAACCCAGAGGTGCATTTTAAATAAAAGCACACATTCTGCTCATGTAAAAACACCAGGCAGGCCCCACAAATAACCCAGAGATGCATTTTAAATAAAAGGACACATTCTACTCATGTAGAAACACTCTGATTCCTGGACCGTCCGTGTGCTGGATTTAGAAGGCGATTGAGCCAGATGCGGCCCCCGGGCCTTAGCTTGCCTACCCATGATCTAGTGGCTGCCTCCTAGCTTCAGAAGACTTAGGCAGCTTCAAAGGCTGGGACTTAGAAGACTTGGCAGCCTTAAAACACTTTTTCAGTGAAAATAAGGCCACCACCTAATTCTTCATTGAAAGCAGGAAAGTTGTGCCCATCAGGAATGTGTCACCTAAAGCAGATGGCTTCCCGTCGCTTTCATGGTAAACAGGCGCCTGCAGGGGGGATGGGGAAGAATTTGATTCAGTTCATGTTTAAAGGCAAATTTACCTAATTCACAATTTCAGAAACAGGATAGGAACACAGCCAGCTTTCAAATCCACACTTCTCTAAATTCTCCAATCAAGTAAAGTGTACCAAAATGCATATACAACAGTAAAATGTGCATATAACTGCACATATTAGTGAAATGAGGGTTGTTCTGCTCAGAGTAGGCGTAGTGAAATTAAGGGACCTAAATTAATCATGTTTATACCCAGGTGGGGTATAAAAAATACAAGTATTACTACTACTATTATTATTGTATTAGGGAAATTGCTTTGCAAAGGATGTATATGTTAGGCAAAATTGCATTCAAAAACGTGTATATTAAGAAAAATAAGCACTAAAACGCTGGTGATTTTAATTCAAACTGATGTGAAAATGGGGGAGAATGGAACTTAAGGCTGGGGGGAAGCAAGAAACAGAAAAACTGAAACTGACAGATTCACCTCTCACTACCTGGCAGAAAGAACTTTGAGTTATGGTTATTACCTTTTCCAAATGTCTAGTCCATGCTGGCTGGGGATTATGAGAGTTGAAATCCAACAAGCCCTGGAGAAACATAGGTTTCTAGTTTCTAATGTGGTTCCCCCACTTGCAAGATTCACCTTTTTTTCACTCCTACAGTGTGTCCAGAACTGTCCTATCACCATTCCAAGAAATTCCAGATTCTACAACAAGATCAAGCAGTGCCCTTATCAGGGAAGTAAACCCTAATCTAATTCAATTAGCTAGCTACCTTAATGTATATCTCGTTCGACTTTTGATCCCAGCACTATTGGGGACCACAACGTATTTATTGTGCTATTTATTTGTACTGTTTATAAATTTGTTTTCTCCTCCCCTTCCTTGCAAATGCTCAAACTGAAATGCCTCCCCCAAACCCCACAACAACCCACAATCCATAACCAGTTCGACAACTTTGAAACTGGTATTATATTTAAAGAACATTATAGTAGCACAGAACATAAGAACAGATGTAACTGTAGTCAGCAGCTGAATGAAACTCAAGACCCTGGTCGGATTTACACTCACGGTTTTTAACGTAAAGAAAGGGGTAAGGAATGGTTTCTATAACCATATGGACACATGGTGTCCAACTTTTAACGTTCAAAATGCGTTATTACAATGTGACAAGAGAGCAACCAGCAGTGGAGGGACAGCATTCTGGCAAAACAAAAAACAAAGGTAAGAAGTGCTTCATTTTACAAATATGCCCTTTGACATTTCAGAACGATATATTTAATATTGTTCTAATAACGTTATACTGGTCAGTGTAGATCCAGCCCACGTTTATACTTAGTCTTAAGGCTTTGGGGCAGAAAAAAAGTATGGTTTACCAATATTCCAGCTTCCTAAAGGCTATTTAAAATTATAGATGAACTCTGACTTTTATTATGTGCACACACAAAAACATACTCCCTATAGGTAGACAGAAATGCTGAGCCCCCAAAATTCCACCCGTTTTCCAGTCTAGTAGCATGTTGACAACAAATCAGGCGTTGAGCAATGATTTTGCCATATATACTCATACTGGTCACTCCAGGGACTTTTTCACATGGACCTGCAACTTGACAAACAGGAGTTGTGCAAGAGCCATTCCCATTATCCCATTCCAGTGGAACTTATGCAGTAGCAAGATCCTGGTGGAAGATCTCTCATTGCACAGATGAGGCCACTGACCCAGATTCTCATAGGAATTTTGAAACCCACGGACCAGTTTTAATATGCACTTGCTGAGAGTCTGGTTCACTGATTACTTGAACAATAAAGCCACTACCTACGTGCTCATTAGAAGTGACAGGAATTTTGCCTTTCAGGGAAATAAATACTTTTGTTCAAATTCAAGCTACATTCCCCCCCACCCCCACCACTTAATTATCATTGTTGAAGAATCGAAACATGTATTGCATGAGATTACTTTTTTATTTTTTAAAGTAGAATAGAACCAACTACGCCAGATATAACGTACTGTTCATTCGCTTAGTATTCATTTCCATTAGGGTGATACGAACATATTTAGAATGTCTTCTCGAGAGAAAAAAGAATGCATTGTATAATGATGTCATGTTCTGATAAATAAAAGACAGGGAGAGAGAGAGAGAAATTATGTTTGTTTTTTTAAAAAGCCAGCTGTTTCCAATAGCTATATCAGTATTTTGTTGGGGATCATGCCTTTCGGAAACTTCTATTGCTTCCAGTATGTTTTGCTTCATTGGTGAATGATCAAGGCTGCAATCCTGTACACATTGATCTGGGAGAAAGTCCCACGGAAGTCCATGGGGCTTCCTTCCGAGTAGACATGTCTAGGATTTACACCATCGGGCTGCAGCCCTTTGCACACTTCCTTGGGAGTAGGTGCCATGGAATTTAAACAGGACCTACTCCTCCATTACCATGCCTAGGCTCTGGATTGCATGCGTAATTTGAGTTATTTTTACTTTCTTTTCCCTGCATAGATCCATTGCTTCAGTAGCTTTTGTAATTTTATCTTAATGTTTAAATAAAAGAATACATTTGATAGTCAGTTGCAAAATGTCATCTTTTCCAAACTTACTGTTAATAGAGAGAATTAATGTTCCAGTTTTTGGGGTTTTTTAAACCAGCCAAAAGCTTGAAATGTGATTGCCACCAGTAGGAATGGATGCTAGAAACATACAGGTTTGTGGAATTTAATTTGCCAAGGAAATAAGGCTCCATTTCCTGATGTGTATTTGAGGCTTGGCCACCAGGACACAGGTGGCACTGTGGGTTAAACCACAGAGCCTAGGGCTTGCCGATCAGAAGGTCGGCGGTTTGAATCCCCGCAACGGGGTGAGTTCCCATTGCTCGGTCCCTGCTCCTGCCAACCTAGCAGTTCGAAAGCACGTCAAAGTGCAAGTAGATAAATAGGTACCACTCTGGCGGGAAGGTAAATGGTGTTTCCGTGCGCTGCTCTGGTTCGCCAGAAGCGGCTTAGTCCTGCTGGCCACATAACCCGGAAGCTGTATGCCGGCTCCCTCGGCCAATAAAGTGAGATGAGCGCCGCAACCCCAGAGTCGGCCACAACTGGACCTAATGGTCAGGGGTCCCTTTACCTTTTACCAGTTGGCCACCTACCTGTGCCATTCAACATTCATGACTTCTCAGAGCTCAGCTTTGTGTTCCATGACCGCTACTACCAGTGAAGCTCACAAATACACAATGCTCACAGCAGTGGTTGGGAAGGATAAAAAGGGTGACTTATCATGCCCTTGGTGCAAACTTTCATGACTGTAGGGTCACAGCATCCTCAGAAAGGCATTCTAATTGCAAAAACACTACATTTCTTGGGGTTTACCTTATTCAAAGCTGGAGAAAGTATGGCCCTCCTGATGTTCATGGAGTCCAATTCCCATTAGCCCCAAGAAGCATGGCCAGTAGTCAGGGATGATGGGATTTGTAGTCCAACAACAGATTCACCAATGCTTCTGAATACCAGTTGCTGGAAACCACAGGAGAGGTGAATGCACTTGTGATCAAATGCTGCCTCCTGCTTTCCCACAGGCCACTGTGAGAACAGGAGGTTGGACTAAATGGGTCATTGGCTTGATCCAGCAGGCTACTCCTGTGTTCTTGTAGAGAGCTCGTTTCCCCATCCTTTACATATTAATTCCATCTGACCATTAGAGTGGTCAGAAGTCTACCAAGTGCGACTCACCATGGCTCAGTGCAATTCCATTCACATCTGTGGGTTGCAGACCAAGCTTGCATGTGAGCAACGTAATGGAAGGTCTTTTCAAGTGAGTGCCCTCCCCTTGGGACATGTTCTTTGTTCTCACAACTTGATGCCAATATATTCACAGGTTCCCCTCTACAGAGAGCAATGTCTATAACATGACTGGTGGAAGTTGTCTAGTGGACCACAGGTTCCCTATTGCTGGTATACAACTTCAGCTCCTCTAGGGTCCTTGGCATACAGTCTCAGTTCACCCTCATTTTGACATTTAGATGTGAGCTTCCTAGAGCAAAAATGTCAGTTGGATTCCCCTCCCCCCCCCAAAAAAAATATCTTATGCAAAGTAAGGTAAAAGTTCCATTTGCACTGGATATTTTTTTTAATGTCCCAGAGAGTGATCTAATTTATCATCTTTAATTTACTTGTATTTAGTAAACAAAGCTTGAAAACTGCCAAGGTTGCCTAATAATTGATTTTGCACTTGGCATGCACTCATTGTTACCAAGGGACATATGAAATGGAAAATGTTCTGCACAGAAACAGAGCACTGAGAACTTTCCCACTCTATCACTGCCACTTGCTGAGGAGCTACAGGATTTGGCAGGAGCCCAGGAGATGAGATGCACCACTGGCAAGAAAGAGACGTCATTGAAATTCCACCCCCACTGCCCCCACACAGCTGGAACAGCCAAACGTGTTGATTAATTGGTTGAGTTTCTTTGTATGTTGCATTTCCACTGTGAGCTGGACACCAAAGCAGCTTACAACACCCATCCACAAAACACTGAGAGGCGTGTGTGGAGGAAGAGGAGAGAAAAGGTGTTTGCAAAGCATGTCAATGAAGTGAGATAAGGGAAAAGGCCAACAACTTAGCAAATGAAAGAAGTTCAATATTGCAAAAGAAATAATCTAGACTTAGACATAAGTACAGAGTAAAAAGGAGAAAAAGTTAACAGACAATTAAGTCCCAGATGCTGCTGTTGGCCTTACTGCACACCAAGGAGCCTCTGTGTGGAATGTAATCCACCGAGAGCAGTCAAACCACAACATTCCTTGTTTTCCTAGAGTGGACATGCAAGGGGGTGTTTGGTCCAGCCAGTCAAAATTTTCTGTTTTCTCCTTGGCTGGAACATCCTTCCTTGGGCATGACCTTACCTGTCCAGATAACAAAAGAACAAGGCATGCTGCCACTCTCTCTTTTTCACTTCCTTCTTCATCGGACCAGCTTCTTAGCTAGAAATGTTCTGCTAGCTTCCCAGCTAGCTTCCCAGCTAGCAGAAGCACTGGGATTATTCCCCCATATGGGGTAGATCTAAATGTACATATTTGTAACTAAGTCTGCCTTCAGGGATCCAACTGTGAACTGAATGTAAGTAAACTTCTTTTTTTGACTTTAAATATGTTTGTCGTGTCTTTAGTCTTTTAAGAGGGATAAAAGGGAACTTACCAGGAACATACAATTCAATACTGAATTGTATGACAGTGAGAGGCTTACACAAGCCTGCAACCAGCTATGTGCTTCAAAAGGGGAGTGTAAACTCTGCTAAGTAAAGGAACTTGCTAGCGCAAGTTAGGGAGGATATTAATAAACAACATATCCTCTCCTGCCTCCCTGAACATTCCCACACTCTGCAGCATAACCTAAATACAGTTCAGAGAGGGTGAGGTCTTCTCTGCAGGCTAAATGATCCGCAGCAGACTACCATCATCTTTCATCCAGGGGAGACATAAGAACAGCAAGAGAGTCCCCCAGCCTCTTGGAAGTCCCAGCTGCTAGCCCTCGTTTTACGACTCTTCTCATTTATATCTGCAGGTGTGGTGGTGATGTCTTGGGCTGATGTCTTGCCTTGGTAATGGACTAGATGTGATTAAATAAAGTGACACTCAGTCCCAATAAGACTAAGGGACTGTTAGGGAGGGTTGGTTACCTAGACTGAGTGGATGAGAGGGTAACTCTTGGTGGAGTTACACTCCCTCTGAAGGAGCAGGTATGTTGCTTAGGAGTACTTTGGGATCCTTCACTCTCACTTGAGGCTCAGGTGGCCTCGATGGTGTAGAGTGTCTTCCACCAGTTTGGCTGGTGGCCCAGCTGTGCCCCTATCTGGACAGGGGTAGCCTAACTTCTGTTGTCTATGTTCTGGTACCCAACCTCCCAGGGCAACTATTAGACATGATAGCCATTCCACCATATCTAATGAGAGTTTGGGGTTTTGTGTGGCTGCAATTTTAAACCCTCTTATTGGGAATAAGTCCCACATTAAAACAGCAGCAGTAAAACAATGCAAGAGTGCTACATATTAAGAAGAAGTTGCGAGTGAAAAACGTTTTCAGGGTCTACTTGAAAGCCAGTTCTCTATCATTTCCCTAGGGAGAGAATTCAACAAGCATGGGACCAGTACCAAAAAGGCCCTGCCCTCCTGTGCCTGTGAATTCTGATTTCCACTCAACATTTGGGGGTTGTTCCATAAATTACAACTACTAATCATCAATATCTTCCATTAAAAAAAAATCTGGTGAAATGAGAAATTGCTGTCAAGGTTTGTGCCACTGAACTGTGCAGAAAGCATCCTAAGACATTTCAGACCCGAACTTCCTTGCTGCAAACCCATCTCCGCAGTTCTGATTCATTTTAGCCTGTCCCTTCCGCCATCAAAAGGTCAACATTGTAAAACTGAGTTTCCAATGCTGCTCTTCTCCCTCCCTCCCTCCCTCCCTCCCTCCCTCCCTCCCTCCCTCGATGGTGTTGCTAAAATATTGCCATAATGGTCTGTTTTCTATTACCTTCTATCTCATTTTGTGCCCTACAGGAGGAATTTAGGTTTTCTATGAAAGCGTTTGCTTCCTTACAAAAGTTGTTGCATGCAGCAAAATACTGTGGACACAATTAATGGTTTCTATTTCAGGTTTAAGCCAAGAGAATGTATTGTGCTGGAGCATAATGCTGCCGTACACAAACATGGCACAATGCGCCATCAATAACAGTACTTGCATTCTTATGGATATTGGAGAGCAGATGATGGGAATAGCATTTGAAAAGGAAGGAGCGAGGGAGGGATCTGTGCATCAAACTTATTAACCATTGTGGGGAGGCAGGGTATCTTGGTGCAGTGTGTGTGTGTGTGTGTGTGTGTGTGATTGCAATTGCTATGCTTCTTGGATGTGTGAGGATGTAACTAACTAATCAAGAATGCAGCACCTAGACTGGTGGCTGGGAGCGGCTGCTGGAACCATATAACACCAGTCCTAAAGGATCTACGGTACATTGGTTCCCAGTACATTTCTGAGCACAATTCAAAGTGTTGATGCTGACCTTTAAAGTTCTAAGCAGCCTCGGCCCTTGTACCTGAAGGAGCGTCTCCACCCCCATTGTGCAGCCCAGACACTGAGGTCCAGATCTGATGGCCTTCTGGTGGTTCCCTCACTGCGAGAAGTGAGGTTACAGGGAACCAGGCAGAGGGCCTTCTCAGTAGTGGTACCCACCCTGTGGAACGCCCTCCCGTCAGATGTTGAGGTGATAAGAACTACACAACTTTTAAAAGACATCTGAAGCCAGTCCTTTATCAGGAAATTTTTAATGTTTGATATTATATTGGTTTTTTACATTCTATTAGAAGTTCCTCAGAGTGGCTGGGGCAACCCAGCCAGATGGGTGGTGTATTATTGATTGGTTGGAATCACTGATCACACTTTTGCTATGGAACTTCCCAATTTTCCTGTACAACATTCTTGGGGAAAGGTGATGGTTAGTTGCTGCAGGGCAACTATGCTGCAGGGCAAATGTGGAGAGACTTTAGAGCACCTTATTCTTATACATATTTATTCAAGAGCAAATCCCTCTTTCTTCAATAGGACATGCTCTATTGTGTGTTTTGGGTCACAGCCTAGGTGCTATATACACAGCTACTTGGGAATATTTTCTAGTGGGGTCAGTTGTGCATCTGAATTGGCATGCACTAGGTGCAAGGTGCCAGAATCATTGCAGTTTATTGCTCCATCTTTGAACAGAAAATCTGCTTCTAAAGGCTCCCTCAAACGTATGGCGTACCTCAGGGCATCATTCATCATAACCTACTTGGGAAAATGGGAGTTGGCAAAGGAAACAGAAGGACTCAGCTGGCAAACCCCAGGGACATAGTACTTATTCTGTGAAGAGAAACTACCTAGGGGCTGAAGCAGTTAGGCTCCTTCTCAGGGACACTCATATTTACAGTGTCCACAGGCAGAGAGCAACAGCCACTGAGAGAATATTAATTCACACAAGAACAGAACAATTCTCCCTAAGCTTCCTGCAGTGTAACTGTATCTTAGAAGGACCATTTACCTTCAAACACCTTTTAAGGCAACTGTTGCAAGGAACTGCTGTAGCTGCAGGCTTGATTCTGCTTTGGCCCTTCCATCCAAAACTTAAGAGTGACCTTAAGATGGTCGTGCAACCTTCCTTTGTTAGGTGTATCTCTTCTGAATAACCCAGTGACTGACTGATGGCTGGGGGTTATGTAGAGATCTCTCTTGAGTGTCAGCAATCAGAACTAGGAGTCTCCTCAAGTGCATTTGCTCAAATGGAATGTAACCTTGAACTGTGATAATGCCTCGCACTTGCCTGGGTGGAGGATGGCAAGATATGTAACAGTGCTGGGGAATAGTTTTAGGTGGCTGTGATGTCACCTGCTATGCAGAGATAGGAGTCACATCTGTTCCATTGTCAACTTTTGCTCCTGGCACCACCTGCTTTTTACCCTAGAATCCTAGAATCTTAAAATTGTGGAGCTGGAAAGGACCACAAGGGCCATCTGGTCCAACCCCCTTTAATTGCCCAACATGGGGCTCAAACCCACAACCTTGAGATTAAAAGTCTCATGCTCTACTGATGGAGACATGTGTAGCTCCTGGAAAAACTGCTGGTGAGGGAATGTGGCATTTGGGCTGAAGAATCCTCCTTCTGCCCCCACTCTAAAGGACACCCAAACTCAAGTAGCACTATTCCTGGGACTATTCACCATAGTGAGTATACAACAGTGAGTTAAAATGGCTTAGAGCATCACCCAGAGTAACATGGTCCTTTGGAGCTATGCATATGCTATCCTTTCTGTATGATTAAGCTGGTGTGTGAACTGTGCAAATGCTTTCGCTTCTGAACTTCTGTGGGAATTAGATGGTGATGATGTCTTGGTACATACCCACAGAAGCCAGAAGACAAGGACTGCTCCTGGTGGAAAGCACTGAATGGGAGGGCTATGCTTGAAACTTGAAAAAAAAGTTTACTTGCTTCAGCTCAGCGGAACATGTGCTGCAGGACCCAATCTCATTCACTTATTTCCACTGCACATCATTTGAATAAAGCTAATCAGCACCAAGGCCATTGCAATTAAGGTTTGTTATTTCTTTGCTCTTCTGTACACTTGTGCAGTCTCCGGAGCCTTAAAGAGATCGTTTGTAAGCTGAGCCTATGCACACTGACCAGGAAGCAGTTCCATGACCACAGTGGGTCTGAACACCTGACTAAACACACTGTGAATATTTTGTAGCGAGTCATGAGCTAAGAGGGAAGTTTATTCACTCCATCCTATCCCACCACAGCATTCTTTTCATCACTGCACATGAGTTCTGCCCCAGAATTTGGGGTGGTGTTGAGGAAACATAGCTCAGTAGTTGAGCAGATGCTTTGGATACAGGAAGCTCCATTTTTAGTTCCCAGTATCTCCTGATTCAAAGATCCCAGGTAAGCAGGGCTAGCAAATACCTTGCCGGAGACTTGCTGTAGTAGGTGATGCTTGGCTCAAGAGACCAATAGTCTGGCCTGGTATGTGCTCATTTCCAGGGAACTTCCTAGTACATATGTATAGAGTTCCAGCCTGCTTTAATTTTCCCCAGGCTCTTGGCCAATCTTCTGCAAGTCCAGGTGCCATACTGCTCTCCATCTCACAAGCTACTGCTGACCAAAGACCACATGTGACAACATGATTAGGCCACACCTTAATCGATTACAAATGCATGTTGTTTGGCAAAGGCATTGGGTTACAATAGATATCAACCAGCCTGACTGTGGGATGATCCAACTCCCAAGAGACTGCAATGATCTACCCATTGTCAATGGGAGGGGGAGGAGCTTTTTTTAGGGGAGAGATGCAAAAATTGTTGAACTTTTCTTAGGGGGGAAGTGTCAGAGCTGTTGAGCTTTCTTTTTTTAGGGGGGAAAGACTGTCCATTAACTACGATGCCAACAAGCGCACAAAAAAATAAAGCCCGCTAACGTTGGCAGCAGAATATAAAAGACCGACCTTTTGATGCTACGTAGGTCAACCTATGGCTTACATCAAATAGGCACCGCCTCTCAGTGGAGTGCCATCTCAAAGAGTGGTATGGCCCTAGCCTGGGCATCCGGACAGAAGCACCTCCTCATGGATCCCTTTGACGGAATACCTCTATTCCCATGGCTTGGTCAAAATGACTTCATGGGTCAAGTGGGGAGGCCTGATGGTCCGAATTTGGTACATGGTTCTGTGTTTTCCCACTGCTGTGATATGATCTGTATACTATCTATAAAATAGAAATGCACTTTCAGAAAGACATATTCCTGGGAAGTGAAATGGGCATCTGATCTATTCAATAATGACTGTTGCTTTTCAGGGGTATCAGCATGTGTTCTTCTGGAGTTCTGTCCAATGCATTGCATGAGAAACCAACCTCTCGTGTATGTTCCAAAAACTGACTGCTTTAAGACCTTTGGCTTCCTGGCTGTGCAACCAAGTTGAATGGTTGGGCCCATGAGTTGTAACAAATGCCTTCTCTCTGTTCCCTGTTGAGATCTCTCCAACATCCAACTGAGCAATACTTGTGGTCCCATCTCCATCCATGCTGCATGGATTCCCACACTTTTTCTGCAGTCTCTTATGCTTCTGCCTAAGTCCACTCTTTGCCCTTAGACTGTGTCTCTCAATTAGAACCTGGATTTCAAATAGCTTGTCCTATCATTTCAGTCAAGCCTGGTCACCGGTACAAACCCTGACGTACCTTGCATTTGTTTTGACTGTGACTCATGATTTACTCTCTGCACAATAATGATAATAATAAAAACTAGTGAACTATATATTGCAGGATGTTATGCTTCCCAGGTCATCTGGACCTTGTTTTCTATCAATGGATTGTGCACAGTCTGTGATCTTCACATTGCTTTGTCAGATTTCTTACTTTGTTCAAGAAAGGTGCACTGTTTGCATTTGCCATGACATTGACTAATCCCTGCTTTAGCTACAGTCATCCACTAGATGGTTTGCTTTTGTTTGTAATGGCATTTTCATAGTTCTTTCTGTGTCTGTATTTGCAGGCTTGATCTAAGATCAATGAAAAGCAACAGGGAGAATGTGCATAAATTTCAGTGATGTTTTCTACAAGTCTTCCTCATTTTATTTTATTTTGCTTTTTATTTTTTAAATCAGTAAATCATAATAGAATCTGATGAAATTGTAGTTAACTTTATAGCACTTTGTGTCATTTTACTGCTAAATGCAGTAATTTGCTTGAAATACCACAGGAGGAGTCCATAAAAGCTAGATGGTTTAACAACCACCTTTTATAGCTCTACCGTAGTTGTTTAATACAGATAATCAAAATTCCCACTTAGTTTCTAGCTAATTATTGACTGCTGACAGAAGAATTTTCTTGTGCACTTACTTAGCAAGGGAAGGTCACATTCTCCAAAGTTTTTGCTATTTACAGCTTACAGAGAGATTTAAGTTAGATAAAAAGACTTTCAGTATCAGAACAAAAAAAGATAGACTTTGAAATATAGTTGTGTACAGATGATGAACATGTCATTGTGAAAATGTACAAATTACTCTTTAAATTTGAAATATAAAAAAGAACAAGTTAAATAATGTTTAATTAAATTGGCAAAATAACTTTGGGTATAATATACAGATGGAACAATGGGAGCATATGGGATTATAGGGTTAAAATACACATTGCGTTATGATTGAAAGGAAAATTTTAATAAAATGGTCTACCGTTGGTATTTAACCCCTCAGATGTTATTTAGAATGTATAAAAATATTCCAAATACTTGCTGGAAGTTTAAAGGGTGGCACTGTGGTCTAAACCACTGAGCCTAGGACTTGCCGATCAGAAGGTCAGCAGTTCGAATCCCCACGACGGTGAGCTCCCATTGCTCGGTTCCTGCTCCTGCCAACCTAGCAGTTCGAAAGCATGTCAAAGTGCAAGTAGATAAATCGAAAGCATGTCAAAGTGCAAGTAGATAAATAGGTACCGCTCCGGCAGGAAGGTAAATGGCATTTCTGTGCGCTGCTCTGGTTCGCCAAAAGCGGCTTAGTCATGCTGGCCACGTGACCTGGAAGCTGCGGAAGTTGTCTGCGGACAAACGCTGGCTCCCTTGGCCAAAAAAGTGAGATGAGTGCTGCAACCCCAGAGTCGGCCACGACTGGACCTAATGGTCAGGGGTCCCTTTACCTTTACTTTTCAGTATTAAATTGTCCTTTTTTTAGTTACTTAGTTAGAGCTTGCACAATACCCACAACCAGCACAGAATGAACAGCCAGGGAAACTTTGTAGTTGAGGCACTTCTCCCCTTCCTCTATAGACTACCCTGTGAGGCGGGGAAGCTGTCCTCCCTTCAGTTGCCAACTATGCCACAAGTTACTGTGTTCCAGCCCAATGACAACAGGGAGCTGCTGCCTTAATAGTCCTTTCTTTTGGCTGCAGGATCCTCTTGCAGCTGATCCAAGAAATGCTGCTCAGAAAGCCTTTTGTTGCTGCTGTGCTGTTTCCAGCTGAGCCCATTCCTCCCCACCCATAGATTAAGCTAGGAGCAAGCCACAGGAAGTTCTATTTATGGGAGAATTGCCATCGATCTTAAGACAGCAGCTATTGCTTTGGGCTGCTGTTTGGACCATTGTGCTTTAATAGAAATTCCGAAATGCCTGTCAGGTAGGTTTAGAAATGATCGGCTTCTTTTAAATATGTTGTTGCAGAGAGAAGTTTGAAACCTATCCCATTAAGTGAGGCAGTCAGAGTACTGCTATCTGCAAGCAGGCACACCGCTCACTGCTCCCACCCAAAAACCCCACTGTGGAAGGACGTGTGGATCCAGAATTGGCCTCCATAGTCACTTACAGACACACCATTAAGACTGTGTTCATGGAAGACAATCTTACTCGGCCACGAGTGATCACCAAAGAAGAAGACCACTCACTACTTGATTGCTCAGTGCTCCATCACTGTGGCTGAGCATGCAACTTCCTTCACTGGAGTATTAACATTATTATTATTATGATGATTACTCTAATTATTATCAAATTGCCTTTTACGTGTGTCTGAAAGGGATTAACAAACATACCATGAAAAGTGTTTTAAGCAGCTTTTAAAAAATAGAACAAAAAAGATAGGTTTAAAGACAATGAACACCCAAGGCAGAGACCTTTTCAGCCATCTGGAAAAGGTTGTCAAAACAGAAATGTCTCCAGTTGTTTATGAAAGGAAAAGATAGTGAGTGCCTGTTGTATCTTGGAAGAAAGGCTGTTCCACAGAACAGGGGCAGCCCTACTGAAAGCCCTGCTCTGAGTTACTATGGACTTCTGATATTTGAGGGACTTGAAGGAGAAGCTCTGCTACAAAGAGGTCTTCATATTTTTAGAACCAAAACTTGCCCAGGTAGCAGATTGGCAGCTGGTACAAATCCCACAACCAAGGTGTTCTCTGCTCGTGGTAGTTTGCCAGCACAGGCATTCTTCGCTAGATGGGACCTAATCTCCTAGTGGCTGCTCCCAATGGCCACGCCCAATGGTGTGTTAATCTGGTGCTCTAATAGCACCTTAGGGACCCATAGGCCCAGGGATCAGTGGTGTAGCATGGGTTGCCAGTGCCCGGGGCTGTATGGAGGGGGTGGGAGGAAAACAGATGGAGTACACATACACATTCAATATGCCTAATGGTGTCCACATCACCCAGGAGATTGCAACCACAGAGATAAGAAGAGAATAATAATTCCATCGTCTAGAGAGGTCACTTCCTGGTTTGCATGGAGAAGCCATTTTCAATGGAGCCCAGCGACAGAAGCACACAACTGTCTTGAGGCAGCACCAGGTGTTGAAATTTTGCACCCCTAACAATTTTGTGCCCGGGGCAAATGCCCCTATGCCCCCCACACTCTGCCAGGGAGTAAAACATACCAAAGATAAGGGCCACAGACTCCAGATTGTTACTGAAACAAATTGTAACACAATTCAGTAAATAAAGCCAGGGCTTTTTCGGCTGTGGCTCTGATCTGGTGGACTGCTCTGTCACAAGACATTAGGGCCCTGTGGGACTTGACATCTTTCTGCAGGGCCTGCAAGACACAGCTGTTCCTCTAGGCCTTTGGCCAGGGCACAGCCTGACTCCCTCCTTTGGCAATCTTCACAGAACTCTAGCCCAATGGTTGCCATTAATTTGATTTGAATTAATTTTATAATGAAATGATTTTAGAATGTTGTATTATTTTATTGTTGTTAGCTGTCCTGAGCCAGGCTTCAGCTGGGGAGGGTGGGATATAAATAAAAAATTATTCTTCTTCTTCTTCTTCTTCTTCTTCTTCTTCTTCTTCTTCTTCTTCTTCTTCTTCTTCCCATCATCATCATCATCATCATATAGACAATAACATTGGGTTGCTCAACAGAACTTCCCCTTCCCCTTCCTCTCCTCTTCTCAAACGCCCCCATGTCCTCTCCAATCTACTTTGCAGGATTGAGGCAACCCAAAAACAGATCCAGAGGGGGGAACATAAAGGGAGGAGAGGAAAGGGAAATTCCACCTCTTGAGTGCAAATGGAAGTACTTTGTTGGATTCAGCCCATTATTTCATTTGAAGAAAGACATAGGAACATCAAGGAAAATCAGCAGTATAATAGAAAATAATGTGTATTAAGAATGGCATGAGAACATCGTTATAACTGCCTTGATAAAGTGATCAGAGTAATTTGAATAAGAATCTTAGGCTTGCTTTTTCCTAGCCTTGCTGAATGTTTGGCCTCCTTGCAGCTTCCTCAGTTCCACCGCTCTGTCCCTCTAGTTTTCAAAAAGAATATCTGAGTTTCCAAGCATGACCTTTCATCTACCTTTCCTGACATTTTGGAATAAAGTTCGTAGTTACCCAGCCAGTGCCGTAGGTTAGGATTGTGTTCTTTTCAGATAGGTGAGAGCATATGAAAGAGAGTTGCATAGGAAGAATCGGGGAGGGGGGGTGAGAGAGAGTATCTGAGCATCTTTTATATTGATCAGCAACTTGGAGGTACCACAGCCATCAGTTTTCCATCTTGCACCTACCTGGAAGAGGTCATAGGAAAAAGAGAGAGAGATGTCTTTATGTCAGTATGCACAACAAACCATAAGAATACTCATTGAAGGAATTTATAATTTATAAGCAGTAATTTATAGTTTACCTCAGAAAGCGATTGAGCTAGTATTGTGGCTCCTCTCAAACAATGCAGATATTTTTTTCAGATTGCTCAGCAGGGAGTTGTTAAGGGCAACGGAAAGTGAAAGGAGATGTTTGATTTTTCTGGATACAACATTTTGACCTCTGTGATGCCAATAGGCACCCCAACCATGTAGGCATACATTGATGGCATAGTGATCCTATGGGAAATTGCAGTCAAATATAACTAGCAAGCTTAAGGCTTGATGGGGTTAAGACTACAGATCTGTATTCCTAGACTTGGCTAGGTCACACCCCTCTCCTGGAAGGATGAAAGTTAAGATTCCTCCTTTGTTTGTTCTTCTTTCACCACATGAACTCACTGAGATAGGATGTGCCTGAGCTTGCTTGCTACAAGCTCAGACTGCGTAATTATATTCCACTATTTTACTATGTTTTATATCCCAGGAATTCTGCCTGTGTTTACTTGCTTTGCATGGATAAATGCATGAATCTGACCTTTGGGAGTTTTGTAAGTAAAGCCGTTTTAAACTTATAAAACTGTATGGACTTTTCACTGTGAGATGGGTAGAAATGGGGAAGCTCTGGTAGCAACTAGAACGAGATATTTTAAAAGTCTAACAACCTATTATTCTCTCGCCACACTACTTTTGTGACTTTAAAGCTCTGCAGGGGCTTCCCTCTTACTTAGCCCCATGTTTGAATGTAGGCATCAAATTCTGTTTTTATTTAACCAAATATCGACAGATCCTTGATTCTCCATTGTGTAGCCCAAGAGGCAGCCGCCCACTCTAGTTAGATACAGATTTGCCAACAAGTACTTTAGAGGATTAACATTTTTTAATCTATTAGAACAAACAACCAAAAAGACTTTATACAAATTACAGTGGTACCTCTAGTTATGAACTTAATTCGTTCTGGAGGTCCGTTCTTAACCTGAAACTGCTCTTAACTAGGGGCGTGCTTTCGCTAATGGGGCCTCTTGCTGCTGCTGTGCTGCCGGCACACAATTTCCATTCTCATCCTGGGGCAAAGTTCTCAACTCTTCCAGGTTAGCGGAGTTTGTAACCTGAAGCGTTTGTAACTGTAATGTCAATTTAGTGGAAAACAAAGTTGCAAAAAAGTGTGATTTGAATAGTTCAAAACACCTGGGATTTGAAAAATGGTCCACTAGGGCGAATTTCTTAAACCAATTCCTAATTTTAAGAACAACCACAACAGAGAAGATCTTCGGTTCAAGTCACATTTCATTTCAATACCACAGCTAATTGCAGGTGGGGAAATGAGAAGCCAAGAGTTACAGGCCATTGATGTGGAAAGTCACAGAGAACTCATGAGTCCTTTCTTTCCCTGCTTTCTTTGTTGAAGATGGTGACATCAATGATGGTAAAGTGATATGCTGAGGAACTTTTCCCTTCATCTCTGACCTTTCAATATAACTGGAGTAAGAAGACAGCACTAACTGGAGAGCAGAACACAAGACAACACATAAGTAGTAGTAACAGATGGAGATCCTTATAAGCAAACCTTTGAAAAGAATAATCATTCTTTGAGCATTTCTGTTTATTCAGTAATCTTCCTTAGGATATGTATGGGAACATATGGATTTTAATTATTTTTGTCAACAGATCACCTGACTCAGTTATCAGATCATTCCTGAGCAGGAACAAGAAAACTCTTTCCCCTCCTCCTTCATAGATTTTTTTGGAATATAGAAAAAGGTAGACAGAATTTTTAATCAAATATCTTTTTTGTCAAAGTAAAAAGTTACGTAATCTAGATAAAAGCACAAACCACAACAAAAGCAAAAGGAAGAAAAAACTTCCTGTTCCTCGTCTATCAGCTATTTGTAAATGTTATTCAACTCATCCATTCCAGTATTACACCTAATAAAACCACTTCTATAAACCAACATTATCTTCAGTCTTCAAACCCAAATATCATTAGTTCATTTTCTTTTTCACACACAGAGTCAATAAGAGGTTCCCAATCTTTAGTCAATGTTTCCCTGATTAAACATGTAAATTTCGCCATCTCAGCTAAGTCCAATAATTTTAACTACCATTCTTCCATTGTTGGGAAACATGGGTTTTTCCATCTTTTTGTGTATAAAAGTCTCACCACCGGAATCATGTCTTGGAATAAAGTTCCATAGTCCTTTTTCTAATTGTTTGTCCATAAGTTCCAGCAGGAAGAGTTCTGGTTTCAATTGGAAGTTACCCATCAAGAGTCTCCATATCATTGTTTGAATTTGTATCCATTTTTTAATAGCTTTTTTGCATTCCCCCCTCCCCCCAAGCATGATAGAATGTCCCTTCGTGTCCTTTAAAGGTAAAGGGACCCCTGACAGTTAAGTCCAGTCGCGAACGACTCTGGGGTTGCAGTGCTCATCTAGCTTTCAGGTTGAGGGAGCCAGCATTTGTCTGCTCTGCAGACAGTTTTTCTGGGTCATGTGGCCAGCATGACTAAGCCGCTTCTGGCGCAATGGAACACCAACAACAGAGCAGCACACGGAAACGCCGTTTACCTTCCCAACGGAGTAGTACCTATAAATCTACTTGCACTTTTTGGCATGCTTTCGAACTGCTAGGTTGGCAGGAGCTGGGACCGAGCAACAGGAGCTCACCCCATCATGGGGATTCGAACCGCCAACCTTTTGATCTGCAAGCCCAGGGCTCAGTGGTGCCCCTATTTTATACTGTACTGTACTGTACTGATATACTGTTGTTGGCTCTTTGGAGCTGTCCGGAGTTCAAGTGCTGAAAGATGATGGTTACTGGTTATGTAAGGGAAGAAAGCCCTTTGTCCCCTACCCCTTATCTAGCCAGTTCCTCTTCCTTATGCTTCCCACCTCATTTCTGATTTAGCAGCCCACCACCCACCACAGAGGAAGCTCCCCTTTGAACACATCCTCCTGAAAAGCAACACATCATGCAAAGCGACCGAATGCCTTCCTTCTGCAACAGATCTGTGAATCATGCCATCTCCTCTGCTACCTCAGTCCTGCACCTCACAAATAGTTATTGATACAGAACAAGGCACACTTCCGGGTTGACGCGATCGGTTTAATGGCGGATTCCCTCCGAGCTCCGGAGGGAATCGGC